>NW_006788006.1:1836425-1857821 GCF_000442215.2 Lipotes vexillifer
TGAGCATGTATACATATATGTGTCCCCATCTTCTCTTTTTAAAATACCTGCTGTTTTGCATCTTGTTTTTTCCGCTATGTACCTTGGAAATTGTTCCTTATTAGAACCACAGAGCTCCATGTGAAAGCTCTAGGGGAGGATGCTTCCTTGCCTCTTCCTGCTTTTGGGGCCTCCAGGTGTTCCTTGGCTTGTGGCCACATCACTGCAATCTCTGCCTCTGTCTTCACATGGCCTTCTTCTCTTTCTTCCTCCCAAATCCCACTCTGCCTTTCTCTGATACGAACACTTACTGGATTTAGAGCCCATCCTAATATCCGGGATGATCTCTTCTCAAGATTCTTAAGTTAGTTACATCTGCAAAGACCCTTTTACCAGTTAAGGTCACAGTCACAGGTTCCAGGGGTGAGGACATGGACATACACTTTGGGAGGGCCACCATTCAGCCCTCTGCCATGGGTCTGTGGGACATACAGCAGTGACGAGGTTGAGGAGACAAACTGGGTCTTCTTTTAAGAAGACTGGATTTTATTCTAAATGCCAGGGGAAGAGATTAGCCACCAGCTGGCTGAGAAGTGGAAAACAGACCTCAGGGGGTCAAGGTGGAGATGCGGAGATGCGTTGAGAGGTGATGGTGGAGCTTGGACTGGGTGCATGGCTCCTGAGGTGACAGACTTGGTGTGATGGGGAGGAACTGAGAATGACTCTGGGTTTGGGGCCTGAACAACTGGGTGTATGGGTGACTGTTAATGAGATGCAGAAGGCTGAGAGACAATCAGATGGGCCAGGAGGGGGTGTTGGTCATCACCATGCTTTAGCAGAGTCTCAGAGAGGGAAGAGCTTGGCCAAAGTCACAGTACTAACTAAATTAACCCCCATGCCTGTCTCCTCCAAACCCATGTATGGTGGATTGAATTGTGTCCCCTCAGAAAGATATTTGAGGGGCTTCCCTGGTGGCGCAGTGGATGAGAGTCCGCCTGCCGATGCAGGGGACATGGGTTCATGCCCTGGTCCGGGAAGATCCCACATGCCGCGGTGTGGCTGGGCCCGTGAGCCATGGCCGCTGAACCTGCGCGTCCAGAGCCTGTGCTCCGCAACGGGAGAGACCACAACAGTGAGAGGCCTGCGTACTGGAAAAAAAAAAAGATATTTGATTCAAGTCCTAATCTCTGGCACTTGTGACTATGACCTTATTTGGAAATAGGGTCTTTGCAGATGTTAATCAAGTTAAGAAGAGGTCATAACTGAATTAGGGTGGGTGATGTCCTTATAAGAAAAGGGAAATTTGGACACAGACACATAGGAAGAACATCATGTGACAATGAGGCAGAGGTTGGGTGATGCAGCCACGAGCCAAAGAATGCCTGGAGCCTCCAGGAGCTGGAAGAGACAAGGAAGGATCCTCCCCTAGAGCCTTCAGAAGGAGCTTGGTCCTGCTGACACCTTGATCTCAACTTCTGGCCTCTAGAATTGTAAAAGAATACATTTCTGTTGTTTTAAGCCACCTTGTCTGTTATAACATCCCCAGGAATCCGATCCACCTGACTGGCTCCACCATGATGTGACCTGGTATGCAGCAAGCTCCATCTCAATCTGCTCATGCTGCTATAACAAAATACAACAGACTGAGTGGCTTAAACAACAGACATTTATTTCTCACAGTGCAGAGGCTGGAATTCCAAGATCAAGGTGCTGGCAGATTTGGTGTCTGGTGAAACCCCAGTTCCTGACTGGTAGACAGTTGCCTTTTTGCTGTGTCCTCACGTGACCTTTCTTTCCGGACTTCCACTTCTTATAAGGACACTAATCTTATCATGAGGGGGCCCACCCTTTTGACCCAAACATCTAAACCTAATCACCTCCCAAAGGCTCCATCTCCAAATACAGTCACTGAGATGGTTAATTTTGTGTGTCAACTTAGTTGGTTTGAGGGATGCCCAGATAGCTGGAGAAAGGAGATATGTCTATGAGGGTGTTTCCTGAAGAGATGAGCATTTGAGTTGGTGAACTGAGCAAAGCAGATGGCCCTCTCCAACACAGGTGGGTCTTTCCAATCAGCTGAGGTCCTGAGTAGGGCAAAGAGATAGAGGAAGGGCAAATTCCCCCTCTCTGCTTGAGCTGAGATATCCATCTTCTCCTGCCCTTGGACATCAGCATTCTTGGGTAATTTGTTATGGTAGCCTCAGCAAACTAATACGCCCATTGAACAAAATGCTAAGAGGATCCTCTCCATGAACAATGACAGTGGAACAAAACTGCAACTAGATGAGTGAATGACAAGGCATCTTCTGTCTGGGTGCAAGATGGGAACTTGTCAGTGGGCAGTCACACAATTTTCTTCACCAAACATTCTAGACTGTTTCCTGAAGGGGTGCACTTCTTTCCAAACCCTATAAAGGCACAGGCTTCTGTTTGTGCATTTTTCAGATTTTTTTAAATTATAGAAGTAATACAATATGTATAAGTGAATCACTTTGCTGTACACTTGAAACTAACACAACATTGTAAATTAACTATACTCCAATAATTTTTTAACACCTTTATTGGAGTATAATTGCTTTACAATGTTATGTTAGTTTCTACTGTATAACAAAGTGAATCAGTTATATCTATACATATATCCCCATATCCCATCCCTCATGCATCTCCCTCCCACCCTCCCTATCCCACCCCTCTAGGTGGTCACAAAGCACCGAGCTGATCTCCCTGTGCTATGCAGCTGCTTCCCACTAGCTATCTATTTTACATATGGTAGTGTACGTATGTCAATGCTACTCTCTCACTTCGTCCCAGCTTACCCTTCCCTCTCCCTGGGTCCTCAGGTCCATTCTCTGCATCTGCATCTTTATTCCTGTCCTGCCCCTAAGTTCGTCAGAACCTTTTTTTTTTTTTTAGATTCTATATATATGTGTTAGCATACGGTATTTGTTTCTCTCTTTCTGACTTACTTCACTCTGTGTGACGGACTCTAAGCCCATCCACCTTTCTACAAATAACTCAGTTTAATTTCTTTTTATGGCTGAGTAATATTCCATTGTATATATGTGCCACATCTTTACCATTTCATCTGTCGATGGACACTTAGGTTGCTTCCATGTCCTGGCTATTGTAAATAGTGCTGCAATGAACATTGTGGTACATGACTCTTTTGAAATTATGGTTTTCTCAGGGTGTATGCCCAGCAGTGGGATTGCTGGGTCATATGGCAGTTCTATTTTTAGTTTTTTAAGGAACCTCCATACTGTTCTCCATAGTGGCTGTATCAATTTACATTCCTACCAACAGTGCAAGAGGGTTCCCTTTCCTCCATACCCTCTCCAGCATTTACTGTTTGTAGATTTTTTGATGATGGCCATTCTGACCAGTGTGAAGTGACACCTCACTGTAGTTTTGATTTGCATTTCTCTAATGATTAGTGATGTTGAGCAACCTTTCAGGTGTTTGTTGGCAATCTGTATATCTTCTTTGGAGAAATGTCTATTTAGGTCTTCTGCCCATTTTTGGATTGGGTTATTTGTTTTTTTGATATTGAGCTGCTTGTAAATTTTGGAGATTAATCCTTTGTCAGTTGCTTTTCCTATTCTGAGGGTTGTCTTTTTTCTTTTTCGGTACGCAGGCCTCTCACTGTTGTGGTCTCTCCCGTTGCGGAGCACAGGCTCCAGATGCGCAGGCTCAGCAGCCATGGCTCATGGGCCCAGCCGCTCCGTGGCCTGTGGGATCTTCCTGGACTGGGGCACGACCCCGTGTCCCCAGCATCGGCAGGCAGACTCTCAACCACTGCGCCACCAGGGAAGCCCTGAGGGTTGTCTTTTCATCTTGTTTATGGTTTCCTTTGCTGTGCAAAAGCTTTTAAGTTTCATTAGGTCCCATTTGTTTATTTTCATTTTTATTTCCATTTCTCTAGGAGGTGGGTCAAAAAGGAACTTGTTGTGATTTATGTCATAGAGAATTCTGCTTAGGTTTTCCTCTAAGAGTTTTATAGTGTCTGGCCTTACATTTAGGTCTTTAATCTATTTTGAGTTTATTTTTGTGTATGGTGTTAGGGAGTGTTCTAATTTCATTCTTTTACATGTAGCTGTCCAGTTTTCCCAGCACCACTTATTGAACAGGCTGTCTTTTCTCCATTGTATATTCTTGCCTCCTTTATCAAAGATAAGGTGACCATATGTGCGTGGGTTTATCTCTGGGCTTTCTATCCTTTTCCATTGATCTATATTTCTGTTTTTGTGCCAGTACCATACTGTCTTGATTACTGTAGCTTTGTGGTATAGTCTGAAGTCAGGGAGCCTGATTCCTCCAGCTCCGTTTTTCTTTCTCAATATTGCTTTGGCTATTCCGGGTCTTTTGTGTTTCCATACAAATTGTGAAATATTTTGCTCTAATTCTGTGAAAAATGCCATTGGTAGTTTGATAGGGATTGCACTGAATCTGTAGATTGCTTTGGGTAGTATAGGCATTTTCACAATGTTGATTCTTCCAATCCAAGAACATGGTATATCTCTCCATCTGTTTGTATCACCTTTAATTTCTTTCATCAGTGTCTTATAGTTTTCTGTATACAGGTCTTTTGTCTCCTTAGGCAGGTTTATTTCTAGGTATTTTTTCTTTTTGTTGCAACAGTAAATGAGAGTGTTTCCTCAACTTTTCTTTCAGGTTTTTCATCATTAGTGTACAGGAATGTAAGAGATTTCTTGCATTAAGTTGGTATCCTGCTACTTTACCAAATTCATTGATTAGCTCTAGTAGTTTTCTGGTAGCATCTTTAGGATTCTCTGTGTAAAGTATCATGTCATCTGCAAACAGTGACAGTTTTACTTCTTCTTTTCTGATTTCGATTTCTTTTATTTCTTTTTCTTCTCTGATTGCTGTGGCTAAAACTTCCAAAACTATGTTGAATAATAGTGGTGAGAGTGGGCAAACTTGTCTTCTTCCTGATCTTAGAGGAAATGGTTTCAGTTTTTCACCATTGAGAATGATGTTGGCTGTGGGTTTTTCATATATGGCTTTTATTGTGTTGAGGTAAGTTCCCTCTATGCCTAATTTCTGGAGGGTTTTTATCATAAATGCATGTTGAATTTTGTCAAAACCTTTTTCTGTGTCTATTGAGATGATCATATGGTTTTTCTCCTTCAATTAGTTAATATGGTGTATCACATTGATTGATTTGCATATATTGGAGAATCCTTGCATTCCTGGGATAAACCCCACTTAATCATGGTGTATGATCCTTTTAGTGTGCTGTTGGATTCTGTTTGCTAGTATTTTGTTTAGGATTTTTGCATCTATGTTCATCAGTGATATTGGCTTGTAGTTTTCTTTCTTTGTGACATCTTTGTTTGGTTTTGGTATCAGGGTGATTGTTGCCTCGTAGCATGAGTTTGGGAGTGTTCCTCCCTCTGCTACATTTTGGAAGAGTATGAGAGGATAGGTGTTAGCTCTTCTCTAAATGTTTCATAGAATTCTCCTGTGAACCCATCTGGCCCTGGGCTTTTGTTTCTTGGATGATTTTTAATCACAGTCTCAATTTCAGTGCTTGTGATTGGTCTGTTTATATTTTCTATTTCTTCCTGATTCCGTCTTGGAAGGTTGTGCTTTTCTAAGAATTTGTCCATTCCTTCCTGGTTGTCCATTTTATTGGCATAGAGTTGCTTGTAGTAATCTCTAATGATCCTTTGTATTTCTGCCATGTCAGTTGTTACTTCTCCTTTTTCATTTCTAATTCTATTAATTGGAGTCTTCTCCCTTTTTTTCTTGATGAGTCTGGCTGATGGTTTATCAATTTTATCTTCTCAAAGAACCAGCTTTTAGTTTTATTGATCTTCGCTATCGTTTCCTTCATTTCTTTTTCATTTATTTCTGACCTGATCTTTATGATTTCTTTCCTTCTGCTAACTTTGGGAGTTTTTTTGTTCTTCTTTCTCTAATTGCTTTAGCTGTAAGCTTAGGTTGTTTATTTGAGATGTTTCTTGTTTTTTCAGGTAGGATTGTATTTCTATAAACTTCCCTCTTAGAACTGCTTTTGCTGCATCCCATACATTTTGGGTCATTGTGTTTTCATTATCATTTGTTTCTATTTTTTGATTTCCTCTTTGATTTTTTCAGTGATCTCTTGGTTAGTTAGTAGTATATTGTTTAGGCTCCATGTATTTGTATTTTTTTACAGATTTTTTTCCTGTAATTGATATCTAGTCACATAGAGCTGTGGTCGGAAAAGATACTTGATAGGATTTCATTTTTCTTAAATTTACCAAGGCTTGATTTGTGACCCAAGATATGATCTATCCTGGAGAATATTCCCTGAACACTTGAGAAGAAAATATATTCTGTTGTTTTTGGATGGAATGTCCTATAAATATCAATTAAGACCATCTTCTTTAATGTATCATTTAAAGATTGTTTTTCCTTATTTATTTTCAACTTGGATGATCTGTCCATTGGTGAAAGTGGGGTGCTAAAGTCCCCTACTGTGATTGCATTACTGTCGATTTCCCCTTTTATGGCTGTTAGTATTTGACTTATGTATTGAGGTGCTCCTATGTTGGGTGCATAAATATTTACAATTGTTGTTGTATCTTCTTCTTGGATTGATCCCTTGATCATTATGTAGTGTCCTTCTTTGTCTCTTGTAATTGTCTTTATGTCTGATATGAGAATTGCTACTCCAGTTTTATTTTTTATTTTTATTTTTTTATTTATTTATTTTTTTGCGGTACGCGGGCCTCTCACTGCTGCGCCCTCTCCCGTTGCGGAGCACAGGCTCCAGACGCACAGGCTCAGCGGCCATGGCTCACGGGCCCAGCCGCTCCGCAGCTTGTGGGATCTTCCCGGACCGGGGATCTTCTCAGACCAGGGCACGAACCCGTGTCCCCTGCATCGGCAGGCGGACTCCCAACCACTGCGCCACCAGGGAAGCCCCCCAGCTTTATTTTGATTTCCACTTGCATGGAATATCTTTTCCCATCCCCTCACTTTCAGTCTGTATGTGTCCCTAGATCTAAAGTGGGTCTCTTGTAGACAGCATATATATGGGTCTTGTTTTCATATCCATTCAGCCAGTCTATGTCTTTTGGCAGGAGCGTTTAATCCATTTACATTTAAGGTAATTATCGATATGTATGTTCCTATTACCATTTTCTTAATTGTTTTGGATTTGTTATTGTAGGTCTTTTCCTTCTCTTGTGTCTCCTGCCTAGAGAAGTTCCTTTAGCATTTGTTGCAAAGCTGGTTTTGTGGTGCTGAACTCTCTTAGCTTTTGCTTGTCTGTACAGGTTTTAATTTCTCCTTTGAATCTGAATGAGATCCTTGCTGGGTAGAGTAATCTTGGTTGCAGGTTTTTCGTTTTCATCACTTTAATTATGTCCTGCCACTCCCTTCTGTCTTGCAGAGTTTCTGCTGAAAGATAAGCTGTTAACCTTATGGGGATTCCCTTGTATATTATTTTTTGTTTTTCCCTTGCTGCTTTTAATATTTTTTCTTTGTGTTTAATTTCTGATAGTTTATAATTAATATGTCTTGACATGTTTCTCGTTGGATTTATCCTGTATGGGACTCTCTGTGCTTCCTGGACTTGATTGACTATTTTCCATATTAGGGAAGTTTACAATTATAATCTCCTCAAATATTTTCTCAGACCCTTTCTTTTTCTCTTCTTCTTCTGGGACCCCTATAATTTGAATGTTGGTGCGTTTAATGTTGTCCCAGAGCTCTCTATGACTGTCCTCAATTCTTTTCAGTCTTTTTCCTTTATTCTGCTCTATGGTAGTTATTTCCACTATTTTGTCTTCCAGGTCACTTATCCTTTCTTCTGCCTCAGTTATTCTGCTATTGATTCCTTCTAGAGAATTTTAAATTTAATTTATTGTGTTTGTTTGTTTGCTCTTTAGTTCTTCTAGGTCCTTGTTAAAAGTTCCTTGTATTTTCTCCATTCTATTTCCAAGATTTTGGGTCATCTTTACTATCATTACTCTGAATTCTTTTTTCAGGTAGACTGCCTATTTCCTCTGTATTTGTTTGATCTGGTGGGTTTTTACCTTGCTCCTTCATCTGCTGTGTGTTTCTCTGTCTTCTCATTTTGCTTAACTTACTGTGTTTAGGGGTCTCCTTTTCACAGGCTGCAGGTTTGTAGATCCCATTGTTTTTGGTGTCTGCCCCCAGTGGCTAAGTTTGGTTCAGTAGATTGTGTAGGCTTCCTGGTGGAGGGGACTGGTGCCTGTGTTCTGGTGGATGAGGCTGGATCTTGTCTTTCTGGTGGGTGGGACCACATCCGGTGTGTGTTTTGGGGTGTCTATGACCTTATTATGATTTTAGGCTGCCTCTCTGCTAATGTGTGGGGTTGTGTTCCTGTCTTGATAGTTGTTTGGCATAAGGTGTCCAGCACTGTAGCTTGCTGGTCGTTGATTGGAGCTGGGTCTTAGCGTTGAGTTGGAGATCTCTGGGAGGGCTTTCGCCATTTGATATTACATGGAGCTGGGAGGTCTCTGGTGGACCAATGTCCTGAACTCGGCTCTCCCACCTCAGAGGCACAGGCCTGACAGCCGGCTGGAGCACAAAGACCCTGTCAGCCACACGGCTCAGAGGAAAAGGGAAAAAGAAAGAAAGAAAGAAAAAAATAATAAATAAATAAAACAAAAAAGTTATTAAAATAAAAAATTAAAAAGTAATTTAAAAAAAGAAAGAAAGAAGAGAGCAGCCAAACCCAAAAAAAAAAAAAAAAAAATCCACCGATGATAACAAGCACTGGAAACTATACTGAAAAAATAACAACAACAACAAAAAATGCACAGACAGAATCCTAGGACAAATGATAAAAGTAAAGGTATACAAACAAAATCACACAAAGAGGCATACCCATACACAGTTACAAAAAGAGAAAAAGGAAAAAAAATATATATTTTTTTAAAAAAAGGAAGAGAGAAATCAAATCAATAAACAAATCTACCAATGATACTAAACTCTAAATACTAAACTAAAATAAACAGAAGACCAAAAACAAATTAGTTGCAGAAAGCAAACCCCAAGGCTACAGTTGCTCCCAAAGTCCACTGCCTCAATTTTGGGATGATTTGTTGTCTATTCAGATATTCCAGAGATGCTGGGTACATCAAGTTGATTGTGGAGATTTCATTCGCTGCTCCTGAGGCTGCTGGGAGAAATTTCCCTTTCTCTTCTTTGTTCGCACAGCTCCCGGGGTTCAGCTTTGGATTTGGCCCTGCCTCTGTGTGTAGGTCACCTGAGGGTATCTGTTCTTTGCTCAGACAGGACGGGGTTAAAAGAGCAGCTGAGGGCTTCCCTGGTGGCGCAGTGGTTGAGAGTCCGCCTGCCGATGCAGAGGACACAGGTTTGTGCCGCGGTCCGGGAAGATCCCACATGCCGCGGAGCAGCTGGGCCTGTGAGTCATGGCCGCTGAGCCTGCACGTCCGAAGCCTGTGCTCCGCAATGGGAGAGGCCACAACAGTGAGAGGCCCACGTACTGCAAAAAAAAGAGAAAAAGAGCAGCTGATTAGGGGGCTCTGCCTCACTCAGGCTGCGGGGAGGGAGGGGTACGGAGTGCAGGGCAAGTCTAGGCGCAGAGGCCGGTGTGACGTTGCAATAGCCTGAGGCGTGCCGTGTGTTCTTCCGGGGAAGTTGTCCCTGGATCACGGGACCCTGGCAGTGGCGGGCTGCACAGGTTCCTGGGAGGGGAGGTGTGGATAGTGACCTGTGCTTGCACACAGGCTTCTTGGTGGCTGCAGCAGCAGCCTTAGCGTTTCATGCCCGTCTCTGGGGTCCACGCTGAGAGCCGTGGCTTGCGGCCGTATCTGGAGCTCCTTTAGGCGGTGCTCTGAATCCCCTCTCCTCACACCTCGAAACAATGGTCTGTTGCCTCTTAGGCAGGTACAGACTTTTTCCTGGACTCCCTCCCGGCTAGCTATGGTGCACTAGTCCCCTTCAGGCTGTGTTCACACAGCCAACCCCAGTCCTCTCCCTGGGATCCGACCTCCGAAGCCGGAGCCTCAGCTCCCAGCCCCCACCCGCCCCAGTGGGTGAGCAGACAAGCCTCTCAGGCTGGTGAGTGCTGGTCGGCACCGATTCTCTGTGCGGGAATCTCTCTGCTTTGCCCTCTGCACCCCTGTTGCTGCACTCTCCTCAGTGGCTCTGAAGCTCCCCCCCACCCCGCCCACTGCCATCCCCTGTCCCCACCAGTGAAGCGGCTTCCTAGTGTGTGGAAACTTTTCCTCCCTCACAGCTCCTTCCCAGAAGTGCAGGTCCTGTCCCTATTTTTTGTCTCTGTTTTTTTTTTTTTTCTTTTGACCTACCCAGGTACGTGGGGAGTTTCTTGCCTTTTGGGAAGTCTGAGGTCTTCTGCCAGCGTTCAGTAGGTGTTCTGTAGGAGTTGTTCCACATGTAGATGTATTTCTGATGTATTTGTGGGGAGAAAGGTGATCTCCACGTCTTACTCCTCTGCCATCTTGAAGGTCTCTCCTCATTCATTTTCATACCTGCATAGAGTTCTATTGAGTGAATGGCCTGTAATTTATTTACCCAATCTCCTAATGAGGGATGTCTACGTTATTTCTAACTTTCCATATTATGACTGGTGTTGGGCTGTGGAGCCAGACTACTTGGGTTCAAATCCCATCTCTGTCACTTCCAAGTTGGTTGTATTAGTTATTCTTTGCTGTGTAACAAATGTCCCCCCAAACATAACAGCTTACAACAGCAAATACTAATTATCTCAGTTTTGGGAGCAGAAATTTGGGAGCTGAGCTGGGTAGTCAAGGCTTGGGGTCTCTTATGAGGTTGCAATGAGATGTCAGCCAGGGCTGCAGTCATGGAAGTTTTAAGTGGGACTGGAGACTCCATCTCCAAAATAGCTCCCTCACATGGCCGTTGTCTGGAGGCCTCAGTTCCTCACCATGTGGGCTTTTCCATAGACTGTTATGACATGACAGCTAACTTCCCCCAGAGCAAGCCATCCAAGAGAGCAAAGAAGATGTAGTACATTTTATGACCTAGTATCTGCAGTCACATACTGTTACCTCTACTTTAGTCATTTAGAAGCTAGACATTAAGTGCAACCCACACTCAAGGGGAGGGGAATTCATTCCCACCTTTTGAGGAGAAGAGTATCAAGGAATTTATGGACAGATTTAAAAATCACCACACTGTGCATCTGGGCAAGATATTTTGTCTTCCTTGTCCCCACTTCTCCAGCTGAAAATGAGATAAAGCTAGCACCTGATTATTGAAAAGGTTAGTAAGAGTGACAGATATGTTAGTACCTGTCATGAGGCAAACACTCAGGAAGTGACAACTGTTTTATGTGCTGGCACATGTCCCGTCTGCATGTGGGCTAGTGTCTCTTTAGTAGCAAATTATGCTGCTGGTTTAAGAATGGTTGAATCTAACTGTGGAATGGGAGAAAATATTTTCAAATGATGTGACCGACAAGGGATCAATTTCCAAACAGCTCATACAGCTCAATATCAAAAAAACAAACAACCCAACCAAAAAATGAGCAGAAGATCTAAATAGACATTTCTCCAAAGAAGACATACAGATGGCCAACAGGCACATGAAAAGATGCTCAACATCACTAATTATTAGAGAAATGCAAATCAAAACTACAATGAGGTACCACCTCACACCAGCCAGAATGGCCATCATCAAAAAGTCTACAAATAATAAATGCTGGAGAGGGTGTGGAGAAAAAGGAACCCTCCTACACTGTTGGTGGGAATGCAAATTGATGCAGCCACTATGGAAAACAGTATGGAGGTTCCCTAAAACACTAAAAATAGTGCTGCCATATGATCCAGTGATCCCACTTCTGGGCATATATCCAGAGAAAACCACAATTTAAAAAGATACTTGGGTTTCCCTGGTGGCAAAGTGGTTAAGATTCTGCCTGCCAATGCAGGGGACACAGATTTGAGCCCTGGTCCGGGAAGATCCCACATGTCGCAGAGCAGCTAAGCCCATGAGCCACAACTACTGAGCCTGCACTCTAGAGCCTGTGGGCCACAACTACTGAGCCTGCATGCCACAACTACTGAGCCCACGTGCCACAACTAATGAAACCCACGCTCCTAGAGCCCATGCTCCACAACAAGAGAAGCCACCCCATTGAGAAGCCCACGCACCGCAACAAAGAGTAGTCCCCGCTCACTGCAACTAGTGAAAGCCCATGAACAGCAAGGAAGACCCAATGCAGCCAAAAATAAACAAATAATTTTTTTTAATTTTAAAAAATAAATAAAAAGATACATGCACCCCAATGTTCATTGCAGCACTCACTATTTACAATAGCCAGGACATGGAAGTAACCTAAATGTCCATCAATAGAGGAATGGATAAAGAAGATGTGGTATGTATATACAATGGAATATTACTCAGCCATTAAAAAAAGAATGAAATAATGCCATTTGCAGCTACATGGATAAACCTAGAGATTATCATACTAAGTGAAGGAAGTCAGACAAAGACAATTATCATATGATATCACTTATATGTGAAATCTAAAAAACATGATACAAATGAACTTATTTACAAAATAGAAACACACTCACAGACATAGAAAACAAACTTATGGTTACCAAAAGGGAAAGTGGGGGGATAAATTAGGAGTTTGGGATTAAAGTATACACACTATTATATATAAAATAAATAACCAACAAGGACCTACTGCATAGCACAGGGAACTATACTCAATATCTTGTAATAACCTATAATGGAAAAGAATCTGAAAAAGAATATATATATATATATATATATATATATATATATATATATACACACACACACACACACAAATACATATATAACTGAATCGCTTTGCTGTACACCTGAAACTAACACAACATTGTAAATCAGCTATATTTCAATAAACATTGAAAAAAAAAGAATGGCTGAATCTCAGAGTTTTTGTCTGACTTTTAGCTTATTAACTGGTTTTCATTTGTCCCTGTCCCATAGGACAGGAATTAGAGGTTCCCTGAGACTGTAACCAAAATTGTGACTGGTGGTCATTCTGGACTGTGTTGAGCTGGGTCCAGAGCTAGGCATCGAGAGAAGAAACAAACCAGAGACTTCCAGTCTGGGGCAGAGACCAGCGCAGGACATTGGCAGCTAAATGTGATCATCAGGAAGGATTGATGGTTTACAAACCACATGATATGATTAATTCAAAATACAGATGATAGAGGACCTGCTTTCAAATACAGTTGTCTCTCAGTATGCATGAGGGATTGGTTCCAGGACCACCATGGATACGAAAATCAGTGGATGCTTGAGTCCCTTATGTAAAATGGCATACCACAGTTGGTTGAATATTTGGATGTGGAAAATACAGATACAGAGGGCCGCCTGTGCTACTCTCACAGTTACTAGCTATGTGAACAGGGGCCTCAAATTCCCCATCTGTAAAATGGGAATGACAATGGTGGCCACACCCAGAGGGAGGTGGAGGCAGAGCTGGGTCTGGGGAGAAGCACTCACCTTGGGTGCAATGCTTGGGGAGGGGGGAATGCCAAAAAAACTAGTGATCAAGATAAATATGTTTTTCTTTTTCTTTTTTTAAAAAATACATCTTTATTGGAGTATAATTGCTTCACAGTGATGTGTTAGTTTCTGTCGTACAACAAAGTGAATCAGCCATATGCATACATATATCCCTATATCCCCTCCCTCTTGCGTCTCCCTCCCACCTCCCTATCCCACCCCTCTATGTCGTCGCAAAGCACCGAGCTGATCTCCCTGTGTTATACTGCTGTTTCCCACTAGCTATCTATTTTACATATGGTAGTATATATATGTCAGTGCTATTCTTGCTTCACCCCAGCTTCCCCCTCCCACCAACTGTGTCCTCAAGTCCACTCTCTATGTCTACATCTTTATTCCTGCCCTGCCACTAGGTTCATCAGTACCATGGGATTTTTTTTAGATTCCATATATATGTGTTAGCATACAGTATTTGTTTTTCTCTTTCTGACTTCACTCTGTATGGCAGACTCTAGGTCCATTCACCTCACTACAAATAACTCAATTTAATTTCTTTTTATGGCTGAGTAATATTTCATTGTATATATGTGCCACATCTTCTTTATCGATTCATCTATCGATGGACATTTAGGTTGCTTCCATGTCCTGGCTATTGTAAATAGTGCTGTAATGAACTTTGTGGTACATGTCTCTTTTTGAATTATGGTTTTCTCAGTGTATATGCCCAGTAGTGGGATTGCTGGGTCATATGGTGGTTCTATTTTTAGTTTTTTTGTTTTGGTTTGGTTTTTGGCTGTGTTGGGTCTTCGTTGCTGAGCGTGGGTTTTCTCTAGTTGTGGTGAGCGGGGGCTACTCTTCATTGCAGTGCGCAGGCTTCTCATTGCGGTGGCTTCTCTTGTCGTGGAGCACAGGCTCTAGGCACACAGGCTTCAGTAGCTGCGGCACTCGGGCTCAGTAGTTGTGGCTTGTGGGCTTAGTTGCTCTGAGGCATGTGGGATCTCCCCAGACCAGGGCTCGGACCCGTGTACCCTGCATTGGCAGACAGATTCTTAACCACTGAGCCACCGGGGAAGCCCTATTTTTAGTTTTTTAAGGAACCTCCATACTGTTCTCCATAGTGGTTTTATCAATTTACATTCCCACCAACAGTGCAGGAGGGTTCCCTTTTCACCACACCCTTTCCAGCATTTATTGCTTCTAGATTTTTTGATAATGGCCATTCTGACCGGTGTGAGGTGATACCTCATAGTAGTTTTGATTTGCATTTCTCTAATAATTAGTGAGGTTGAGCATCTTTTCATGTGCCTCTTGGCCATCTGTATGTCTTCCTTGGTGAAATGTCTATTTAGGTCTTCCAGCCATTTTTTAATTGGGTTGTTTTTTTTGATATTGAGCTCCATGGGCTGTTTGTATATTTTGGAGATTAATCCTTTGTCCATTGTTTCATTTGCAAATATTTTCTCCCATTCTGAGGGTTGTCTTTTCATCTTGTTTATGATTTCCTTTGCCGAGCAAAAGCTTTTAAGTTTAATTAGGACCCATTTGTTTATTTTTGTTTTTATGTTCATTACTCTAAGAGATGGGTCAAAAAAATCTTTCTGTGGCTTATGTAAAAGAGTGTTTTCCCTATGTTTTCCTCTAAGAGTTTTATAGTGTCTTGTCTTACATTTAGGTCTTTAATCCATTTTGAGTTTATTTTTGTGTATGGTGTTAGGGAGTGTTCTAATTTCATTCTTTTACATGTAGCTGTCTGGTTTTCCCAGCACCACTTATTTAAGAGGCTGTCTTTTCTCCATTGTACGTTATTGACTCCTTTGTTGTAAATTAGGTGACTATATGTGTATGGGTTTATCTCTGGGTTGTCTATCCTGTGCCATTGATCTATATTTCTGTTTTTGTGCCAGTATCATACTGTCTTGATGACTGTAGCTTTGTAGTATAGTTTGAAGTCAGGGAGCCTGATTCCTCCAGCTCCGTTTTTCTTACTCAAGATTGCTTTGGCTATTCGGGGTCTTTTGTGTTTCCATACGAATTATAAAATTTTGTTCTAATTCTGTGAAGAATGCCATTAGTAGTTTGATAGGGATTGCATTGGATCTGTAGATTGCTTTGGGTAGTATAGCCATTTTCACAATATTGATTCTTTCAATCCAAGAACATGGTATATTTCTCCATCTGTTTATGTCATCTTTGATTTCTTTCATCAGTGTTTTAACCCAAGTCTTTTGCCTCCTTAGGTAGGTTTATTCCTAGGTATTTTATTTTTTTTGTTGCAATGGTAAATGGGAGTGTTTCCTTAATTTCTCTTTATGATTTTTCATTGTTAGTGTATAGGAATACCAGAGATTTCTGTGCATTAATTTTGTATCCTGCAACTTTAACAAATTCATTGATTAGTTCTAGTAGTTTTCTGGTGGCATTTTTAGGATTCTCTATGTATAGTATCATGTCATCTGCAAATAGTGACAGTTTTACTTCTTTTCCAATTTGTATTACTTTTATTTCTTTTTCTTCTCTGATTGCTGTGGCTAGGACTTCCAAAGCTATGTTGAATAATAGTGGTGAGAGTGGGCAACCTTGTCTTCTTCCTGATCTCAGAGAAAATGGTTTCAGTTTTTCACCATTGAGAAGGATGTTGGCTGTGGGTTTGTCATATATGGCCTTTATTTTGTTGAGGTAGGTTCCCTCTATGCCTGCTTTCTGGAGAGGTTTTTTTTTTTTTATCATAAATCGATGTTGAATTTTGTTGAAAGCTTTTTCTGCATCTATTGAGATTATCATATGGTTTCTATTCCTTAATTTGTTAATATGGTGTATCACATTGATTGATTTACGTATATTGAAGAATCCTTGTATCCCTGGGATAAATCCCACTTGATCATGGTGTATGATTCTTTTAATATGTTGTTGGATTCTGTTTCCTAGTATTTTCTTCAGGAGTTTTGCATCTATGTTCATCAGTGATATTGGTCTATAATTTTCTTTTTTTGTGATATCTTTTTCTGGTTTTGGTATCAGGTAATGGTGGATTCGTAGAATGAATTTGGGAGTGTTTCTCCATCTGTAGTTTTCTGGAAGAGTTTGAGAAGGACAAGTGTTAGCTCTTCTCCAAATGTTTGATAGAATTTGCCTGTGAAGCCATCTGGTCCTGGACTTTTGTTTGTTGGAAGATTTTTAATTACAGTTTCAATTTCATTACTTGTGATAGGTCTGTTTATATTTTCTAATTCTTCCTGGTTCAGTCTTGGAAAATTGTACCTTTCCAAGAATTTTTCCATTTCTTCGTGGTTGTCCATGTTATTGGCATATAGTGTTTTTAGTAGTCTCTTATAATCCTTTGTATTTCTGCAGCATCAGGTGTGATTTCTCCTTTTTCATTTCTAATTTTATTGGTTTGCATCCTCTCCCTTTTTTTCTGGATGAGGCTGGCTAAGGGTTTATCAATTTTGTTTATCTCCTCAAAGAACCAGCTTTTAGTTTTATTGATCTTTGCTATTGTTTTCTTCATTTCTATTTCATTTATTTCTGCTCTGATCTTTATGATTTCTTTCCTTCCATTGACTTTGGGTTTTCTTTGTTCTTCTTTCTCCAGTTGCTTTAGGTGTAGGTTTAGATTTTTTATTTGAGATTTTCCTTGTTTCTTGAGGTGAGATTGAATTGCTATAAACTTCCCTCTTAGAACTGCTTTTGCTGCATCCCATAGGTTTTGGGTTGTCGTGTTTTCATTGTCATTTGTTTCTATGTATTTTTAAATTTCTTCTTTGATTTCTTCAGTGATCTCTTGGTTATTTAGTAGCACACTATTTAGCCTCCATTTATTTGTGTTTTTTACAGTTCTTTTCCTGTAATTGATTTCCAATCTCATAGCGTTGTGGTCAGAAAAGATGCTTGATATGATTTCAATATTCTTAAATTTTCTGAGGCTTAATTTGTGACCCAAGATGTGATCTATCCTGGAGAATTTTCCATGTGCAGTTGAGAAGAAAGTGTATTCTGCCACTTTCGGGTGGAATGTTTTATAAATATAAATTAAATTTATCTGGTCATTGTGTCATTTAAAGCTTGTGTTTTCTTATTTATTTTCTGTTTGGATGATCTGTCCATTGGTGTAAGTGGGGTGTTAATGACCCCTACTATTATTGTGTTACTGTTGATTTCCCCTTTCATGGTTGTTAGCATTTATCTTATGTATTGAGGTGCTCCTATGTTGGGTGCATAAACATTTATAATTGTTATATCTTCTTCCTGGATTGATCCCTTGATGATTATGTAGTGTCCTTCCTTATCTCTTCTAACAGTCTTTATTTTTTAACTTTTTTAAACATTTATTGGAGTATAATTGCTTTACAATGGTGTGTTAGTTTCTGCTTTATAACAAAGTGAATCAGCTATACATATACATGTATTCCCATATCTCCTCCCTCTTGTGTCTCTCTCCCATCCTCCCACCCCTCTAGGAGGTCACAAAGCACCGAGCTGATCTCCCTGTGCTATGCGGCTGCTTCCCACTAGCTATCTATTTTACATTTGGTAGTATATATATGACCATGCCACTCTCTCACTTCATCCCAGCTTACCCTTCCCCCTCCCTGTGTCCTCAAGTCTTTTCTCTATGTCTGTGTCTGTCTTTATGTTAAAGTCTATTTTATCTGATATGAGTATTGCTACTCCAGCTTTCTTTTGATTTCCATTTACATGGAATATCTTTTTCCATCCCTTCACTTTCAGTCTTTATGTGTCCCGAGGTCTGAAGTGGGTCTCTTGTAGACAGCATATATATGGGTCTTGTTTTTGTATCCATTCAGCTGATCTGTGTCTTTTGGTTGGGGCATTTAATCCATTTACGTTCAAGGTTATTATCAATATGTATGTTCCTATTACCATTTTCTTAATTGTTTTGGGTTTGTTTTTGTGGGTCTTTTTCTTCTCTTGTGTTTCCCGCCTAGAGAAGTTTCTTTAGCATTTGTTGTAAAGCTGGTTTTGTGGTGCTGAATTCTCTTAGCTTTTTCTTGTCTGAAAAAATTTTGATTTCTCTGTTGAATCTGAATGACATCCTTGCTGGGTAGAGTAATCTTGGTTGTAGGTTTTTCTCTTTCAACACTTTAAGTATATCCTGCCACTCCCTTCTGGCCTGCAGAGTTTCTGCTGAAAAATCATCTGATAACCTTATGGGGATTCCTTTGTATGTTATTTTTTGTTTTTCCCTTGCTGCTTTTAATATTTTTTCTTTGAATTTAATTTTTGTTAGTTTGATTAATATGTGTCTTGGTGTGTTTCTCCCGGGGTTTATCCTGTATGGGACTCTCTGTGATTCCTGGACTTAGGTGACTATTTCTTTTCCCATGTTAGGGAAGTTTTCCACTATAATCTCTTCAAATATTTTCTCAGACCGTTTCTTTTTCTCTTCTTCTTCTGGGACCCCTATAATTTGAATGTTGGTGCATTTAGTGTTTTCCCAGAGGTCTCTGAGATTGTCTTCAATTCTTTTCATTCTCTTCTCTTTATTCTGCTCCTCAGCACTTATTTCCACCATTTTGTCTTCCACCTCACTTATTCGTTCTTCTGCCTCAGTTATTCTGTTATTGATTCCTTCTAGTATTTTTCATTTCAGTTATTGTGTTGTTCATCTCTGTTTGTTCTTTGGTTCTTCTAGATCTTTGTTAAACCTTTCTTGTATTTTCTCAATCTGGGCTTCCATTCTATTTCCAAGATTCTGGATCATCTTTACTATCATTACTCTGAATTCTTTTTCAGGTAGATTGCCTATTTCCTCTTCATTTATTTGGTCTGGTAGGTTTTTACCTTGCTCCTTCATCTGTGACATATATTTTTGCTCTCTCATTTTTTTTTTTTCTTTGATGGGTGGGATTGTGTTCCTATCTTACTGGTTGTTTGGCCTGAGGTCTCCAACACTGGAGTTTGTAGGCCGTTGGGTAAAGCTTGGTCTTGGTGCCAAGATGAGGACCTCCAGGAGACCTCACTCCGATGAATACTCCCTGGGGTTGGAGGTTCTCTATTAGTCCAGTGGTTTGGACTCAGAGCTCCCACTGCAGGAGTTTTGGCCCGACCCCCCCGGCTCATGAACCAAGATCCCACAAGCCACGTAGGTTGGCAAAAAATAATTAATTGCTTAATTAAAAGGAGAACAATAACAAAGAGTAAAAAATAAAATTAGACTAGGAAACTAACAGATATGTTAGAAAGAATATAAGAATGAAAAAATAGCTGAAACAACAACTAGAAGGTAAAATAGAGCCACAATAGTAAAAAAAAGAGAAGAAGACAAAAAAAGGGTGGAAAAGGCCTTGGCTGTGGAGGGTGGGGCCTAAGCAGGGGCGGGGTTTGGGCAGTGGGCAGGGCCTATGCTTAGGACCCACAGGGCTGAAAAAGGCCCTTGGGGGTGTGTATGGCGGGCTTAGGCTCAATGGAACAGAAGGGGCACAGGCCGAGCCTCTGGCCTCAGAGGGTGGGGCATGCCGCCTGGGAGCGCAGCAGGCTTCCGAAGCTGAGTGAGCAGGGCAAACGGCCCCCACTCCTCTACTGCAGTCCTGGAGGGCCCCTCCCGCCTGCCTCTCCTGTTCTCCCCCACCTCCCTCCTATGCCCCCAGGACCAACGCAGCCTGGAAGGGGCCTCTGAGGGCGTAGGACCCGGCCTGAGAGCCAGGCAGACTTCCCCTGCCAATTGGGCAGGAGGAACACTCCGCGCACTGCCCGCTGATACGAGCCTCTTAGGGTCCCTCCTGGAGTGGGAACCCCCCTTGCCCTCAGGGGGTGCCGGCCCTGTCCTCCACTTTTCCTCCCACCTCTCTCCCCACACATCCTACGGATTCGCTTGGGGGGTCCTCCCATCTCCTTGGGCATCGAGGTCCCCCACCAGGGCCTGCAGGCACCCTAGTTGTGGGGAGACTGGAACTCCACGTCTTCCCATGTTGCCATCTTGACTCCACCCCTCAATATTTTTTTCTATTTAAATCCATTTTTTTAATTGATGTGAACTTCACATATCAAAATTAATCATTTTGACACGTACAATTTTGTGCATAAAGTATCAATACATTCGCAATGTTGTGCAACCATCACCTGTCTCATTACTGAACATTTCCATCACCCCCAAAGGGAAACCCCCTGCCCATTATCAGTCACTCTCCATCCCCTCTCCCCCAGCTCTGCTAATCTCCTTTCTGTCTCTGTGAATTTGCCTGTTCCAGACATTTTATATAAACTGAATAGTACACTATGTGACCTTTTGTGTCTGGCTTCTTTCACTCAGTGTAATGCTTCTGAGGTTCATCCACTTTGTATCATGTATCAGTGCTTCATTCCTGTCTATGGCTGAATAATATTCTGTTGTATGAATTTACCATATTTCGTTTATTCACCAGTTGATGGACATTTGAGTTGTTTTCACCTTTTGACTATTATGACTAGTGCTGCTACGAATAAGTGTGTACAAGGATTTGTTTGAACATCTGTTTCAATTCTGTTGGGTATATACCTAGGAGTGGAATTGCCAGATCATATGGTAATTCTGTGTTTAACTTTTTTAAAAACAATATTTATTTATTTATTTGGTTGCACCAGGTCTTAGTTGTGGCAGGCTGTATCTTTAGTTGCGGCACGTGGGATCTAGTTCCCTGACCAGGGATGGAACCCAGGCTCCCTGCATTGGGAGCACGGAGTCATCCACTGCACCACCAGGGAAGTCCCATGTATTTAACTTTTTAATGAATTCAAGCTGTTCTCCACAGCGGCTACATCATTTTACATTGTCGCTAAGCAGAGCTCATGAGGGCTCCAATTTTCTCACATCCTCACTAACACTTGTTGTTTTCTACTTTTTTTTTTTTTTTTTTTTTTTGTTTTGTCATGTATGGCCTTTATTATGTTGAGGTAGGTTCCCTCTATGCCCACTTTCTGGAG
>NW_006788006.1:1857848-1858483 GCF_000442215.2 Lipotes vexillifer
GGCCTCTCCCGCCGCGGAGCACAGGCTCCGGACGTGCAGGCCCAGCGGCCATGGCTCACGGGCCCAGCCGCCCCACGGCATGAGGGATCTTCCCGGACCGGGGCACGAACCCGTGTCCCCTGCATCGGCAGGCGGACTCTCAACCACTGCGCCACCAGGGAAGCCCATTTTCTACTTTTTTGATGATATCTGTCCCACTGTGGTTTTGATTTGCAAATAAATAATATTTTAAAGTAATTTTTAAAAAATGAAAATCAGTGCAAACAAAAATCCATGATAACCAAAATATCAAAATCTTAATAAAAACAGGATCCTGCGTTTGTATACTCATCTCACTCACCTCACTGTATTTTTTTTTTGGCCGTGCTCCTCAGCTTGTGGGATCTTAATTCCCAGACCAGGATCAAACCTGGGCGCAGGGCAGTGAAAGTGCCAAGTCTTAACCACTGGACCGCCAGGGAATTCCCACTTCACTGCATTTTAAATTGTGATATTTAATTGATGTGGATTTTTCTTCATTGATTTTGATTTTTTAAAAATATTGCATTGAAATATTATTTATCCTTCTACGACAATAAAAAAATAAAAAAATATTATTTATCTCTACTGCTGTGTTGTTTTGGCGCGCCCCCCCC
>NW_006788006.1:1858507-1877122 GCF_000442215.2 Lipotes vexillifer
AAATATTGCACTCCAGGCCAGCCAGCACCTCTACTGCATCCCCCTCCTCCGCACGGGGTTCAAGCTCACGAGCCAGGCCCATCGATGGCCTCCAGGGGGCGCTGCTTCCCCACTCATGCTCAGTCCCGGAACCTCCTTCCAGGCTAAGAGCTTGATTCAGGTTATTAACATCTCCTAGCCAAGATTTTTCTTCTGTAAGGTGGGAATGATAACATTAGGCTTACGGGATGGCAGAGGAGGTTTGGAAATCTGACTAGGGCTCAGGCCCTACTCAATACATAATGATAATCATGACTATTTCCTAAGAGCAAGACGTAAGAATATTTTACAGTTTTACTACAGAGAATTGGAAACACAAAAGTAGGCAGAGTGGTAAAATGAGCCTTCAGCCCCAGCCCTGACCACCATTACCCCCTGGCCAACCGCACTCCATCTACCTCACCTTCTAAGATTATTATTTCAAAGCAAATCCCAGTCATTCTATAAATCTTATCATTCTGTAAATATTTTGTTCTGAGTCCCTAAAAGATAAAGACTTGGAAAAAAACCCCCAACTAACCACAATACCATTATCATGCTTTAAAAACTTTGTCAAGAATTCTTTAATACCCACAGATTCCAATGTAGCCGACAAATGGGGTTTGCCTCTCAGCTCTGTCATTTCCTTGCCAAGAGAACTTGGGCAAATTCTTGGATTTCTCTGAAGTTTATTTTCCTCATCAGGAAACCAGGGTAGCAAACTGAAGTCCCCAGGTCCCTGGGAATATTGGAGATAGTATGTGTATTAGCACCTGCAACTTCAGAGTCCCTCGAAATATAATAATATGACTATGCACAGATGTAGAAAACAAATTTACGGTTACCGGGGGGTGGGGAAAGAGGTGTGGGGGAGGGATAAATTGGGAGATTGGGATTGACATATACACACTACTATAGATAAAATAGATAACTAATAAGGACCTACTGTATAGCACAGGGAACTCTACTCATACTCTGTAATGACCTATATGTGAAAAGAATCTAAAAAAGAGTGGATATATGTATATGTATAACTGATTCACTTTGCTGTACAGCAGAAACTAACACAACATTGTAAATCAACTATACTCCAATAAAACAATTTTATAAAATGACAAAAAATAATTTCCAAAAGTAAATAATATGACTATGGTGACGTGAATATAGTAACACTGTATTCATGTGTTGCACGTGCCATTCCTGAACTATCTGTCCCAAGTCCTTTCATGTCATTCACATTTTCAGCTTAAAAACCACCTCCTGAGAGGTTCTCCCTGATCATCCCGTCACTTAATGACCTCCCAAGTCATTCCCTATTTTAATTCTCTGCACAATACTCACCACCAGCTAAATTTTCTTCTTTGCTTGTTTACTGTTTGTCTCTCCTGCGAGAACATGACTTCCATGTCTGCCGAGGTCTGTGTGTAGTTCTCAACCAGACAGGGGAGGTGGGGACTCTGCCCCCCAGCGGATACTTGACCATGTCGGGGACAGTTTTTTGGTTGTTGAGACTGGGAGGGGTGGGGCTATGGACAACTAGTGGGTGGAGGCCAGGGATGCTGCTGAACATCCTACAGTGCACAGGACTGCTCCGCAACAGAGTGATCTGGCCCCAAAAGTCATCAGGGCCAAGGCTGAGAAACTCTGTTCTAGAGACATAGAGTCCATTAACACTTGTTGAAACACTGACATCGGAGCCTTTGATTCCTGACTCTGCTACTAGTTGGGTGCCTAGTAGCAGTAAAAAAATAGTAATTAATTACAGCCAACGTTTTATGGATCCTTTGCGTGAACCAGACATGGTGCTAGCCTCACACTCTCTATAAGTGTATTTCATTCTCTTACCCACCCAGGAGGTGGTTGAGAAAACTTAGGCCCAGGGAGGCCAAGTGGCCTGCACAAGGGGCTTCATTTCTTTGGACCTCATTTCCTTCATTGATGGGACGGGATCATGATGTCCGCCTCTCGAGATTGTTGTGAGGACTGCCCTCCACAAAGGACATCTGCTAGGATGAGTTCAGTAGCCCGGCACACAAGAGTTAACGACCGATTCTGGCTAAGCGCCCAGCTAAGCCAGGGCTGGAGAGCCAAATAATTTCTTTCATTATCCCAGTTGCTGGGAGTATCGGCCAGGAGAGACCTGTGAAATACCTAAGACAAAAGTTACTAGGATTGCTGGGGGCACACCTTCCCAGCAGCGCCGAACCCAGAAAACTTACTTCTCCAACCTACTTCCCCAGAAGATTCTAAATTGGCCCTTCCACCACCAGCAGGAGCCAGAGGGAGGCTGGAGTCCCCAAGGAAAACCTCTGTCCTTCCTGGGGAACCCAGGCTTGCTTAGTTGTCTGCAGTGACAAACAGGAGTTGAGAAAGATGGATAATTGTGGATGAGCCTGCCGATGTGACATTTATTAACTCAGCACCTACTATGTGCCAGGCACACCGACCTTGGCAGACATGGAAGGCATGTTCTCGCAGGAGAGGCAAACAGTAAACAAGCAAAGAAGAAAATTCAGCTGGTGGTGAGTATTGTGCAGAGAATTAAAATAGGGAATGACTTGGGAGGTCACTAAGTAACGGGATGATCAGGGAGAGCCTCTCAGGAGGTGGCTTTTAAGCTGAAAATGTGAATGACATGAAAGGACTCGGGACGGATATTTCAGGTATGGCACGTGCAAAGGCACTGAGACCGAAATAAATTGGCCAGTGTAGACCAGGGATTCTCAATCAGGCAAGATTCTGTCCCCGGTAGACATTGGCAATGTCTGCAGAGATTTTTGTCACAACCTGGTGTGTGTGTGTGTGTGTGTGTGTGTGTGTGTGTGCGCACGTGCGTCTGTGTATGTGTGTATGGGGGTGTCTGCTACTGGCATCCAGTGAGTCAAGGCCGGGATGCTCCTCAATATCTTACAATGCACAACATGGCCTCCACTCCAAAGAATGACCTGGTCCCAAATGTTAGCAGTGCTGAGATTGGAAAAGTCTGGGCTAGAGGAATAGAAAAAAAGCCTAGTATGTATGTCAAGGTCAAAACCTTCCAATCATCCTAGTCAGGAGGTGGTAACCAAGAGAACATGGCCATGCACTGGAGTGAGGTCTGGTCCGAGGGGCCTACTGGGGACCCAGGGAAATGCGGGAAGGAACAGAGATTTAGGGGATGCAAATTCAAGGTCAGGAGACTTGTGAGGAGGGGCTAAGAGGAAGCCTAAACCAACATTGGAGTCCAGAGCTGGGGCTTGGGTGAGGTCAGCAGGGTGCACCTGAATCAGAGGGTCCAGTGAGTTGTGGGAAGGTGGCTGGATGGCCAGGCTGGCCTTGGGAGTTCCCTGGAGGACAGGGTCCCAGACCAGCACTCGCTGACTGACTCTGCCCTTCCAGGCTAGTGAAAGTTCTCACTCTGAGCCTCAGTTTCCTTATCCGTAAAATGGTGACAGTCAACTCAGTGTCACAATATTTATTGAGTCTGTGCAGCAAAGAATTAACTCAGCAGGCCTGGGTTGTCCACACTCTGAACGTGAAAGATTTGGCCCTTGCCCAGCTCCTGGGAGGTGATCTCTAAGTCCTTGGAATATCCTGCCTGATAAAAGTGTCTTGGTTTACCTGGGGACCTTGGGATATGCCAGATAATCTATGCTAACAATGTGACTTATAGTTGGGGACTTGGGCCAAGTAGTATCAGCTGGACCTCTGGAGGGGCTGGAAACTGAGGTCAGCCATGTCTATGTGACCAACACCAGAGAAAACCCTGGACAACAAGGCTAAGGTAAGTTTCTGTGGTTGGCAGTACACCATGCATGTTGTCACACACTGTTGCTGTGAGAATTAAAGGCTTCCCACATGACTCCACTGGGAGGGGACAATTGGAAGCTCAACACTGTTTTTTTCCTGCATGCTGCCTTATGCATCTCCTCTTCCCTTGGCTGTTTTCATCTGCATCTGTTTTTTTTTTTTTTGGTGACTTTCTCAAAGAGGCCCTCATTAACTACCCAATCTCAAGTAGAACTTGCTTGTTAATCTTTTTCACAGAACCAATATTCTTACATTCACAATCTCCTTTCAGCTCACAGTTTTAGTGATAAAACATTTACAAAAATAAGGCAGCATCAAAGAGACATCAAGTGTAACTGTTTTTCTCTCATTTAGAAGAGGCATTTTGGAGTTCTGAATGACTACCATGATGGCATCCTTTCTGTTAGTTACTAGCATTTAAAATGGAAAATGCATATTTAAAATCAACCTTAAGTTATATAAAAGCTTACATCATGAGAAGTAAGTTTCCCTTCCAATCAAGGCCTTTAAGCTCTCTGCCCAAAGGCAACCACTGTTAATCTGTATCCTTTTTTTAATTTTTTTGGCCACTCCATGTGGGGTCTTAGTTTCCCAACCAGGAATTGAATCTACACCCCCTGCAGTGGAAGCCCCGAGTCTTAACCCCAGGGAAGTCCTAATCTGTATCCTTTCACTGTAATAAACCATCACAGTGAGTAAAACAGCTTTTGTGAATTCTTCAAGTCCTTCTAGTGAATCCTCCAAACCTAGGGTGGTCCTGGTGACCCCTGAACAGCAGAGTCTTTGCTGGGTGGACAGGCAGGGAAGGGAAGTTGAGACAGAGAAGGAAAAGGTAGGAAAAAGTTCAGACTTTTAGGTAGAACTGGTAACACTATTTATTGAGCGCCCGTATGTAAAGTGGGGACATTACATACCTTTCTCCCAAATACCTCGTTCACATTTTGTTCATCACAGACCTTTTGGCATTCATTTTGATTTTCAGGCACGTTGTGCTTCCTTACGTGTTGATTCTGAGGTGAATGCCTCTCTCTCCTCACCCTAGCCCACCCCTGAGCTGTTCTCCCTCCCATTTCACAGAAGATGGAGCTGATGTCCCAGGAGAGAGGCTGTTTGCTTAAGTCCTCCAAGAAGGTGATGGCGGAGCTGGCACTCCAAGCAAGTCCATGGATGCCAAGGTATCCATTTCTCCTGTCTGTGGTTTATTAACATTGAGAGGTGGGTGGGCATGACCAAGATCACCAAAGCATTTTCAATAGGTCACGTCCTGAGAAGGTCTTTCCCTGATCATGTTTTTGATTATTTTCCCCCCAGCTTTATTGAGATATAATTGACATATACCATTGTGTAAGTTTAGGGTATATCACGTGTCGATTTGATGTACTTATGTATTGCGGGATGGTTACCACCATAGCATTAGCTAACGTGACTCCATCATGTCACATAATTACCATTTCATTTTTGCGGTGGGAACATTTAACTCTCTTAGCAACTTTTGGGTGTATAATACAGTATCATTAATTATAATCTCCATGCTATATCTTATAACTGGAAGTTTGTACCCTTTGGCTAACATCTCCCCATTTCTCCCACCCTACTGTCCCTGGCAACCACCATTCTACTCTCTGTTCTAAGTTGGGCTTTCGTTAGGATTCACATGTAAGTGAGATCATACAGTATTTGTCTTTCTCTGACTTATTTCACTTAGCATAATGCCCTCAAGATCCATCCATGTTGTTCAAGTGGTGTTTTTGATTATTTCAAAGAACACATCTCAGTTTCATATGGGTAGGTCCTTAACTGCCCCTCTGGAGACTTGCTAAACTCTCTTCTTACCAAGGAGAGCGGTCCTCAGGCTCCACACTTCCTACAGGCAAAGAGATCCAACTAGACTTGATTTAAAACTGGTTGCCCAGTTTCTCAGCACTGCTGACATTTGCAGGCTGGTAATTCTCCGTGGTGGCACCATCCTGTGCATTGTGGGGTGTTGAGCAGCATCCCTGGGCTCCACCCACTAGACACCAGTACCGCCCCTTCTCCCAGTCGTTACAACCAAAAATGTCTCCAGACATTACAATGTCCCCTAGGGGGGCGCAGAATGGCCCTCAGTTGAGAACTGCTGGCTTAAATAGTACACCTGGCACCTGTGCTTCATCAGTGAGCACAGGATGGGGTGGGGAGGTTCCACTGAGTTTGTCCTTCTTGCCTGTCCTGCCAGGACTGGGCATGGCTCCCAGCATCGCACGGCCTCCATCTGCACACCTGGACCCAGGCTCAACTTTCATGGAGCCCCAAGAGACCCAGGTGTTTGGGAGGCTGGCTGGTCCCTGGGCCCCAACACCAAGCGCCAGGAAACCACAGTTGCTATGGTGACCGCTGAGCTCCCGGGGTGAGGAGCTATTGGTTGAGGGGCAAAAGGCTCTGGTGCCTGGAGGAGTCAACATCCAGGGGCCTTGGCTGGGAGGCCACTGTCCAACATTCCCCCATTAGTGCTTGCAGACCAAGCAGAGCAGTGGAGAGCCACTGGTTCAGCCCCCTGGGGGCGCTGGAGGCGACAGAGCATGCAGGTAGCCGAGGGGAGCTGAGAGAGTGAGATGGGAGCCCTGCTCCAGATGGCCCTGCCTGGCTGGCCTCCTAGGAAGGCCATCTGGCCACTGGCGTGAGGTCTCTGAGGCCCAGGTCCTTTCCTGGGGAAAGACTGTCCAGGTGGGCGGGCAGCATGAACGTCACGGCCCTCAGCCCGGGCACCCGCCGGCGGCCTCTCCAGGGTCAGTCAGGCCTCCTCCCGGCACTTCCATCCAGCAGTGTGGCCACCTTCATCAGCTCTATCGTCTCAGGTAAGGGACTGGGCAGGGCTGAGAGCTCAGGGGATGCCAGGGCAATGGGCATGGCTCGCAGGGTCCTCTAAGAGACCTGGATGTGAATGCAGCTGGGACAGTGACCCACGTAGGAACTGGTGAGGGAGAGCCTCCCTGACCCTCTGTTTCCTCCTCCATAAGCCAGGCTCAGAGCCTGACTTGACAGAGTTACTCTGAGTAGCAAATGATATTGCAACAAATATTAATGATGAACATTCTACACTCTAGGCTTAAAAAGTGCCTGAATCTTCCTGTAGCTACAAAGCTCTGCATGAAGGGGACCCTGTTCACTCCTCAGCTATATCTGTTTGATTCTCACTTCACCCATGTGTTGTAGTCATACTGGGCTCCAGCAGGTCCTGGAACCCATGAAGCCCCAGGCCCCATAAGCTGTAGTTATTCAAGTTATGTGTTTATTTAATGTCTGACTCCTCCAACCAGGCTGTAAGCTCCATGAAGGCAAAGACTACATGGTGTGTGCTGGCAAATGTTTAATAACCTCCGGATATTAAAACGAAACCAAAAACACCTGATTTATACCAAAAACAAAATTTATTGAGCCCCTGGGTTGAGGGCTGAGAAATTATCAGTGACCTAGGCAGGCAGAGGTTTTTGACTTTGGGGAGCTTGCAGCCCTGCAAAGTAGCGGCATCACCCCCATTTTACAGAGGGGGAAACCAAGGATAGCCTGACACTTGGCACAAGGCCACACAGTGAAATCAAGTGGTGGAAAAAGTCTCAGCATCAAGGTTTACCCTAGGTAGGGCTGCCAGAGTTATAGCAAAAATAAAAAACCAAACCGCCACCACCAGCCAACAAAACCAGGGCTCCCAGTTCAACTTGCATTTGAGATAAACAACCAATAATCTTTTAAGCATAAGTATAACCCAAATAGTGTGCAGAGAGGGGCATACTTATGTGAATAAATGATTTGGTGTTTATCCCAAGTGCAAGTTGAACAGGGCTTATCAGAAATGCAAATTCTGGGATCTATGGAGTGGGCTATACTTATGCTATCAAGTTTTTCATTGTTTATCTGAAATGTAAATCAACTGGGTGTCCTGTATTTTATCTGGCAATTCTAACCTAAGGTGACCAACCATCCTGGTTAGCTGGGACTGAGAGGTTTCCTGGGATGTGGGACTTTTAGCAGTAACAACAGGAAAGTCCTGCGCATAGTTGGTCTTTCTGGTTTTCCTCCTGTTTTTTGTATCTTTTGATTCACTGTGAAGGGTCCCAGTCTTGGTGGGAGCAAATGAGGCTAAAAGCAGAGCCGTGGGGCAGGGAAGAGTTCTGGGTTCTTCCTATTCATATCCTCCTTGCCACTCCTTGCAGATATGGATGCAGAGAGGGAAGCCCTACAGAGCACTGCCTACCCCGTAGTACAGACCTTCTGCCAGAAGCACGGCCTGATGTCCGAGGTAATTGCCCGACTGTTCCTCACTGCCTCAGCGTCAGGGAATGAGGGTGTGCCACCCGGGCAGTCACACGGGCTCTTTGCTTAGAGGGACCTTGTGCCAGCGTTACACCATGGAGGCTTAAAGTCCTCTTAAAAAAGGAGAGTGGAGGGGTCGTGGCCACAGGCACTGCGGTCAGCACAGGTGGTGTGGCACAAAATACTAGGAGTGGCTGCCTTGCGACCCTGCTCCTTGGGCGTGTCACCTTTGTTGTTGTTTTGTCCTGCCTTCCCAGGCTCTCCCTGCACTGGGGCAGCTTCGGGGGCATCTAAGAGGGCCGTGGGATATCCGGGGCGGGAAGGCAGGTGAGACGTGCCTTTTTCCTGGGACACTAATGGTGTACCAGCTGGGCAGTCACCACGGGCCGCAAATAGAGTGCACCCATCCCAGGGCGGGGATGTTGCTGCCTGCACATTTCCAAGCGGAAACCAACAAACTGTCTTTGGAGTCTCAGCTTCAGGTGATGCTGCCTTCTTGCCATTTACGACTGTCATCCATCACACCAACGGCCCCCACCAGCATTTATATATTACTAAGAAAGAAGCGGTGCTGTGATGGGAATTTGACTCTGCCCGCCACTGATCATGAGACATTCAATGGCAGAGACGCTAAAAAGGAAAACATAGGTGCTGAACACCGATGAAACACCCCGTGTTCATCCCTTTAATGTCCACCAGGTGCTGTGTGGCTAACACACTAAACATCCTCAAGGCGCAGTCGGAGAGACAGTGGCCCAGAGAGATGAAGGTTCTTTTCCAGAGCTGGTGGCTAACGCTTCTTCCTTCTCCCCTTCCTCCTCCAGCCACATCCAGTTCTGTACTCCTTTCACCCCATGCTGTAGTTTATTAGGAATTTTATGACTTTCCCTCTGGACAAATGAATTTAGGGAGGCAGGGAGAGCATTCTGATTCCCATCCCCCTCTCCTCACCCAGCTTTCTGAGGGGTCAGCTTCACTACTTGAATTGAACCCTTCTGCCTGGCCGGCTTCTGCCTAGCAGGCAAAAATGGACCACGAGCGTGCAGTTGCCAAGGAGACTTTGCCACACCTGATTCTGGCCAAACGAAAACCTCCTTTGCAAAGAAAGCTCTGCGAACAAGTGTGGACATGTCGTCATTTTAAAAGGAACAGTTTGAAAATGCCCAAGCTCTTTAAAAAAATTTTTTTAATGTTTTTAAGTAAATTTTTGAGTTCAGAATTTAGATTTGCAGGAAAGTTGCCTATGGTACAGAGTTCCCGTATGCCCCACACCTACTTCTTCCCCTATATTGTAAACATCTATTATCAGGGCATATTTGTCATAACTAAGAAATGGACATTGGGACGTTACCATTAAGCAACCTCTGGACTTTATTTGACTGTCACCAGGTCTTCTATTCGTGTCCCTTCTCTGGTTGAGGACCCCGGCCAGGGAACCCTGTTACGTTTAGTTGTCACAGCTTCCCACTCTCCTGTGGCTGGGACAGCTCCTTGGTCTTCTCCTTTGTACCCATGACCATCACAGTCTTGGGAATAACTGCCCAGGTGTCCTGCAGGATGTCTCCAATCTGGGTCTGTCGGATATTTTTCTCTTATGGGTGTCATTCAAATTCTTTTGATCCAGACATCCCTCTTTGAGGAGAGGCTATCAAAAATTACTGAAGAGGGGCTTCCCTGGTGGCGCAGTGGTTAAGAATCCGCCTGCCAACGCAAGTGACACAGGTTCGATCCCTGGTCCGGGAAGATCCCACATGCCTCAGAGCAACTAAGCCCGTGTGCCACAACTACTGAGCCCGCACGCCACAATTACTGAGGCCCACATGCCCTAGACCCACGTGCTGCAACTACTGAGCCCGCGTGCTGCAACTACTGAAGCCTGCAGGCCTAGAGCCCGTGCTCCGCAACAAGAGAAGCTATCTCAGTGAGAAGCCCGCACACCGCAATGAAGAGTAGACCCCACTCTCTGCAACTAGAGAAACAACAAAGACCTGACACAACCAACCAACCAATAAATACATAAATTAATTAATTAAAAAATTTTTTTTAATTACTGAAGAAATTTTACACCTTTATCAAAGGGAATTAAAAAAAAAATCACCCATCCTACCACCTTCCTGACAAACCCACGCTTGTTATTTCCAGGTGGTTGATCTGAGGTGGGGTATACGGAACAACGAGGCCACCAACCACATGACCACGGAACTCTGCTTGGAGGAGCTTGGCTGGTGTCAGAAAACATCCATAGGGCCAGCTTTTGTTGTGAGTCTCTTGGGAGGGATGGATTAGCTCTTACTTCTCATTCCACCACCAGGATATGGCCCCTACCTCTTATCCAAACCCGTCAGTGGAGGGAAGTGGGCAGCATTTCTGCTATCATACCCAATCTTCCATAGCCTGCCTATGGCAGACATTGCTAATCAATCACAGCACTCCTTTTTCTGCGGAGCTAGCTGGGATCCAGACATTAGCAGTCAAGTAGAAGCAGCAGGTGAGTTGGAGAGCAGAGTGTTGAAGCCCAAAGGGATCTTAGAATTTGCTCCAAAACTTCCCCCGGGTTTTTCACCTCATTCACTTTGTCTGGGGAATGTTGAGGTCCTAGAAAACCACAGAGAAAGTGGAAATCTACAGGGTATCAAAAATTTTTTTCTCCAATGTGCCCCATGGTGTTGGGAGCAGACTCTGTGGCCCTATCTGGAGCCGGCCTCAGGGGTAAACTTCCCCCCTAGGTGAGACCAATCAGGGTCTTCTCTCGTCCCCAACTACACTCCCTCTGTCACCAGAACAACCCCCAGCTCACAATTAATGGTTTGGGTTATTACCAGCAAATGATATTCCAGGGTTTTGATTTATTACATCACCAAGTTTCAGATACACCAAGAACTATGGCATTTTGGCTCATAAATCCTAGAGCAGGGGTCAGCAAACCACAGTCTATGGGGCAAATCTGGCTCCCTACCTGTTTTTATAAATAAGGCTTTATTGGCACGCGGCCATACCCATTCATTTACATATCGCCCAAGGCTGCTTCCCAGCTTCAATGGCAGAGTTCAGTAGTTGACACATAGACCGTCTGGCCTGCAAAGCTGAAAATATTGGCTATTTGGCCCTTGTTGGAAAAATTTGCCTACCCCTGTCCTAGAAAGTAAAGACGAAAAAAGTCAAGACAGTAGCTTTACCCAATACATCTTAATCACAAACAAGCTTTGAGCAGCTCCCAGAAAAACCTCTCCTGGAGATAAGAATGTAGGAATTAGGAGAGGGTGGTCCCCATATGAAAATGGTTTTCTAGGGAAATAAAGACAAATAGATGAGGCCTGTTTGGCCTTAAAACTGCACTGCCCAATGCGGTAGCCATGAACCACATGTGGTGATTTAAATTTAAGTTAATTAAAGTCAAGTAGAATTAAAATTTCACCTCCTTGGTTGCACCAGCCACATTACAGTGGTTCAGTTGTCACTTGTGTCAAGTGGCCAGCATATTGGACAGCAAGGATATGAACACTTCCAGCACTTCCAGAAGTTCTAGGGCTGCCTTTAGAGATTGTCTCCTTAAAAAAAAGACTAAGACCTGGCAGCAGATGCGAAAAGCTTTCTTTATTACGTATCAAGTTTTATCTATACAGTTACCATTGTGTTTTCATTCTTTTGTTCTATACTTTTTTTTGTATGCTGGCATCAATCTGTCTTTTTTTTTCCAATCTTATTGAGATATAATTGACATCCAGCACTGAAAGTGTACAGCATAATGACTTGACTTATATGTGTTGTGAAATGATTATTAAATAAGTTTAGTTAACACCCATCTGCTCATATAGATATGAAAAAGGAAAATGTTCTTCCCTAGTGATGAGAATGTTTAGGATTTAGTCTCTTAGCAACTTTCAGATATACTGTACAGCAGTGTTACCTACATTCATCATGTTGCACGTTACCTCCCCGGGACATATTTATCTTATAACTGGAAGTTTGAATCACTTTATTTTATTTATTTATTTATTGAAGCATAGTTGATTTACAATTTTGTGTTAGTTTCAGGTGTACAGCAAAGTGATTCAGTTATACATATATATTCTTTTTCAGATTCTTTTCCCTTATAGGTTATTAAAAAGTGTTGAGTATAGTTTCCAATTTTAATTATTGCTTTAAAATACATCCTAACGTTTGAAAGACTGTACCATCTGGCTTACGTATCTCCTTCACACATTTTTTTTCCAGTCTTCTAATTTTGCTGATGATTGAGCCTGATGATTGATCATTTTGTTGCGTTTCAAAGAAAAAAGAAAAGAAACAAATTTTGTAAAGAAAAAAGAGAGGTGGGGAGAAAATAAACTCCAGGAAGAATTCGATTTTGCAACTCAAATTGCAGGCAATCAAAAGCACAATGCAGAGGGATCAGCAACTGTGAAAGCTGGAGGTGAGAATGAGCACATTTATTATAGAAACAGAAAGGTCAGTGTGACAGAAGCAAAATGGAAAAGGGGATTAGTGGTACAAGATAAACTTGGAGAGACAGGGAGGGGGGAACCAATTCACATGGGCCTTATGGGCCAAAGCTAAGGGTTATGTTAAGTGTCATGGAAAGCCTTCATAGACGTTTTATTGTTTGTTTTTGTAAGCAGAGGAGTGATGATAAAATACAATTTCTGTTTTAAAAAAAAAAACAAAAAAACCACACAATGCAGCTTCCAGGTGTCATGGGGGATGGGGGACAGGAGGGAGGATGATCTCTGAGCTTCCCCCAGGCCCAAACGGCCCAGGGACCTTGCAACTCCTTCCAAAATCTTAGTTATCAAGATAATTAATATTTTGATGCAATGTTTTTTTTAATATCAAAATTGACCCCCCAAATCCATGAGGAACAAAATATCAAATTCTAAAGATAGGATCCACCCGGCACTTTGGAGACCCATGTTCACCTCCCCCCCTCATCTGGCCCTGCTCCCTGGCTGCTACTGGGGACAGTCCTGCCCCCAGGGCCACATCAGAGCGTGAGATTTGGGCAGAGCCAAGGGAGGCCTTCATTCTTGTCACAGCTCTATTGCTGGGACAAGCCAGCACCTAGTAATAGGTAAACAAGGCGTTTCCTGTGGCTGTCATAACCAATGACCACAAATGTGGGGGGCAGGGAGCTTAAAACGACAGAAATTTATTCTCTCACAATCTGGAGGCCAGAAGTCTGAAATCAAGGTATCAGCAGGGTTGTACTCCTTCCTAGCTTTCTCAGGGTGAATCTTCTTGTCTTCCCCAGCTTCTGGGGTCTCCAGGTATTCCTTGGCTTGTGGCTGCACTCCCCCAGTCTCTGCCTCTGTTGTCATATCATCTCCTTTTCTGTTTGTGTCAAATCTTCCTCTGCCTGTCTCTTGATAAGGACTCTTGGGATTACATTTCAGGCCCACTTTGATAATCCAGGATAGTCTTCCAGTTTTAGATCCTTAGATAAATCATGTCGACTGAAAAATAAATGCACAACCTAAAAGTTGAGTTATGTTTTATTTGGTGGACATTCTTAGGACTTCAAGCCTGGGAGACAGCATCTCAAATAACACAGAGACTGCTCCAAAGAGGAAAGGGGGAAGCCAGGATATATAGATAGGAGTTTTTGCAACAAAGACCATGTAGTAAGAATATCAAAAGATTACTGTTAAAGAAAACCAGATATCTTAAGTTAAGGAATTTATTGCTTTCCTATGTATGGGAAGATGCAAGAGTTTGGGCTCACTGAAATCATTCCTTTGATATGCACCTCAGCTATCTGGGGCCAGCATCCTGTGCATTCTCATCCTGAGTCTCCTCAGGGTGCATCTTTGGGGGTGGCTGCGGTGGCAGACTCCTTGACGGCAGGCATCCTGTTTCCCTCCTGAGTTTCCTCAGGGCTCACCATCAGGGAGGCTGTAATGTGATGGTTCGATGGCTGCAACATCCTTTGTTTACTGGCATGGCAGGCAATATTGTTTCACTCACGAGTGGAAGATCAGGAGAAGGATTTATTATGACTTGCAGCAAATAAGGGGAACACCGGGGACCTTTCCCAAAGCAGTGTCTCCCCGAACAGCAAAACTGGGGAAGTTTGAAGCTCAGGGTACATGTATATTCATGAAGGGGCTTGAACAGAGGAGAATTCAGCATAGAATTGGGGCAAAGGTCCACAGAGTCCAAGTTTTAGTTGATTGAAGTCAGGAGGGTCCACATCATCATTCTCCCCTCCACGTGGGTAGGGGTCTTAGTTCCTGCAGAACTCAAAGATATATTATATGTATATCCCTTGAGGAGGAGCTGGGACTCTTTTTTACCACTGGACTATTGTTTCTTGAATGCTTTCCCATTATTCCTGCATTCCCTCACTTCCCTTAAGATCATTGATTACTGAGATGTGTTCAAGGACAAGCATTGCAGCCAGGCTTAGATCACAAAATGGCTTAGGCCAAAATGGTTTCTCTTATGTCAAGAAAGCCATTGCCGGTACTCTTCCTCTGGGGACCCACTAACCTATCTGCTTACTTTAATATAATTATCTCCATGGTACAACCACCAGGACCACTTTAAGGGCTCGGCATGCCTCACCCAGGGTCACAGATCTAAGTGCCCAAGCCAAGATCTGAACCTCTACTCCCCACACCCCTGTCTCCTCCAGGCCCTCGTAGGTGACCAGTACGGCCCCCGTCCCGTCCCCTCGCTGATCGAGGAAAAGGAGTGGGAGGCGCTGAAAGCTCAGCTGAGCGCCAGGCCACGTGACCTGGAGCTGGTGGCACGCCGCTTCCGGACAGACGAGAACGCAGTTCCCCGCACCTACCTGCTGCAGACCCTGAGCAGCGGGGAGGCCCCTGGGCCCGAGGAGGCCACCCTGATCTCTGCATTGCGCTCTGGAGCCAGGAGGCCGCCAGGCTGGGCCTCATCACCCAGGAGAAGTGGCACCGCTACCACCGGTCAGGTGAGGCTGCCGGGACTCCCCTTGCGGGTCCCCAGGAAACATCCACCCGTTTAAAATACACATCACGTTTTGTCCCAACGCCACAGTCTGCATTTCTATAAATGCCAAACCAACCTAGCTCCCGGAGCCCTAGTTCTGAGAAAGATTATTTTTCTGATCCAACAAGAGTTAAGTCAAGTCCTGGTTAATTTCAGTCTCTTAGGTTTCTTCTCTCCTTCCCTGGCTCCTTTCCTTTTCCCAAGCAGGCTCCTGGCTTTGGGGGACGTGTACTACGATGACCCCATCCCTGTTTGCCTGGGACTGAGCCACTCCCACGATGCTGGACTTTTAGGGCCAAACCCAGTACAGTTCCGGGAAAATTGGAAAAGTGGGTCACCCTGTGTGAGTCGAGAGCCGTCCCCTGCTAAGGAGTCATACTTCATCAATGTACCTGCCTCTGAGGTGAAAACTGAGGCAGCGGAAGAAGGAATCTCTTTTGCCCAAGCGGGAGAATAGGGATTCCCCCCTGTGATTGTCTGAGTCCACCACCCAGCTCCCAGCTGGTCCCTTACCTCTCACCCCTGGCCTTGTCCTCTGCCCTTTCCATCCTCCACACTGGCTACCAGAAAGATTTTCCTAAAAATGCATTGTGATCAAGCCATTGCCCCACTGCAGGCTGTCAGCAAGAGATAGGTTCTTATTATTATTTATGAGTTAGTAATGTCAGCTTATGGATTATTAGTATGTCAATTTACATCACCCAAACTATTAAATATATGAATTTACATCACCCACACTATTAAGTGTATGAATTTATATCACCCACAGTATTAAATATGTGAATTTATTTCACCCACACTATTGAATGTGTGAATTTATATCACATACACTATTAAGTGTATGAATTTATATTACCCACACTATTAAGTGTATGAATTTATATTACCCACAGTATTAAATATATGAATTTATATCACCCACACTATGAAATATATGTATTTATATTACCTACACTATTAAATATATGAATTTCTATTTCCACACTATCAAATATATGAATTTATATTACCCACATTATAAAATATATGAATTCATTTTATCAACATATTAAATATATTAATTTAGTTAAAGATATTGAATGTAGTGATATTTATTAATAGTATTTTAATTTTATTAAAATATATGATTATTATCTATTATATATATACATTCTAGTAAAGACATACCAATTTTAAAAATTTTTATTTCAGGATAATTTTAGATGAACAAAAAAGTTACAACATTATAAAGCTACAAAGATAGTGTAGAGTTCCAGAAGGTTCTTCACCCAGCTTCCCACAATGCTAACATCTTACGTGGCCGAGGTACATTTGCCAGAACTCAGAAATGAACATCAGTATTTAATATTGGTGCATGACTAGTAACTAGACTCCAGACTTTATTTGGATTTCCTCAGTTCTCCCATCAATGTCTTTCTGTCCCAGGATCCCACATTGTATTTAGTCCTTCGTCTCCTTAGGCTACTCTGATCTGTAACAGTTTTTCGTGACCTTGTTTTTCATGACCTTGACCGATCTGAGGAGTACTGGCCAGGTCTTTTGTAGAATGTCCCTCAATCTGGGCTTGGCTGGTATTTTCTCATGATTAAATTGGGATTATAGGTTTTGGGGAGGAAGACTGCAGAGGTAAAGTTCCCTCCCCATCCCATCGCATCAGGGGTACCTGAGGCCTACTTGACATCACAGGTGATCCTAACCTTGACCCTTTGGTTAAGGCTAGTAATGACATACCAATTTTTTTTTTTGTCCCTACTGTGCGACATGCGGAACTTCCCCAAACAGGGATCGAACCCATGCCCCCTGCACTGGAAGCACAGAGTCTTAACCACTGTACCACCTGGGAAGTCCTGACATATCAATTTTGAATACACTTTTATATGGATAATAATGTTAAGGCTACTGTTTCTTGTGTACTTACCATGTTGCTATTGCTTGCTCTATGACACAAAGCCAAGTGAGCTAATTGCTCTCATAGAGATGTCTGACATTGGGACTGTAATCAGCATCTGGGGTCAAGTATGGGATGGGCTGGGATTTACATCTCAGCCCTGCCCCTTTCCAGCCGTATTGACTTTTGGCAGCTTGGACTCTCCTTTTCCTCATCTGTAAAATGGAAGTAGTCAGAGGTAGTACCTAATGGAGTCATTACAGGGATCTAAAGGGTCTTCTCCCGGCCGTGATCTCATTCAACAATGAGATCTCTAAGCAATCATGTCAAACCTCACCCATTAAGAAGTCCCACTTGAAACAATAGAAACTCCTTGACGTCAGCAGAAAGCACAAACAGTTGTGGAGTTCAGGGGCACGTCATGGACGGCATCTTCAGAGCATATTATTTTCCAGGCACCTTGCTCAACTTTTTTTTTTTTAATTTTTATCTTGAAATAGAGATTCACAGGAAATTGCCAAAAGGAAAAAAAAAAAAAAAAAAGGAGGAAGAGGTATCCTTTACCCATTTTCCCCCAAAGGTAACATCTTGCAAAACTAGAGTGCAATATTATTACACAACCAGGAAGTGGATATTGTTACAATCCAGAGAGAGCACACTTGTACAGACACCATTTGTGTGTGTGTGTGTTTGTCTCACCCATTTCCTTCTCTGCAATTTTCTCACCTGTGTAGCTTCGAGTAACTACCGTGGTCAATACACAGGACTGTTCCCTCACTGCAAGGATCCCCCCACTGTCCCTTTAGAGCAGCATTCACCGCTTCCCACAAACCCCAGCACTGGTAACCACTAACCCATCTCCATCTCATTTATTTTGTTATTTCAACCATATCATAGAAGATAAGATCACAGACTGTAAACTTTTGAGTTTAGTTTTATTCCTTCAGCATAAGGTGCTCAGCTTTTCACAAGCATTATTTCATAGAAAATCCTCACAACAGCCCCTTCAAGGTTGGACTAGTACACGCATGTTACAAGGGAGGAAACAGAGACTCAGAGAGGTGCAGTGATTTGCCTAAGGTCACACAGCCTGCTGGTGGCAGAACAGACGGTCTTGGATTGGTTCATGCCAAAATGTGTCCAAGAAGGATCCTGTTTGGGGACTGTTAGCTGCCTTCGTCTCTGACCTTCACTCATGGGGCTGAGGGGCATGTGAGGTCAGTCCAAGGAGGACTTTTGAGTGATTCTTGTCTTTGGCTCTGAGACTGAGTCCTGTCTCCAAGGGCCTGACTCGCTCAGCTAGAGAGCTGGGATCCTCTGCTGAGCCCAGGGAGGCTTCAAAAATAACTCCTCAAGTTTGACTGCTATTTCAAAACAATGGCCTCCAGGGAGAAGTCAGTGTGAGCTCTTGGCTCTGGAAAATACAGGTCCTCAGGGCAGCTGCTGCATGCTCTGGGACAGGGGTCAGCAAACCATGGCCCAAGGACAAAACCTGGCCCACTGCTTGTTCTTGTAAATAAAGTTTTATTGGAAAACACTGGAGTGCATTCATTTGCATGTTGTCTGTGGTTATGCCAGGTGAATCTGGAACACACTAAGCTTGAGAACCAATGTTTCCATCCCCAGAATGTGTCTATTGAGGGGGAAATGGAACAGGACCTGCT
>NW_006788006.1:1877416-1879093 GCF_000442215.2 Lipotes vexillifer
CTGAACTCAACAGACTGGGACCAGGGGGCGACCGTCTTTCTGAGAGATATCCAAGACCTCAACAAACACATCCTGGAGGTCTGCGCCCTCAAGATAGTGGACCAGCTTGCAGCCGGTTGCCTGGACACAGACGCCCAGAACCTTCTCAGCAGCCTCAAGGAGCGTATCGCTGACATGCAGCCTGGAGTCCTCAAGGCCCACCACCTGGCATGGAGCCGAGACCTGGTGGACCCCCCAAACAAGGCTCATGGACGGTACCCAAAGGAGCTGGGGGAGTAGTTTGTGGCCAGGGTTAACCATCAGGACCTCGAGTGCCTCCAGAAACAAGGCAGGCAGGCAGGAGTTGGCTTGGCTCTATCAGGAGATCTGCCACCACCTGGGGCTCAGTGCCGAGGCCCCCCAGACCTGTGGGCACCAGGAGCTCCTAACCCAGCTGGGGCAGCGGCTCCAGTAGAGCGACAGCCACCCCCACCCACCCCTGGTGCTTTTTGGACCCCCGGGCATCAGAAAGACTGCTCTGATGTGCAAGCTGGCTGAGCAAATGCCAGGGCTGCTTGGCCACAAGACAGTGACCGTTCTACGGTTTCTGGGGATGTCACAGATGAGCTCCGATGCCCGAGGCCTGCTCCAGAGCATCTACTTCCAGGTGTGCCTGGCCTACGGGCTACCCCTGCCCCCTGCCCAGATCTTGGAGGCCCATACCAGGGTGGTACAGTTTTTCCACACCCTCCTCCACACCGTCTCCTGCCGAAACTTTGAGTCCCTTGTGATCCTGCTGGATTCGGTGGATGAGGTAGCCTCTGTCCACCATGCTCGGAGGGTCCCCTGGCTGCCTCCCAAGTGCCCCCCAAGGGTCCACCTCATCCTCTCGGTCTGCTCAGGACAGTGGGGGGGGTTTAGACACTATGCGGCAGGTGCTCACGGACCCAGGTGCTTCCTGGGAGGTGAAACTCCTCTCTGGAAACCAAGGGCAAAAGACGGTTCAGCTCCTGCTGGCCACCTCGAGGAGGGTGCTGAGCCTGATTCAGAGGGACCTGCTCTGGGCCAGCCTCCCGGAGTGTGGGCACCCGGGGTGGCTGAGGCTGGCCTACGAGGAGGCCCGGAAATGGGCCTCCTTCACTGTGCCGGCCCCTCTGGCCTCCACTGCTAAAGAAGAGATGCACCAGCTGTGTGCCCGCCTGGAGCAGACACATGGGCAGCTGCTGGTGGCCTGAGTGCTAGGCTATACATTGTGTCTTCCCGGTGAGTCTCTGTTGTTTTCACTCTTTTCTGAATTGAGATAGAACACAGGCATTCTTCTCCAAGGGCAGCCATAACAAAATCACAAACTGGGTGGCTTAGAACAATGGAAATCTATTCTCTCGTGGTTCTGGAGACCAGAGTCTGAAATCAAGGTGTCAGCTGAACCACACTGCCTCCGGAGCCCCTAAAGGAAAATCTGTTCTAGGCCTTTTTCTTAGTTTCTGGTGTTGCTGGCAACCCTCAACATTCCTTGGCTTGTAGACGCATCACTCCAATCTCCACCTCTGACCACATTGTGGTTTTCTCCCTGTGTGTCTCTCTGTCTGAATTTCCCTCCTCTTGGAAAGACATCACTCATTGGATTAGGGCCCACTTGCATCCAGTATTGTTACCAACTAAGGTTCTTGGCCTTCTTTTTTTTTTTTTTTTTTTCGG
>NW_006788006.1:1879277-1886400 GCF_000442215.2 Lipotes vexillifer
ATGTGGGATCTTCCCGGACCGGGACACGACCCCACGTCCCCTGCATCGGCAGGCGGACTCTCAACCACTGCGCCACCAGGGAAGCCCTCTTGGCCTTCTTAATCAACAGAAATTGATAAGAGACCAGAAAAGAAATTCAGGCAAGGCAGAGGGGAGGGAGAACAGGTAACAGGTTCCCCTGCTTGCTCACTCCCTGAGCGGGGAGTGAGCTTGCTCCGTATATGGGGTGAGGGTAGGGGCAGGTCCAGGGGTCGAGCCAGAGGGGCGGCTTAGGTTGTTTGCCCACCCCTCTGGTGGGGCTGTGTGCCGGGGGCATGCTCAGTACCCTGCTTTTGCTCCCGGCTTTCCAGAAGTGGCAACTGGGTTTTTGGTCTTTTTGTATCTTGTTGTCCATAATTTTCCCAACTGTGCGTGCGCACGGTTCTTTTTAGTCCCTTATAGTTTCTTTGTATTTTGTTGCTGGAAGAGACATTTGGCCAGGTGCAAGCACTGCAGCAAAGGGTCCCAGGTCGCAGGTCGCAGCCTGTCTCTCTATGACCTCATCTTAACTTGAAGACTGGTTTCAAACAAGGTCACATTCACAGGTTCCCCGTGGGTATGAATTTTGGGGAACACTATTCAACCCAGTCCAATTCGTATCATATTTTTCATTCATTTAAAGTGTATAGTTCAGCAGCATTAAGTACATTCACAGTGTTAGGCAACCACTGTCCATCTCCAGAACAATTCCTCACCCCACAAGGAGACCCCGTCCCCGTCAGCAGTAACTCCCCTTCCCCGACCCCCAGCCCCTGGCAACCACTAATCTGTCTCTATGCATTTGTCTAGAGCATTTCTTCAGAAAACATTTTACTTAGAAATACTTTCAAATTATAGACTAGAGGAAGAACTCCCATAGTGCAAAAATAGCTCCGAGAACTCTCATAGAGCAGAATTTTTCAGCCTTGGTGCAATTGACATTTGGGGCTAGATCATCCTTTGCAGTGTGTAGGGCCATCCTGTGCACTGTAGGATGTTGAACAGTATCCCTGGCCTCTACCCACTATATGCTGGTAGTATCCCCCAGCTGGGACAACCAAAAATGTCTCAGGACATTGCCAAGTGTCCCTTGAAGGGAGGATAGGTCCTTGTTGAGAAATACTGCCATACCTCTTCCCTCCACAATCACCAATTTGCCGTATTAGCTTTCTCTCTCTCCCTTTTCCTTTTTCCCTCTCTCCCTTTCCTATCTCTCCTTTCCTTCCTTCCTACATCCCTCCCTCCATCTCTCTCTCCCCTCCCTCTCTCTTTATTTCTTTTCATTTTTATATCTATCTATCTACCTATCATCTATCTATCTATCATCGATCTATCCATTCATCTATCTTTCTCTGTCTATCCACACATACACCCACAAACAAAATTTTTCCCTGAACCATTTGAGAATTCATTACAGGCGTCATTCCCCTTCACCCTTAAATACATCACATATATCCTAAGAACAAGAGCAATCAGAACCCCACATCACCACAAGACAATTTTAAAACTCAGAAAATGTATCATAAATGCAATAATATTATTTAATACACAGTTTATAGTCAAAAATTACCAATTATCTCAAAAATGAGCCTTTATAGCTGTCCCCTCCCCTTGCCCCCATCCCAGGATCCAATCCAGGATAACATGTTGCATTTAGCTGTCAAGTTTCTTTGGCTTCCTTTAATCTGGAATGTTCCACTCTCTGTCTTTGTCCTTTTTTTTTTGTTTTGTTTTGTTTTTTGCGGTACGCGGGCCTCTCACTGTTGTGGCCTCTCCTGTTACGGAGCACAGGCTCCGGACGTGCGGGCTCAGCGGCCATAGCTCACGGGCCCAGCCGCTCTGCGGCATGTGGGATCTTCCCAGACCGGGGCACGAACCCGCGTCCCCTGCATCGGCAGGCGGACTCTCAACCACTGCGCCACCAGGGAAGCCCTGTCTTTGTCCTTTTGAAGAGTACAGACCAGTTCTTCTGTAGCTCAGCACTCCTTAACCCTCAATGGGTATATGTATCTCAGGTCTTGTTTTTGAATAAAGACTCTGATTCAGCAGGTCTGGGGGTGAAGCCTGGGATCTTGTGTTTCTCCCAGGCTCCCTGGCGACGTTGATGCTACCAGGAACGCACCTGGGGGTGGAGGGGAGTCGGTACACTGTCATCTGGGTTGATCTGATGTCTCCTCATGATGACATTCAGGTTAAACATGGATGGTGTTCGATCCTTCTTGTGCATTTTTTTCCTACCACAAATTTGCAACATACCCCTTTGTAATTAATAAGCAATGTGTGCGGATATCTCAGAAAAATCTTTTTAAAGCAAACTTCTCTGAAGAATTGACCACAAGCATGGGTCTACAGTTAATTCCAGGTTTTGTAGCATGGGAATCAGCAGAAAGCCATAGGAAAACCCAATTCCAATGTGTTTATAGAGTTTAAGGAATGAAGGTTTAAATGCAGTTGCTGAACAAACTCTGATAAACCAGGGTCATGATGGTCAGAGATGCCAGGTGTGGATGGTGAGTCAGAAATAATGAGCAGGAGAGAGGAGTGTGTTCATCACAGGCACCCAGCATCCCGTGGGAGGGTGGGACGGAGGCCAATTAGCAGGCACACGGAGCAACAAAGCTTTACCTTAATGCAAACAGCCATCGGGAGACACTCATGCCCATCATTAGAAATGCTGGACAATGCACCTTTCCTCTTCTCAGCTTGGGGGGCAGTTTTCTCTTTTGGACCTTTGTCTTTTGCCACAAATCATGGTGGCAGCGACCAGCCCAGTAAGTGGGCTTTTTATTTGTTTGTTTATTTGCCAGGAACAGAAATCCACTCGCACTGTCACATTAGAAATAAGGGCTTTATGCCATGGCCATGGGAGAAACTCAATGGATGCAGGGCTACCCCATAGCCAACTCGAGGGAGGGGTAGCCCAGATTTCACGTTGTACCCCAGATTTTGTGATTGATGCCCACAGTATGGAGGCCTGGCCTGGACTCTACAAGAGCACAGAGACAGACCAGGGAATGTTCCAGAATAAAAGGGTGGGCCATCAGGCCAACCTGATGAAGTCTACATGGAAGGTGGGGTTGTCATGGGAACCAGAAAGCCACAGAATCAGGGAAGTTTCTCATCCCCTCTCCCTCTGGGTCCTCTCTGCACATTGGCTTCTGCTCTAGACTCTTCCTTTCTCCTCTGTAAGTGTAGCTTGCCTGCCACAGCTTCTGTTGGCATCATGGGCTTCCATTTTGGAGAACTGGTGCCATCACACTGGCTCTTTCTTGAGTCCTGGTTGCAAAATCTGGGGAGATAGACATCAACTGGCATTCTTGGCCCCATGTCTGGTCCAGTTAGTAAAGCTGGGGGCCTCCTGGGGTGGAGGACCACCCTCCTTTACCGCCTGGTAGGGGAGGTGGTCTATGGAGGGTGACTCCAGGGGAGGTGATTTTGGTATGTCCTGTTGCATGAAAATATGTTATGTTTACACACAGAGTTGACCTAGAGTGATGGTTGAGAGCCTGGCTCTCAGAGCAGATCTGAGTACTTCTGGGCCAGTGGTTCTTACCTAGGGAGATTCTGTGCCCCCCCCACCGCCAGGTGGATACTTAACAGTGGGGACATTTTGGTTGTCATGGCTGGGGGATGGGGTGCTACTGGGATCTAGTGGATGGAAACCCGGGATGCTGCTCAACACCCTGTAGTTCACAGGACCCTCCCCCAACCAGAGGATCATGGTGCCCCAATTGTCAGTAGTGCTGAGGGTGCGAAACCCTGGCTTAGCATGAAAGATACTGTCTGGCTATGTCTCTATTCAGCTACCATAATGCCTATCTATCCATCCATTCATCTATTTATCGTCTTCATCTATCTATAATCTATCATATTCGTTTGTCCATCCATACATGCATCTATGTACACCTATCTATAAGCTATCATCTATCTATCTATCTATCATGCTGGTGACACCTAGTGGGTGGAGGCTAGGGATGCTGCTAAACATCTTACAAAGTACAGGACAATCCCCACAACAAAGAATGATCCAACCCTTAGTGTCAACAGTGAGAGGCTGAGAAATGCTGTGTTAGGCATGCATTGTGGCCTTTCCGAGCCCCCTCTGTACAGAGGGGTAGCTGGGACAGTGTTCTGTATGGCTGCTGGAAGGAATAACAAGATCATGCTCGCAAAGGGACATCACTGGCCAAGATCCTTCAGCCAGGATCAAACACAGGGCTGTGTGACCTCACACGCAGAGTTTGGTCTGCAGTGCAGGTAAGGCAGGTCCCATGTGGGGGGCAGATGAGGTGTTGGGTCCACATTGTCAAAGGGATGTCTTTGGGGATGGAGGAGGGCTCTTAACCTAGTGGTTCAGCTGTCCGTGGGCACATTCCCCAGTCTTTCCAGCACCGTCCAATAGAATGTTGGTGATGAGGGCAATGCTCTGTATCTCATTGTCCAATGTGGTAACTACAAGCTGCACTGGCAGTTGACCACTTGAAAGGCAGCTTATGCAATCCAGAAACTGGATTTTAAATTCTATTAATTTTTAACTTTAAACGCCCATGTGTGGCTGGTGACTACTACATTGGACATCATAGCTGTAGACTTGATGAGACACAAAATCTTTAAGAGCAGGGATGAAATTGAATTCCTCTTCCCCTGGCCATTCAGGGACATGAATACACAAACCTCAGTTTCCCCATCTGACAAATGCAGGAAGGCTTTCTGCTCTGCCTCCCTCCAGCTGAGTTTGGAGACTCAGCAGCAAACTTGGATGAGGAGGTGCAAAGAGGTACAGGTCCTAATATTGAGCTGAGCAGGTTTAGGGAGGACAAGAAAATGGCACCAGCCCAGGATTGTTCACAGAGCTTCACCTGCTCTTACATCCCTTTGGAGTCTCCTTCCTCCTATTGTAGACTCCTGCTATTGAAGCCTAGACAGACAAGGTTGAGGCATGCCCCCAGGCAGGGGGTTGTCAGTGTTGAGCACAGATGGTATGACATATGATCCCACTTATGTGAAATGTCGAGTATTGTCAAATCCACAAAAAGTAGATTAGTGATTGCCAGGGGCTAAGAGGGGGCAGGTGTCGCAAACATGGTGGTACCTCATGACTGTGTCTAGCAAAGTCTCTTGCCCCCAAACCTGCTCCAACAGAGGATTCCCCATTCCTTTTTTATAATTTTTAAATTTTAATTTATTATTTATTTATCTTTTTGGCTGCACTGGGTATTCGTTGCTGCATGCGGGCTTTTCTCTTGTTGCGGTTAGAAAGGGCTATTCTTCATTGCAGTGCGCAGGCTTCTCATTGTGGTGGCTTCTCTTCTTGCGCAGCATTGGCTCTGGGTGCATGGGCTTCAGTAGTTGTGGCTCATGGGCTCAGTAGTTGTGGCTCACAGGCTTAGTTGCTCCGTGGTATGTGGGATCTTCTAGGACCAGGAATTGAACCTGTGTCCCCTGCATTGGCAGGCGGATTCTTAACCACTGCGCCACCAGAGAAGTCCCCCCATTCTTAGTAGTGGGGTCACCTTCTGCATGACCAGGAGTCATGCCTGTTTCTTCTCCTTCCACATCCTTTTTCCCTCCATAATCAGAAAGTCCTCTTGGCTCTGCCTCTAAAACATCCTAAACCAACCATTTTTTCCCCATTCCTACTGTCCCTATCTTGTCCTAGGTCATCCCCGTCTCCACCTGAACAAGTGCCCCAGGCCCTCACTTGTCTCCATGTCACTGTGTTTATCCCCCAACAAGCCCCTTCCCCAGAGAGGCAAGAATGAGACTTTTTTTTTAGTAAACTGCTATTTGGAAATAATTTTACATTTACAGAGGAGATAAAAAGGTTGAACAGAGTTCCCACAGATCCTGCCCCTTACTTCCCCTCACGTTAACATCCAACATAACCACAGCATTGCTGTCACAGCCAGGACATTAGCATTGATACATGACCGTGATCTCAACTCCAGACTTGATTTGGATTTCACCAGTTTTTCCACCATCATTTTTTCTGGTCCTGGAGCCAATTCAGTATTCCTCATTGCATTTAGCATAGTGAGATTATTTAATTGAGGTAAAATTCACATACTGTAAAGTTAAAATTTTAACGTGTTACAATTCAGTGACATTAGTACATTCACAATGTGGTGCAACTGTCACCTCTATCTAGTTCCAGAACATTTCCATCATTACTGAAAGGAGACCCTGTCCCTGTTAGCTGTCATTCCCCATCCCTCCTCCCTCAGCCCTTGGTAACCACGAATGGATCTGCCTCTATGGATCTGCCTTTATGGATCCTGATCTGGATATTTCATGTAAATGAGATCATACAATATGTGGTCTTTTGTGACTAGTTTCTTCCACTCAGAATGTCTTCAAGGTTTATCTGTATTGTAGTGTGTATCAGCATTTTGTTCCTTTTTATGGTCAAATAATATTCCATTGTATGGATACACCCCTGTCTCAGTCCATGTGGGCTGCTATAACAAAAATACGATAAGACTGGGTGGCTTTATAAACAATCTATTTCTCACAGTTCTGGAGGCTGGGAAGTCTAAGATTAAGGCACCAGCGGATTTGGTGTCTGGTGAGACCCTGCTTCCTGGTTCACAGACCGTCATTTTTAACTGAAACTACATATGACAGAATGGACAAGGGGTCCATTGGACAAGCTCTCTGGGGTCTCTTTTATAAGGGCACTAATCTCATTCGTGGGGGCTCCACCCTCATGACCTAATCACCTCCCAAAGGCCCCACCTCCTAATACAATCACCTTGGGGATTAAGACTTCAACATATGAATTTGGGGGAGACACACATATTCAGTCCATAGCAACCACATTTTTCTATTTTTTCATCTGTTGATGGACATTTGGATTATTTCCACCTTTTGGCAATTGTGACTACTGCTGCTGTGAACATTCTTGTACAAGTTTTGGTAGGAACACCTGTCTGAAATGAGATTTTAAAATCATGAATGAGACTGAATTTCTTCTGTCCTGATTAAACCCTTCCAGTGACTTCCCAATGCTTTTAGAAAAGTATCCAAACTCTTTACCAAGGCCTGTTGGATCTGGCTGCCTCCCATCCCTGGCCCCAGATTTTCCCACACTGGCTCTTTCCCTCCT
>NW_006788006.1:1886410-1890577 GCF_000442215.2 Lipotes vexillifer
CCCTCCTGCACAATCCCAGCTCTTGTGACACCTTCTCAGAGGGACCCATCTTCTCCAAGAAGCATCTCTCCCCTGCCACTCACCTTGTCACTCTCCTTCATGTGACTTGGCTTATATTCTTCCTAGCAATTGGTGTTACCCAAACTCTTGGTGTTTTTTTTTCCCTCTGTTATTTTCTATGTGGCTCTCTGCACTAGAAGATAAGCTTCATGGGCTTCTAGCTCTCTGTCCTCCAGGGGACAGCACAGAGATGACACTCTGTGAATAGTGGTTAAGCAAACATGCCAGTACTTTACTGATGTCAGTAGCCTTCCAGGTTGCAGCTGTCTGCTTCCCTGAGAATTAATGGACTGGCCTGGCCCCTGCCCAGAGGGCCCTGTACAGTGATGTGATGCCAGAGAAGTATGGGGCTGTGCTTCCCTGGGATATCCAAAGCCTGCTGGGATGTCCCATTTTGATCTGGTGGATAAGCCATTGTGCCTGAAACCACAAAGAGAAGACCGAAGCCTGGTTTGTATTGAGGGTGTATTGAAGAGTGAGAAAGAAGATTCTATTCTTTTTTTTTCTTTTGGCCGCACCGCAAGGCATGGGGGAATCTTAGTTCCCTGACCAGGGATCGAACCTGTGCTCCCTGCATTGGAAGCACAGGGTCTTAACCACTGGACCACCAGGGAAGTCCCAGAAGATTCTGTTCTGATGGAGGAAATTTTTGAGGAAGCACAGACCCACACCATGGTGCTACCAAGTAAACCCCAGTGGTGTGGCTCTCAGGAATTTTGGTTTGGAAAGACCCGTCAAGAGGAGAAAAGCAGGTTAGGGAGAAGGCCTGGCTACCCCAATGGAGAAAGTGTGGAGAACACCACCAGTGACATACCTGTGATTGTCAAAGATGAGACGGTCTCAGTGGAAGAGATCTCAGAGAATACTGATGTTAATCGCCACCTCGTTGGACAGCAGAAAATTCCAAGTGAGCAGGTATTCTATATGTGTAAAGAATATGGCAAGTGTTTTGATCAAAATGAAAACTTTGATCAATATCAAGGAATGAAAAAAAACACAGCTCTCGGCCTTAGCGCCATCTTCTGAGAAACCTCTGCGCCCTGAGAGCAAAGTGGGGGAAGCAAATGCTCAGGCTGAAGCGCGAAAGAAGATGAGGCCGAGGTTCAGGTAAACTTGTACACCCATGGAAGCCACAGGAGCAGAAACAAGGGAAGCCAGAGGACACGGGCGCTGGTACAAATAGTTGGACTGCTTGCCTACTGTCTGGAACTTGTCTCAGTGGATCTGGAACATCTATGGCCATTCTGATCACCTCGACCGCCTTTGAGAGACCCACCTTGCTTGTATCAAAACGGTCCCTTCCTTTGCCCTGAACCTGTGACATTCTGGACTAGTTCTGTTCTCGGTTGTGGCTGAATGTAACATGTGTACAATAAATCATCTCTTTTGCTGTCTTAGCTATAGAAAACACACACACACACACACACACACACACACACACACACACACACACACACACACACAAGGTGTTTGTACTCCCTGTAAGCAGAAGCCAGCCTCCCTCTCTCATCTGCTCTGAAATGAACTCTGGAGAACACCTGGAGAACAAATGATTGTTCTCCAACCCTGAGGAAATTTGTCGGCAAGTCCCATAGTTTTTCCAGGCAAATGCTCACAGGTATTAGGAAGTCCATTCCAGTCCAACGCTTATCCTGTTTAAAGCCACTTCCTTTTTAAGGCAAGGACACATGGGGGTGGTTTCTGCATTATTTTCCTAAGTTACCTCCTCTCTCCCTCCCTGTGCTGCCTGACTCCTCTGAGGTCAGAAAGGGGATGGTTCAGGGTTCTGTAGGTGTGTGAGAAAAGGAAAGATCAGGAAACGTCTTACCTGATGGGTACAGCTGTAACCAGGTGTTGGTACCGGCTGGGCGTGGGCACCGTCCAAATAATGATCCCCATGGTGAACACTTTGGTGACGGGCAGGATGCCATAGAGCTGTCCCTTCCTCGGCTTCTGAGTCCTCCAAGTGCAGAAGACACAGGTGTGTTCCAATGCCTGTCCTTTCTCCCTGCAGGCATGGGCTCTCAGAGGCAGAGATGAAGGATGTCCTGTCCTTGGATGACGAGGTCCTGCAGGCCGTGTACCAAGACTGGACCCCGCCCAGCAAAGAGCTGCTGCGTTTCCCAACCCTGCTGTGGGTGAAGCTTCGTCGAGATCTGGGTAACTGCTTGGCCAGGCAGCCCGTGGATGGCTTCATACTCCTGGCCATCGCCCACAGGTAGGTCGAGCGGGTTGGTGACACTGTCTAGGCGGGTCCCCGAGAGCGAGGACTCACTGAGCAGACTCCTCCTTGTTCCAGATCCTCCTTCACTCCCCACTCCCAGGAAACCAAGTCCACATAGTGCAGCGTTTACCATCAGCTCTAACACAACTAACTTGTTTTTTATTTTTATAATCATCATCATTATTCTTCTTAATTTTGGCCACACCTCGCAGCTTGTGGGATCTTAGCTCCCTGACCAGGGATCAAACCGGGCCCTCGGCAGTGACAGCACAGAGTCCTAACCACTGGATTGCCAGGGAATTCCCACAACTAACTTCTTTTTTAAATTGAGGAGAAATTCACATAACATAACATTCATCATTTGAAAGTGAACAATTCAGTGACATTTAGCATATTCTCATGTTGTGCAACCATCACCTCTATCTACTTCCAGAACATTCCTACCACCCTAAAAGGAAACCCTGTCCCCATGAGCAGTCACTCCCCATCCCCCCGCCCCCAGCCTCTGGCAACCACGAATCTGTTTTCTGTCTCTATGGATTTGCCTGTTCTGGAAATTTCGTATGGATGGAATCACACACGTTGTGGTCTTCTGTGTCTGGCTTATCTCACCCAGCATAATATTTTCATGGTTTATCCACATTATAGCGTGTGCCAGTGCTTCGTTCTTTTTATGGCTGAAAATATTCCCTTGTAGGGAGGGACCACATTTTATTTATCCACTCATTCGTTGATGGACACATGGTTGTTTCTATCTTTGGGTGGTTGTGACTAGTGCTGCTGTGAACATGCATGTACAAGTTTTTGTTTGAAAACCTGTTTTTCCATTCTTTGGGGTATGTAACCAGGAGTGAAATTGCTGGGTCATACAGTAACTTATTTTATGTTTAACTTATTGAGGAACCCAAATGTTCCTTTTATTATTATTATTGTTTTATTTTTTTGGTGGACATTTGGGTTTCCACCTTCTTAAAAAAAATTATTTATTTATTTTTGGCTGCATTGGGTCTTCTTGCTGCGTGAGGGCTTTCTCTAGTTGTGGCGAGCGGGGGGGTGCTACTCTTCATTGCGGTGCGCGGGCTTCTCATTGCCGTGGCTTCTGTTGTTGCGGAGCACAGGCTGTAGGCACGTGGGCTTCCGTAGTTGTGGTGCACGGGCTTAGTTGCTCCACGGCATGTGGGATCTTCCCAGACTGGGGCACGAACCCGCGTCCCCTGCACCGGCAGGTGGACTCCTAACCACTGCGCCACCAGGGAAACCCCAAATGTTCCTTTTTAAAGTAAATTTCTTTAAGGAATAAAAGTAAGATGGGCCGATTGAGAGAGAAATAATAGGTAACAAATAGTGGTCAGCTAAGTCAGCAAGCATCTGGAAGGTGGTTTAGGGTGGACTGGCATTGGGGAACCGCTCACCTCTGAGCTCGCCCAGTGTCCCCTCTCTGCAGACAGCTGGCCGAGGTGGTCCGAGAGCGCTACCTGTCCTGGCCCGAGAAAGCCAAGGGTCACGGAGTCTTGGCTGACTTATTCTCAGGGACCTGGAGCCAGGGAACCAAGAAACTCATCACCCTGCCACTTGTGGGGAAACCCCTGAACCTGGACCGCAAGGTGAGGTGCCCAGGGCCCCCTGCTCCCCACTTGGAGCCTCCAAGCTGCTGCACCTGCAAGGCAGGGACCACATGCCTCCTTCTGTCCATCATTTCCACCCAAAAACTCCCTCCTAACCACCTTCTCTTCTCTACCCATGGAGGGTTAGGGTGGCGAGCAGCAGATGAGGACTATGCAACCCTCCTGCCCAACTTTCCAGAGGATAAAACAAAACCACAACATTCAGAAGCATATCCCCAAAGTCATGGCATCCCAGAATTTTAATTCCCTACACTTCGA
>NW_006788006.1:1890693-1899580 GCF_000442215.2 Lipotes vexillifer
TGTGTGTGTGTGTGTGTGTGTGTGTGTGTGTGTGTGTGTGTGTGTATGGGGGGAGGGGGTGGGTTTTGACATTTTCCTTTGTGAATTCCCTGGAACAATCCAATTTCCAGTTATTGGTACCCTCAAAGCATTGCTCAAATAACACATTTTGTTTTCCACTTAGGACAGTAGTGTGTGATTGTTGGAGAACACAGAGAGGATCAAACAGTAACATAAAACTGTCCACAATTCCCCCTTTTGGGAAGATCTGCTCCTATACCCCCTCTCCCAGGTCACTCACTATTCACACATTTCTTTCCAGTCTTTCTTTTGTTCCAGGGAGCTCTAAGACTTGGGGTCCTTAGCTTGCAAGTCACTACCTCTTTTTTCTTTTTCTTGCCTCTCAAACACCCTCAAGGCTCAGCTCAAATGCCTCTTCCTTCAGGAAATCCTCCGTGATTTCCTTCCTTCTTGATTACTTGTTTTGTTTTGTTTTGTTTTTTGGCTGTGCCTCGAGGCTTGTGGGATCTTCCCAGACCAGGGATCAAACCCATGTCCCCTGCAGTGGAAGCTCAGAGTCCTAACCACTGGACTGACAGCAAAGTCCCTTGATTACTTGTCCTTTACTCCGTGCTCTCTTCACTCTGAGGCAGAACTCAGACTTTTCAAAAGAAACTTTTAGTTTCAAAATCATTTTAGATTTCCAGACAAGTTGCCACGAGTATACAGAGAGTTCCTGTGGACACTTCTTTTAAATTCCCCTGTTGTTAACGTCTTGCATAACTGTAGCACAGTGATTTCAACTAGGAAATACACTTTTAAGTAGTGGTTATAGTTTGATTTTTCTTTTTTCTTTGTCTCTCCTCCTGGACAGGGGAGGCCAGAGGCTGGGCCAGGCCTGATTCTTTCTCGATCCCTCTCTCCTCTCCGGTACTTCACAGATCCTCTCCCGTGGACCCAGAACCGCTGCAGGCTCAACCACATCCTCTCTTTGGGATGTGGTTTGACGCCCTTCCTGGTCTCCTAGCCTCAGGATCTCCTGCTCCAGTCCGTCCTCCATGGTCAGATGCTTCTGACCATCCAATCTGACCATGCTTCTCCTCTAACACCTCCCATGGCTCCCCAGTGCCCTCTGTCTCCAGTCCAACCTCTTCAGTACCTTTGTGATCTACTCTCTACAACATCCCTAGCCTCAGTCCCCACCATGATCCCCCACTCTTGTCTTATAATTCAGCCCTTCCCAAACTCTTGTCCTGCTCTCTCCCACCTCCCGGCCTTTGCACATGGCGGTCCCTCGCTATGAAATGCCAATGGTTCCGACACACTTCACCAGACAGGCTTCTATTTATCCTGTGAGACCCAGTTTCAATGCCCCTTGGACCCTGAGCCCCAAGCCCCTCCTGTCCCAGCCCAGCCTGTGGGTGGAGGATGGTGTGGGCCATCTCTGTCTGGAATTGTGTCCCCATCCCCATACCCTCCAGCATCACCTGGTACCTTGCCTGGCCCATGGTTGTGGAGTGAATGAATGAGCTTGTGTCGTAGTGGCCTGGCTGCCAGCCCCCTCCTCCTCTGCTGGTGGTCCCTCAGCCCCTGTGGTTCTCAGACACGGTTGCAAACATGCGGAAGCTGAAGGAGTTACCCAACCACCTGATCCACTCAGTCCGCATCGAGGAGCTGAAGCAGGAGGTGCTGGATAAGGACTAGACCCATCTCGGACGGGGTTGAGCAGGTCTCCAGCCCTCTGCGGTGCTCCCGCCTTCCAGAGCCTGACAGGGGGGAAGGGGGAAGGGGAAGTTCAAAATCCTTGGCTCCTTTAAGGCACTGGTTCTCATCAGGGGCGGTTCTGTGCCACCATCACCTGCCCCCCCCAGGGGACACTAGGTGATGTCTGGAGATATTTTGGTTGTCACGAATGGGGGAGGCATGCTGCTGGCATCTAGGGCTAGTTGATAGTACACAGGGCAAGAAACTGCCTGAGAATGAGAGAGACCCTGTCTATCTATCTGTCAATCTATCATCTACCATCTCTATCTCTATTTATCTACTATATATAGTTGTCTGTTTATCTATCTGTCCTCTATCTATCTATCTATGTATCTATCTGTCAATCACCTACCTATCCACATCTATCTATAATCTATCATATCTATCATCTCTTCCTCTCTCTCTCTCTCTCTCTCTCTCTCTCTCTCTATATATATATATATATATATATATATATATAAAATCTCATCTGTCATATCTCTCTCTCTCTACCATCTGTATCTATCATCTTTACATCCATCCATCTAAATGTATCATAACTATCTATCTACTTACCTACCTATAATTTCTATCTATCTACCACCTATATTTATCATCTTTATATCTATCCATCCATCAATCTTTTATCTCTCTCTCTATTTATCTACCATCTATGTCTGCCTATCTATCTATCGATCATCTATCTGTCTATCTCTCCATCCATCCATCCATTCATTCATCCGTCATATTCATTCCTATGATTCTCAACTAGGGGGTGATTCTGCTTCCCAAGGGACACTTGTCAATGTTTATATTTTTGATTATCGTGACTGCAGAGTAGTTACTGGCATCTAGCAGATGGAGACCAGGGACACTGCTCTATACACCCTACATGACAGCCCCACCACACAGTATGACCCGGCCCCAAATGTCAGCATAGCTGAGAGTGAGAACCCTTGGGAGAAATGGGGAGGTGAGAACCCACCTCCCAGGATGAGCTGGAAGGAGACGCATGCTCCCCACAGCACCGCGTCTTCTCCCCACAGACAGCATGAACTGGATTTCCTGCCGGGGCATCTCGGGGGGGCATTGAGGGTCTGTTGGATGACTTTGACCTGTGTGCCCCTCACATGGACTGTCCTGAGGTCAGCCTGGTCCGGGAAGCCCTCCAGCTGTGCCGCCTGGCAGTGGAGCTCCGAGGCATGGGTGAGTCGGGCTGACCGGGCTGGGTTGGGTGGAGGGGTGGTCCACTTTGCACTGACTTCTAGAAACCCACTCTCTTCACCGAGCCGCCAGATGGATTTGCATTAGCTCATACGCCTTTCCTGTCTATAGCTGAGGGGTTTCTCCCAGCTCCAGCTTCTAGAACTTTGAGCTGAAGCTGGGAGAGCTTAGAAGTGAAAACTACTAAGGCAGAGCCGATCCCCTCACCAGGACGGCCCAACATCTTATTCTATTTTTTTAAATTTTGATTTATTTTTATTTATTTTTTGGCTGTGCCGCGCGGCTTGTGGGATCTTAGCTGCCTGACCAGGGATCAAACCTGGGCCCTCGGCAGTAAGGGCTTGGAGTCCTAACCACTGGAATGCCAGGGAATTCCCCCAGCATCTTATTGTGGAAAGGGCCACATAGGAGATATTTCAGGCAAAATCGAGGAAATTTTGTTGACACTTAATATAACGAGAGATAAAACATGTTCCCACAGATTTTTTTTATTGCTGAAATTCAAAATAGAATGATAATAATTGAGCATGACTTTTTAAAAATATTTATTTGGTTGCACTGGGTCTTAGTTGCAGCACGCAGGCTCCTTAGTTGTGGCATGCATGCAGGATCTAGTTCCTTGACCAGGGATCAAACCTGGGCCCCCTTCATTGGGAGCACAGAGTCTTAACCACTGCGCCACCAAGGAAGTCCTGAGCACAACTTTTTTGTAAGTCAGTTCTACTCACGAGAAAGATGAGGGGAACTCTTGTTCAGTGGGATAACATTTTACTCAGTTGGGGTTCAAAGTTGGTATTTCCTGTCATCCCACTAATTACAAACATCGATCCAAAAACATTAATGTATTTTACAAAAACCATTCTTAGCTCTCAGGACAAATTGTTCAGCTGGGTTTGGCCCACACTCTGCCCTAGAACTTTAAGAATCTCTGAATCCTCAGTTGATACTCTGTCCAGGATGGTGTTTCGTTTGTTTGCGTTTTTTAAAATTGTGGCAAAATACACATAACATAAAATTAACCATTTTAATTGTACAGTTCAGTGGCATTAAGTACATTCACACTGTTGTGCAGCCATCACCACCATCCATCTCCAGAACTTGCTCATCTTTTCAAACAGAAACTCTGTCCCCATTAAACACTCACTCCCCATCCCCCCTCCCCCAGCTCCTGGCACCCACCCTTCTACTTCTGTCTCTATGAATTTGACCACTCCAGGCACCTCATATAAGTGGAATCATGCAGTATTTGTCCTTTTTGTGTCTGGCTTATTTCACTTAACGTAATGTCCTCAAGGTTCACCCATGTTGTAGCATGTGTTAGATATCTTTCCTTTTTAAGGTTGAATAACATTCCATTGTGTGCAAGAACCACATTTTGCTCATCCATTCATCCACGACACTTGGTTTGTCTACCTTTTGGCAATTGTGAGTGATGCTGCTGTGAATATGGGTGTACAAATATCTTTTCAAGACCTTGCTTTCTACTCTTCTGGATATATACCCAGGTGTAGAATTGCTCAATCATCTGATAATTCTGTGTTTAATTTTTGAGGAACCGCCAGGCCATTTTCCACAGTGGCTGGACCGTTTCACATTCCCACCAACAGTGCATAAAAGTTCTAGTTTCTCTACATCTTCTCCAACACTTGTTATTTTCTGATTAAAAAAAAAAAAAAAAAGCCATCCTAATGAGTGTGAAGTGACCAGGATGGTTTTTTATCGTACATTTCCAAGCTGGTTCTTTTTTTTTTTTTTCGCCACACCAAGTGGCTTGTGGTATCTTAGTTCCCCAACCAGGGATACCCGGGCCCCAGCAGTGAACCTTGGAGTCCTAACCACTGGACAGCCAGGGAATTCCTATCGCAGCTGGTTTTGATTTGAGGGCTTTTACAAGGGGTTTTATAAAGGTGCTTAATTCCTATATCCCTTCCGTGGCTTGCTCAGACCTGACAACTGTTGCTTGTCCAAGAAGCCTGTCTGGCCACCACTGACACTGGACACCCCTGGCCACCACACCCCTGCATATTTCATCATTGCATGTTGTTTCCATCTACCTTAACTCTTAGTTATTATTTCTGCTGGCTTTCATTTGCATCATCTGTCTGCCTCTGCTCCTTGCCAAATGTCCACCCCTACTACATGGACCAGTCCAAGAGTATGGATTTTGAGTCCCATCATGCTGATTCAAATCTGCGCTCTGCTACTTACTGGCAGTGTGACCTTGAGCCCCTAACTACCCCCACCTCTCCCCCATCCTCACTCCCGCCTTGCAGCCTTCAGTTTTCCCATCTGCAAAATGGGGATTTGGTCGACCCTCCCACCTAGGGCTGCTGGGAAAGTTTTGCTAGTCAATTCATGCTGAGCCTGTCCCCATGGCGCCATCCGAGGATCCCGTTATGGTCATGTGACAGCACCAATGTTTTGATGTGAACGGCCTTGGAGAAGCCATTTCTGTCCTCTGCTTCCGTCATCAGCAAAATGTGGGATAGAACTAAAGTGTGTCTAGGATCCCACCCAAGTGGGAGATACTGGTGCCCATGATCAGTTACACCTTTCTCCTACATTCACGCTCGCCAGCAGTTTTAAACCTAGAAGGGAGTGATTTCCCAGGAAAACAGCCTTGGGCTTACATGCCCAGTTTAAGGGAAGATTTAAAAGCCCAAATCACAGTATGTTCTTTGCAGTGTTTCTTGATTGGCAACCTGTGGCTGCCCAGAACAAGGAGGAGGTGTAGGAATGAATGTCCCCACCAGATGGCGCAGCTGAGCAACCATGCGCTCTCACCACATTCCAGTACTGTACGGCCAGCTCCTGAAAGCCCGTTGGTATTCCCTATTTCTCCCATTGCCTCAGGCTCCAGGATGACTTGGTGTGGTGCCATTTCTGTCCCTGTTTCTATTTGAAAAGACTGATAGTTTGTTCATCATGGATGGGGGGGCGGGCGCATCTGTTTTGATTTTTTTAAATATTGCATTAAAATACTACTTATCTTGATGGTTGAGTTTGTTGGCACCACTTTAACTTTTGTACCCATGGTGAGTGGGGCACTTGCCCCGATCCTGGCCCTGCCCCATTCCACCCACCAGCAAACCCAGGCACAGGGCATTGCCACCATTGCCCCAGGCTCCACAGTTAAGATGCTCCAACAACAGGGACAAAGGGACAAAATGAACTGTCTACCTTCAATGTCCCTGGTCTTCACTTGGCATTGGAATCAAACGTTGGGGGTCAGATTCCTGCCTCTTACTGGCTGTGTGACCTTGAGTAAGTTGCTTAACTTCATACCTCAACTTTTCCTGTAATACGCTTGGGCACTTGGGATAGTAATGATGATACCTCTGTGTGGTAGGCAGAAAAATCTGCCCCCCACCTCCCCACCCCCTGCCAAGATATAGTCACTTCTTAATCCCTGGAACCTATGACTATTACTTTATATGGCAAAAAAAAAAAAAATGTGATTAAGGTTCTTGGGATGGAGAGTTTATCCTGGATTATCTAGGTGGGCCCAAAATTCAATCACAAGTGTCCTAATAAGAAGGAAGCAGAGGGAGCTTTGAAACAGACAAAGGGAAAATGTGGAGATGCACAGATGAGAAGAGGCCATGTGAAAACAGAGGCAGAAACTGGGATGATGCGCTTCTGTACCGCGGGTGGGAATGTCAATTGGTGCAGCCACTGTGGAAAACAGCATGGAAGTTTCTCAAAAAAACTAAAACATAGAACTACCATATGACCCAGTAATTCCATTCCTGGGTAAAAAAACAAAACAAAACAAAAACACTAATTCGAAAAGATACATGTGCCCCCATGTTCCTAGCAGCATTATTTACAGTTGCCAAAATATGGAAGCACCTAAATGTCCATCAACAGATGAATGGATAAAGAAGATGTGGTATATGTATACAATGGAATACTACTCAGCCATAAAAAAGAACTAAATTTTGCTATTGGCAGCAACATGGATGGACTTGGAGGGCATTAGTCTAAATAAGTTAGAGAATTACAAATATTGTATGATATCAATTGTACGTGGAATCTAAAAAAATACAACATACTAGTGAATATAACAAAAAAGAAGCAGACTCACAGATACAGCGTAAAAACTAGTAGTTACCAGTGGGGAGAGGGAGTGGTAGAGGGGCAAAATAGGGGTGGGGGAATGGGAGGTACAAATTATTAGGTGTAAGATAGGCTTCAAGGATGTATTGTACAACATGGGGAATATAGTCAATATTTTGTAATAACTGTAAGTGGAGTGTAACCTTTTAAAATTGTATAAACAATTAAAAATTTAAAAAGAGATGGCGGTGATGTGGTCACAAGCCAAGGAACGCCTGAAGCCCCCAGAAGCTGGGAGAGGCAAGGAAGCATCCTCCCCCAGAGCCCCTGGAGGGAGCACAGCCCTGCCGACACCTTGATTTCAGACTTCTGGCCTCCAGAACTGTGAGAGAAGGAAGTTCTGTTGTTTGAAGGCCCCCAGGTTGTCTTGTTATAGCAGCCACAGGACACTAACCCACTCAGTAACTATGAAGTGATGGAGAAGTGATCATTATTTCTCTAACAGACACTTGTTGGGTGCCTGACACTCAGAACATAGCAATGAACAAGACAGGCATCCTCCCTGCTATCTGGAAACCCAAGGTCTAGGGTAGGAGAGGGGGAAACCACCTGGTGCACTTGAAGTAGGGGTAAGTGTGTGTGTAGCACAGAAAAGGAGGCAGGAGGGGGGCTCCACCCAGGGAAGCAGGGCCCCTCCCCTTAACCAGCATCTCCTCTGTCGCAGAGAGAAGCATCCTGTATACAGAACTCCAGGCCAGCCTCCATTTCTTCGCCACCTCACATCCGGTGCTGGCGGGACAGCTGTGCCAACAGGCACAGAGCTGGTTCCGGATGTGCCCACACCCTGTGCTGGTGCCCCTTGGAGGATTCCTCCAGCCCCCAGGAGGACCCCTCCAGGCAACCCTCACTGGCTGTCACAAAGGTGCATCTCCCAAGCATAGTCAAAATCCCACCAGGCCCCTCCTGCCTGGGGGCAGTGGACTGCAGGTGTTTTGGGCTGCTCTCTGGGTCTCCCCTCTGCCAGCTGGGAAGCCCCAAGGGTGCCATCAGGACCTGGCCCTGCGGTCTCATGCTGACTCGGCTCCCTCTGCCCGCCAGGGACTGTAGATTACTAGTGTAAATACTGCTAATGAGCCCAGAGCGAGGGCATGCCAACTGCCTCTGGGGTTTCATCTCTAAGAGTTCGGTGCCCGTCTTATAGATAGCTTCTGAGATTTACAGCCTAATGCTAGTAAGTCTGGAAACTAGGAACTGGTGCCTGACTGGACCCTGAGAGGCTAGTGGAACTTGTAGGTTCTCCCTGGGACACCAGAATGTCAGAGGGACAAGAGGATTTAGTTCTCTCTATCTATTTTTCATCCATCCATCCTTCCTTCCATCCAGCTGTCCATCTGTCTATTCATCCCTCTACCCATCCCTCCATCCATTCATCCTTCCACCCTTCCTTCCATCTATCCATCTGTATGTCCTTCCATCCTTCCTCCCTCCTTTATTCCTTCCTCCCTTCCCATCCATCCATCCATTCATCCATTCACCCATCAGTTGTCCATATTTCCAATAGTCACCCTTCTATCCACACCACTTACCTTCCATTTCCCCCAGTTTGCCATCTTCTATCCCCTCGCTTTACCCCTTCACACACTCAGCCAACTCACCCACCCATCTATCAAATAATTCATCCAGTTACCCATCTAACACCCACACGTTCACTCACCCACTCATCTAACCAGCCATCTATCTGTCCACTTATCCACCAGTTCACCTCCATTCATCCATCCCTTTATCTGCCTACCCATAATCTCTCACATTAATCACTGAATACAGTTAGCTTTGGTTCAAATGCCAATTATTGTGACTCAGGCCATTTTTGTGCCACATAGCC
>NW_006788006.1:1899590-1899997 GCF_000442215.2 Lipotes vexillifer
GGAAAGCTACACTCCCAAGGCACAGAGCTTCCAAATCAGAAATTCTAAGAGATGCTAAGGACAATGCATGGAAGAATTGATTTAGGGACAGCTACTAGAATGCTGTGTTGAGAAGGATTCTGAGACTGAATCTGGTTTAATGGTATATTGGTTACAATACAAGTTCTGATGCTGTAACAAAGGCCAAAGTAGCAGTGGCTTAAATAAAACAGGAGTTCATTTCTCTCACACACAGTAGTCCAGGCATAAGAAAAGGTAATATGGTATCTCCAGGGGGTCAGGGACCCAAACTCTTTCAAATTTGTTGCTCTGCCATTTTCAATGTGAGGTTTCCATTTAATGGCCCAAAATAGCTGCTCCAGCTCTTACCATCACAATGGCATTCCAGCCAGTGGGAAGAGGGAAAG
>NW_006788006.1:1900017-1939536 GCF_000442215.2 Lipotes vexillifer
AGAGAAGTAGATGGCAGGCCCCTTCCCTTCAAAGGCATGGCCTTGAAGCAGAACTTACCACTTCTGCTCCTGTCGCGCTGGTGAGAACTTGGCCATCTTCGACTGTGAGGGAGCTTGGGAAAAATGGTCTTTGAGTAACCACGTACTCACCTAAAACCTGTGGGCTGCGGGTTTTATTACTGAAGGAAGCATGATAGAATGGCTATTGGGAGGGACAAATCACAGAGAGTGCGGTGATTGATTAGTGATGTCTGCCACAGCGTAGGCAAAGGAAGTTACAGCTCAAGGTGAATTTTTTCTTTTTCTCATCTCAGTAAGGAAATGTCTTGTGTTTCAGACCCACTGTGCCACTTGTACAAGCTCTAGTCATGTTGAAATTGAGAAAGTTCCTACACACTCTGGGCTTCAGTTTCTTCATTTTTAAAATGAGAAGTTTGAGTTCACATTTCCAAGGTCACACAGTGAGTGAGTGGTCCCCCCACACCAAAAAAAAAAAGGGAAAAAAAAGAAAGAAAAAAAAATCTAATCTCTTCATGCCCTGTCCCGATGAGGTAGAAACACAATTCTAGATTCTCAGACCTGGACTGGCTCTGATTTCAGCACCTCTCCCATCACCTTAAAAATGAGGAAACTGAGGCACAGAGCAGGAAAAGGACTTAATCAGGGCATTCGGAAAGTCTGGTCTCCGGATATTCGGGCTGATGTTTTCTCCAGCGTAACTTGGTCCCTGTCTGTCTTCAGCGATGATCCAATCAGGATCCACCCAGCAGAGAGCCTTGGGCTGTGTTTGCTCAAACTATTGGCAAATATTTTTTTCTTTGGGACACCAGCCCTTCTTTTCCCACACAGATAGAGCTCAAAGAGAAGTCGAAAGCAGGGTTCTCATCCTCAGCCAATTTAATTCCATTCTTGAGTCTTCTCCAACTGTGCACTCAACCATGCATCACTGACATTTGCGGCTGGATCCTTCTCTGGGGTGGGGCCATTGTGTGCACTGCAGGATGTTGAGCAGCGTCCCTGCCTCCACCCATCAGATGCCAGTAGCATCCTGGTCCCCAGTTGTAACAATCAAAAATGTCTCCAGACATTTCCCAGTGTGCCCTGGGGGGCAGAATCGCTGCTGGGTAGGAACCGCTGAACTAGAGACACTTATGACTGAGGAGTGGTTTAGTCCATTTTCCTACTTCAGATCAACATAAACATTTCAACCCAGAGTCTTCATCTGGCATCTGACAGCGCTGGCTTTGAAATCCTGGCTCTGCCACTTCTAAGTGTGTGACTCTGTCTGTGCCCCAGTTTCCTTATCTGTGAAGTGGGGGGCCCATTAGAGTACCTCATGGCTGAGCACTCAGACACATGAGCTCTTGTTTCTGTGTGGCTACAAGCATCACTGCCATGGCATGGAGCCTGGAAGAGAAGCTGCTGGTGGTTGGCACCCAGGAGAGCATGGTAGCTGTGTGGGATATGGAAGAACAGCAGGTGATCCACATCCTACCTGGACACACAGGTGAGGCTCAGGAAGTGGGGTTTATGATCAGCTTCCTCCTAGAGTCCCACAGCAATCAGTCAGTCCCCTGGGGCCCCTTCACTACCAATTCATTTCTCTGTAGTAAAACCCTGGCCTTTGTTCCTGCATCAGCTAGCTATAGCCACATAACAAAACACCCCAAACAGGAATATAAATTGGTGCAGCCACTGTGGAGAATAGTATGGAGGTTCCTCAAAAACTAAAAATAAAGTTGCCATATGATCCAGCAGTCCTACTCCTGGGCATATATCTGGACAAAACTATAATTTGAAAAGATACATGCATCCCTATGTTCATAGCAGCAGTATTGAAAATAGCCAAGACTTGGCAACAACCTACATGTTCATTGACAGATGAATGGACAAAGAAGATGTGGTGTGTATACACACACACACACACACACACACACACACACACACACACACAATGGAATATTACTCAGCCATAAAAAAGAATGACATGGTGCCATTTGCACCTACATGGATGGCCCTAGAGATGATCATACTAAGTGATGTAAGGCAGAAAGAGAAAGACAAATACCATATGATATCATTTATATGTGGAATATAAAATATGACGCAAATGAACTTATCTACAAAACAGAAACAGACTCACAGACATAGAGAACAGACTTGTGGTTGCAAAGGGGAAGGGGGGGCAGGGGAGGGTTGGATGGGGAGTTTGGGACCAGCAGATGCAAACTATTATATATGGGATGGATAAACAACAAGGTCCTATTGTATAGCACAGGGAACTATATTCAATATCCTGTAATAAACCATAATGGAAAAGAATATGAGAAAGAAAAAACAAAACCCACCCCAAACAGAGTAGCTTCAAACAATAGCTGTTTATTTAGCTCACCTCTGTGACTGGGCAATTCAGGCTGGGCTCAGCCAGGCAGCTCTTCTGGTCTCAGCCAGGCTTGCTCATGCATAGGTAGTCAGTTATGGGGCATCTGGGAGCTGGCTGGTTCAGGATGTTCTTAGCTGAGACAACTCAACTCTGTTCCACATGATCTCTCATCCTCCAGCAGGTGAGCCTGGGCAGAGGCAGGGTTTCAAGAGGGCAAGCAGAAGTGTACAAGGTCTCTGAAGGCCTGGAACTGGCCTTGGAACTGGCACCCCTTCACATTCTATTGGCCAAAGGAAGTCCCAAGAACAATCCAGAATCAATGGGTAGGGAAATTGGCTTCATCTCTTGATGGGAGGAGCAAAGTCACACTGCACAAGGTATAGATCTTGGAGGGTAAAGGATTGTGGTCATTTATGCAATTTGTCTACCACAGTCTCTCAGAGCTTAAGTAACGTTTTCATTTCTACAAAACCATCACAGCTATGGTTGATTCATTCCAACAATTATTGAGTGTTTACTGTGTCCAGGCCCTGATCTGAGGCTGAAGAGAGACAGATCAGGGCCAAAACTCGGGTAAGGGGAGTGAGGCACACCCCTTGGGTGTAAAATTTAAAAGCATCCCAAAGTTAAAAAAAAACTTGGTCATCATGATAATATTTCAATGCAATGTGTTTATTATTTACTTATTTATTTTGTTTTGGCCGTGCCACACAGCATGCAGGATCTTAGTTCCCCAACCAGGGATCAAACCCATGCCCCCTGCAGTGGAAGCATGGAGTCTTAACCACTGGACCGCTGGGGAATTCCCGAATTCAAATATTTATTTATTTATTTATTTATTTATTTATTTATTTATTTATTGGCTGCATTGGGTCTTAGTTGCAGCACGCGGGACCTTTCGTTTTGGCGCACGGGCTCTTCCTTGCAGTGCGTGGGCTTTTCTCTAGTTGTAGCGCACAGGCTCCAGAGCACATGGGCTCATTAGTTGTGGCGCGCGAGCTTTAGTTGCCCCGCCGCATGTGGGATCTTAGTTCCCTGACCAGGCATCAAACCGGCGTCCCCAGCATTGCAGGACTGATTCTTAACCACTGCGGAAAGTCCTGCAAATGTAATTTTTAAAAATGTTTTTAAAAATCAAAAAACTAATGCAAAACAATCCACGATGAATAAATATCAACCTGTCTTAAAGACAGGATGAGTAATAGTGCTGTGTCAATCCATACTGGAGAGAGAGGCAAAAGGAAAACTCAACAATTTGGTACCTCCTTAAACTTTGCACCCGAGGTAAGTGCCTTACGTGCCTCACCCTGATCCCGGCCCTGAGTCAGATCCATGTATTTGAGAAGGGAAGCCAGGACAAAAATGTAGTTACAAATTGCAATAAGTGTAATGAGGAAAACAGGGTGTCATGAGCTACAATAACCAAAGTGACTGACCTAGGGCAGTTAGGGAAAGGATTTCTCTGAGCAGGGACACTCAGCCAAGATACAAAGGCTATGAATAAGTGTGCAAAGGGCAGGAGGGTAGAGCATCCCAGGTGTGGGAAACAACCAGTGCAAAGACCCTGAGAAGATGAGGTTGGAACATTGATAGAGTAGCAAGGAAGCTGTAAGACTGGAGCTTAGGATATTGTATCAAATGAAAGAAGCCACTCACAAAAGACTACATTGTATGTGATTCATTTATATGAAATGTCTGCAACAGGGAAATCTGGAGAGACAGAAAGCAGGTTAGTGGTGGTCAGGGGCTGGTGGAAGGGGGATGGAGAGAGACTGCTAATGGGGACGGGGTTTCCTTTTTGGGTGACAAAAATGTTCTGGAATCTGATAGAGGTGACGTTTGCACAACATCGTGAATGTACTAGTATCACTGATTATACAATTTAAGATGGTTTAAATGATAAGGAGAGAAAAGGGAGGGAGTGACAGTTTTCGAGGTTATGAAAATACTCTAAACCTAGCCTGTGGTGATGGTTGCACAACTCTGGGAACATTCATTTCCCAGAACAGTGAATTATACTGTTGTACATGAATAGGTGAATTTTATGCTTGTGAATTATATCTCAATAAAGATGTTAAAATATTATATTATTGCAATCTAAGTATGTACATGGTTTTATTATTTTTTTCTCAACATTTTGCCGTAAACATTCTTTTGTTTTCATGGAATCTTTTTAAAAACAACTTTATTGAGGTATAATTTACATACCATTCAATACACCTGTTTTAAACATATAGTCAATGATTTTGTAGTAAATTTATCAAATTTTGCCACCATCACCATAATCCTGCTGTAGAACTTTCCATCACCCCAAGGAAATCCCTCCTGCCCCCTTTGCAGCCCCATGGTAACCCCCAGCCCCATGGTAACCACTGATGTGCTTTCTGAGTCTACAGATTTGTATTTTCTGGACATTTCATATAAATGAAATTGTATACTATGTGGTCTTTTGCACGGGACTTCTTTCACTCCACATAACATTGTTTGAGTTCATCTGTATTGTTACATGTATGGATAGTTGGTTCCTTTGCATTGCTGAGCCGTATTCCATTGCATGGAAGGAACAGAGGTTTTAATCCATTCATCACTTGAAGGACATTTACACTGTTCCCAGTTTGGGGCTGTTATGAATAATGCTGCTGTGATTCATTGAATCTTCATCTTTATAAAGCTTAACTGCACCAAACATATTTCATTTCTCTCGATAGATCGTGTTCCAGAATTTATTAAACTATTTAAAAAAATTTTTTTGGCTATTAGGCTATTTCTAGTTATCTGCTATTTGGATAACACTGGGATGAATCTGGGATTTTTTTGTTAGTTTGTTTTTAATTAATTAATTTATTTATATTTATCTTTGGCTGTGTTGGGTCTTCGTTTCTGTGCGAGGTCTTTCTCCAGTTGCGGTGAGCGGGGTCCACTCTTCATCACGATGCGCGGGCCTCTCACTGTCGCGGCCTCTCCCGTTGCGGAGCACAGGCTCCAGACGCGCAGGCTCAGTAGTTGTGGCTCACGGGCTTAGTTGCTCCGCAGCATGTGGGATCTTCCCAGACCAGGGCTTGAACCCGTGTCCCCTGCATTGGCAGGCAGATTCTTAACCACTGCACCACCAGGGAAGCCCAAATCTGTTTTTACTCTTGCCAATATTTTTCCGTTCTGTTGAATATTTCTAGTGAGTGGTATTCTTGAACTGAAAGGTATGAACATTCTTATGGGTTGTGAGAGGTGTTATCTTATTGCTTTCCAGATTGTAACACTCTCCAACCCCAAAGCTCCCAGCTTTACATGTTTTCATTTTACTCTTTTTGTCTGAGGGGTTGGAGTGGGGTGGATACTGACAGAGTATCTGTCAAATAAGATTCCTTCTATTTTATCATCATCAGGATAGCTGTTTTCCTAGAGGTCTATTCAATCTCTGTATCTGTGTGTGAGAGCCATCTCTTCAAGACCTGAGCCCATTTACCAATGGTGACCTTGATTCATTTTTTAAAGTCCTCAAACTCTTATTATTTGTAATCAGAAAAGCTCAATAATCAATTTACTGAAAAAAAACTGAAAATATTATAGACCTACATAATAGGGGAAGTGAAAGTTTCCGATCCTGTGACAGCATGCTGGAGGTGGTTGGTACTGGCTTGTGAGAGCTGTCTGAAATTTTCAAGAATTTGGGGAGGTGATTGTCAAACACAACCATTCTTTTTTTTTAATTAATTTTTTTTATTGAAGTATAGTATATTTACAATGTTGTGTTAATTTCTGCTGTACAGCAAAGTAACTCAGTTATACACATATATACATTCTTTTATTTTTATTATTATTATTATTATTTTTTTTTTCAGTACGCGGGCCTCTCACTGTTGCGGCCTCTCCCGTTGCGGAGCACAGGCTCCAGACGCACAGGCTCAGCGGCCATGGCTCACGGGCCCAGCCGCTCCGCGGCATGTGGAATCTTCCCGGACCAGGGCACGAACCCGTGTCCGCTGCATCGGCAGGCAGACTCTCATCCACTGCGCCACCAGGGAAGCCCTATATACATTCTTTTTTGTATTCTTTTCCATCATGGTTTATCCCAGTATACTGAATATAGTTCCCTGTGCTATACAGTAAGACCTTGTTGTTTCTCCATTCTGTATGTAAGTTTGCATCTACTAACCCTGAACTCCCAGTCCATCCCTCCCCCACTTCCCTCTCCCCCTTGGCAACCACAAGTCTGTTCTCTATGTCCAAATACAGTCATTCTTAAACATTAAATTATAGAAGCATACAAATAGATTATATTAAAACAAGGTAATAAATACTCAAAGCTCATCACTTTCTAAATATTTTACCACACTCTACTCTTACCTCTCTTCTTGGCTGTTATATCCATGTGATGGAAATGGTGTGTTACTGACCATCTCTTTACAACTGCATATATATATATATATATATATATATATATATCCAAGAACCAGGTTGCACAAGCTTATATGACTATATATAACCATAGTCTTTTTTTTTTTTTTAGTTAACATCACATATTTTGCCTCTTTCCATATCATGTATACATCTCTAATTCACTTTAGCAGTGATATAGTATCCTATGTATGGGGATATATTATAAAGCATTACTATTTACAGAAATTTTGGTTGAAAAATACCACAATTGTAAGAAATAAAAATCACCCCTAATACTGCTGGCGTATGAATTCTAAAGTAAAATTCCCTTCCTTTACTCTCCCCTCACCCTTCAGTGTCCCCCGGGAAGTGATCAGTGCAGACAGTCTGTTATATGCCATTAGCAATTTTTCTCTAGGCTTATGCAGACATAGCTCTGTCCTTTGAGCTTTTGTCAAAAATCACATCATGCTGTTTTATATACTGGGTTGCAACTTGCTTTTGTTGCAGTAGGTTGTAACAATGTTTTGTGGTGATTGAGAGCCTGGGCTCCAAGCTGAGATCCTAGCTCCATTACTTATTAACCAGGTGGCTTTGGATAAGTTACTGTACTCAGCTGTGGCTCAGTTTCCCCATCTATACAATGGGATAACAATAGTACCTCACGAGCTGTCATGAGATTAAAAGAGTTTAATGCATGTTAACCACTTACAACTATGTTTGGCACACAGAAAGCACTAAGTATTGGCTGTTCTAATAATAATTATTATTACGTGTATGTATATATCCATTTTATTATTTTTTAATGCCTGCCTAATATTCTTTACATGGATGTACCATATTACTTAACCAACTCCCTTTCATAGACAGGTTGTTTTCAGTTTTCTTTTTACACAGACAGTGTTGCATTAAAGTCCTTCTCCAGCTTCACACACTTATGCTATTATTTCTGTAAGACACATTCCTGGAAGTGGGATTTCTGAGTCAAATTGTATGCACATTGTTCATTTTCCCCCCTTTTTCTTAGCTTTTTATTCTAAAAATAACTGTAGACTCAGAGAAATTTGCTGAAATAGCACAGAGAATTCCTGTGTACCTTTTATCTACCTTTCCAGGCTCGCAATGTCTTACATAACTATAGTATATTATCAAAACCAAGATATTGCACATTTTAACTTTTAATAAATGTCACCAAATTACCCTTCCGCAAATTTATATCAACGTATACTCCTATCAGCATGGTATGAGATTAACTGATTTCTTGTACCTTTGCCAACACTCCAGCAATTAATTCATAGTTTTTGCCAATACTATGGATAATAATGATATTGGTATTTCATGTTCCATTTTGTGACTACTAGTGAGATTGAACATAATTTTCAAATGTTTATTGTCCACTTGTGCTATTTCTGTAAATCTCTTGTTATATGATTTGTCCAATATGTAAGCTGTTTGCGTTTTTGTTGCTTATTTGTAAGAACTCTTTGTTTATTAAAGAGGGTCTCCATTTATCTGTTATATACTGCAAATATTTCCTCCTAATGTGTCATATGCCTTTCAAATTTATCCTCCTGAAATTTTACACTTTTATGTAATCCAGTTTGTCAATTTTTCCCCTTTATGTCTTCCAAATTTTGTTCTCCTTAGAAAAATATCTCTCCAGGAGTGTGAAATCTTCTCCCATAATTTTATTTTGGTTTTCTTTTTGTTTATTAATTTTAAATACTCCCTGGATGATGATAACCTTTTATACATTTCGATGATCTCTATTTAATACAGATTCAACATTTGGGCAATTGATTTAATCCCAACCAGTTGTTACACTCAATTTAGCTTTGCCACATTCCATTATTTGTAATTTGGATATGTTCTAATCTATCCATCTTTCCTTTGGGAAACCAGGGAATTTCCAAGCCAGCAGAGGTTATGGTAGTTGGAAGGTAAAAATGTTCCCAGCTAATATACTATCCTCCACCCTGGCCTGCTGCAGGAGAGGTGAGGTGTGTGAAAGTGTTTGTCAAAGGATCGCTTGCCATCTCTACCTCGAAGGATCACACCTGTGCTTGTGAAACTTACTCTCTGACCAAGAGAAATTCACCATTTGGGATGGAGGCTCAGAAGGTCCCACTGAACCTCAGATCTCGAGCCTTCATGTGGGCGAAGCAAAGAAGGTTGTGTATTCAGCATCTAGCTCAAAGGTAACAAACGCTTGCCCCGTTTGCAAAGTAAAGCTGAGACCAGAGCAGTCAAAGATGGCGTATGGTGTTTATATAAGGAGGGGCTCCCTGATGTGGAACAGGGGGACTGTAAACAGAGGTACACAACTACTTGAGAGGGTGCCATAAAGGGCTTCAAAACTTATAGTTGGATTAGATGATCTTGATAGATCTTTCTGATCCTAAGGGTTAAGACCTTTCACCATTTTTAATGCAGTCATTTTTTTTAGTGCTATAAATTTCCCTCTGAGTACTGCTTTACCTACATCCCATGAACTTTGATATGTTACGTTATCATTTATATTTAGTTCAAAATATTTTTAGCATTTCCCTTTTGATTTCTTCTTTGATCTATGGGCTATTTAGCAGTGTGATATTCATTTCCAAATATTTGAGAGGTTCCCAGATAGTGTTCTCTTATTTTTTTCCTAATATAATTCCATTTGCATTATGTGAATCCTTTCAAATTTATTGAAATGCTCCTTCTTGGTAAATGTTCCACATGCATCTGAAAACCATATGTTTTCTGCTGTGTTATTCCATTATGTCAATCATAACTCTATAATCTGATCATTTTATGAATAGAAACACACAACAGATTAATGGGTTAAAGCTTAGAAATTAAAGGCATGGGCCAAATCTGTATCTAAGTCCCAGTTGACTTCTTTGCAAGCTGAGTAATCTTGATTGTATCACCTCACCTCTCTGCCTCAATTCTTCCTCTACCTCATGAGATAATGAATGTAAAACACTCTTCATAGTGTTGGGTACATTGTAAGCAACAAATAATTAATAGCTATTAATTATTCTATTTTATTAGTAATTGATGGTTGTTAATGTAAGTAATATTGGCAGCTTACAAACTATGCTGTCCAAAGTGGAGAACCACCAGCTAGATGTGGTTATTGAGCACTTGAAATGTGGCTATTCCAAATTGAGATGTGCTGTAAGTATAAAACACACAGTGGATTTCAAAGACTCAGTATCATAAAAAAAGTTAAATATTTCAATAATAATTTTATATCGATTACATGTTGAAATGATAACATTTGGATATACTGGGTTACTAAAGTATATAATTGAAATTGATATCACTTGTTTCTTTTTACCTTTTTTAAGGTGGCTAATAAAAAATATAAAGTCATGTGTGGCTTGCATTATATTTTTATTGGACAATGTAGGCTTAAATATTACAGAAGTGTGGGTTGATTTCAAGACTGATTATAGAAATCAGCTTTGTTATCAGCAAAAGTTTGGAAAATACAGTAAAGAAATAATATACAATAAATAATTGCAAACATTACCATTATTAACATTTTCATGATTTTGCTTTACATGGTGCGTGTGTGTGTATGCACATGTGCATATGTGTATGAAACAAAATGGGGATAAAACCATATGCACAGTTTTTTAAAATATATATATATTTATTTATTTATTTATTTTTGGCTGCACTGGGTCTTCATTGCCGCGCGAGGGCTTTCTCTAGCAGTGGAGAGTGGGGGCTATTCTTCGTTGCAGTGTGCAGGCTTCTCACTGCGGTGGTTTCTCTTACTGTGGAGCACAGGCTCTAAGTGTGGGCTCAGTAGTTGTGGCACATGGGCTTAATTGCTCTGAGGCACGTGGGATCTTCCCAGACCAGAGATCGCACCCATGTCCCCTGCATTGACAGGTGGATTCTTAAACACTGTGCCACCAGGGAAGTCCCTAAGCAGTTTTATAAAGCTGTTTTTGCCCATAACCTTAAACATTCTTCAAAAACAGCATGATTAGTGATTTCATAAGATTCCGTTGCATAGCTCTGCTGTAGTTTATTTAACTAATCCCTCATTACTGGACATGTAGGTTGTTTCCATTTCTTTCCACTTTCAAATAGCTGAGGTAACTTTCCTTGTACATATATCTTTGTGTGTATCTCTCCTTATTTCTTTAGTGTAAATCTCACAAATAGAATTAATGGGAAATGTTTACTATTTAAATGATTACTGCTGATAAAGGTACTTTTGGGGGTAAGGTTAAAAATGAAACCTCTTTAATTATTAATCAGCAATTACTTGGAATGAACATATAGGCACATGGCATAGCTGACTGTTTTTCTATCTATAAAACCTTTTATTTTAGAACAATTTTAGATTTATGGGAAAGGTATAAAGATAGTAGAGAGAGTTCCCGTATGGCCTCGTTCCAGCCTTCTCCAAAGTCAACAACTTATATAACCAGTGTACATTTGTCAAAACTAAGACATTAATATTGACAATTACTATCAACTCAGTTCCAGACTTTATTTGGATTTTATCCATTTTTTCATGAATGTCCTTTTGCCATTCCAAGATCCAATCCAGTATCCCTCCCCCTTCCCCACTCCTTTTTTTAAAACTGACAGAGTGTCGATGATAAAATGCATGAACTATAAAAAAAATAGGTCTTAATATAGCCAATATTTTGTAATAACTCTAAATGGAAAGGAACTTTACAAAATTGTACAAAGATAAAAATTTTTTTAATTGCAATGACAAAAAAAAAAAAAAGAAGAGGTCTTGCATTCGACTCTGGAAAACTTGCAGGCTAGGTCTCCCTCTGACATGGCTCTTTCTTTTCATCATTCCTTTAGATCAATGCTTGGAATCTGGAAACTGAAGAGCTGATTTTCCATATCCTGGGGGATGCCTCTGACCCCTGGGTGTGCACGGCAGTGCTGGCTTCCAGGGCCACGCTGCTGACGGTGTCGCAGTGTGACGTGGTCAGTCTGTGGAGTTCAGCCACAGGAACACTGCAAAGGAAGCAACATTTGTCCAACATCAAAGAAGAAACAATTACCTGTGGGGTCTCAGTCCAGAAACAAAGAAAGATGGTGACCGGGTCCAGCAAGGGCTCCATCTCTTTGGTAAGCAACTTGACTGAATAGGATGCCAACATTAATTCAGCTCCAAAATGCTCAGATGGCCTAGAAGTTGGGAGAAACCATCTCACCTTTGATGTTTTTAACAAATGACACTGGGCTTCTTCATTCTAGGGATCTGCAATTCAGCTCAGTCCAGGAAACATCTCTTGGTGTCTCCTGGGGGCTGGCCGGTGTGGGCGATTGTTGGTGCTCAATCCTGCTGGGGATGATCTGGGAGGAAGTATAGAATGTGCATCAGAACTGTCCCTGCTGAGGGGTCAGGAGCTGGGGCTCTATCCACCAGCTCCATCAGTGGTTAGGTGAGGGCTGCTCCCAGGAACATTAACACAGAGGCCAAGTGTGTGGAAGGATAGGGTCAGAAAAAACAACCCAGTGCAGAGTTGCAGGTGTGTGGTGAGCAGCCCTCAGGAGTAGAGGAGTATGCTGAGGGGATATGGATGGGGCACCAAGAGTGAGTTATACAGAAGCCACAGGTGGAGGAACAAGGGCACCTGGCCAGGCATTGGAGGGGCTGTAGAAGTATAAGAGCCCAACCACATCCTCAAGGAACTCAATCTAGGGAGGGAAGCCAGGTTTGCCAATGACATTTTTAGGCATTTTTAGGCAACTAAAGGCTGAGAGAACTTGTCTCCAACAAATCTGCACTATAAGAAATGCTGGGAAAAAAAAAAAAAGAAATGCTGGAAATAAGTTCTTCAGGCTGTGGGGATATAACACCAGATGAAAGTCCAATGAATAAAGGAAGAGCACCAGAAACAGTAACATTAGGAGGAAGCTCAGCTCAAAGCTGTCTGTGTCCTAGGAAAATCAGAGCTTGAAAAAGTAGGTACCCAAAGACTCTAGAACTATTTGGTCTTGGGAAAAGCAGTCCTCTTGCACCAAAGTTCCTGTGTGGTACCCAGCCATCACTCCTCATCCAAGCTGGCTCTGAAATATTGAAGTCCAAGTGGAACTCAAGATGCTAGAGCCTCTAGACCTGCAAGCTATGAAAGACGATCGTGTATATGTCAGCCAAGAGCCTGGGGTTGAAATAACATGAAACCTACAAGGATTTAAAAAATGTAAACAGACCCCATCCTGCTCTGAAATAAACACATGCATTTCTTCTGAGCACAACTGTAATGCTGCGTGTGCTGCCTGCATAGGGCAATTCCAACCTTGAGACCAGAGAGCCTACTACCACCTGCCTTTAGTCATTGCAATTCAGTGAAACTGTGAAACTGACTAACGCATGGAATGATGATTTTGTCAGGAATGGGAGCTTTATTTTACTATCTAAATGTTAATGTTTTAAAAACACCTCCCCAAATTTATCTGGTTCAGCAAAGTGCATGTAATAGAGCCCTTATTTTGAACATAAAAAGTACGTATTTTTGGGAAAAGGAAATCCATTTCTTGGGCACTTTGTCTTCTTCATGGGGGTATAGATTGGTGAAACCCTTGGGAGAGAAATCTTGCAGAGTCTAAGATTAAAAAGTCACATCCCCATCTTAAATACTTGCCCATGTGCACACAAATGTAAACAGAGTGTGGCCTCATTTCCTGTGAATTTGACTTAGGTAAATACGAAATAATATTATAAAAGTATTCAGTCTCATTTTATGTGCACATTTAGGAAATATGCACATAAATATGCACATAAATAGGGAAAGTGCAAACACATTTAAAATTTATTTAGCATCTTATGATCTCACAGCGAGGGGTGGGGGTAGGTCAATTGAAGACTATGTTTACACTAGTGTGAGTGGCAGCAGCACTGTAGCTGGTGGACAGAAACACCTACCATCCTTCATCCATCCAAGGGGAAAATCCCTCTCAAATCTGTCATGTTTTGTATTATCTGAGATCTTCAGGTATATACCCCCCACTTAAAATGAGACCGGCCTTGACGATAGTATCCCTCCGTGTAATAGCAAAACATTGACATGATCTGAAATGTCCATCTATGGGAAAATAGTTAAGTGAATTAAGGAAATTTTATACCATGGAAGATTACATAACTATAAAAAATTAGATAGCCTTGAGCAGTGGTCAGCTAACTCTGGCCCACTGCCTGTTTTTGTTCAGCTCATGAGCTGAGAATGGTTTTTCTGATTTTAATGGTTGAAAAACGATTTTTAAAAGAAGAATATCTTGTGACATGTGAAAATTCCATAGAATCCATATTTAATGTCCATAAATGATGTTGTCTTGGCACATAACCACACCGTTTGTCTACATACGGTCTGTGGCTGCATTTGTGCTCTAATGGCAAAGTTGAGACCACATGGCCACAAAGTCTAAAGGGTTTACTATCTGGCCCATTACAGGAAAATTTGCTGGCCCCTGGCCTAGAGATACTTTCATGGAAATAATAAACTCTCACATAGTGCTCACTGTGTACTAAGGGCTATTCCAGGGACTTTTATACCTATTATCTTATTTAACCCTCAAAACACAGCTAAGATGTAGCTGCTGCCATTATCTGTATGTTACAGATGTGTTAAACTGAAGCACAGAGAGATGAAGTCATTTGCCTAAGGTCACACAGCTAGGAAGTGTCACAGACAGGATTTGAACTCAAGCAGTCTGGCTCTAGGATCCATGCTCTTAAGCGCTATGCTACACCTGGGTGCCATTGACAGCTGGGGCCAGGTCTTTCTTTGCCATTGGGGGCCGTCCTATGCGTTGTAGGGTGTTTAGCAGCATCCCTAGCCACTGCCCACTAGATGCAGAGCATCTGCCCTATCTTTACAACCAAAAATGTCTCTAAGACGTTGCCCAGTGTTCTCAGTGGGGAGGGACAAAATCACCCCTTGCTCCAGTTGAGAACCGCTGCCCCAGACACATTAAGTGAAAAAAGCAACTTGCAGAACAATACCTACGAGGGACGGTGGAGAAAGGAGGCTTGTGTAAATGTTTACCTACACAAACGGATTCTCAGCAAACATAGACAAAGATGCCTTCCAGGGAGAAAGCACAATGGCGGGGAAGGTGAAAAGATGCTCATGGTGAGGTCTGTATATTTCTTTTTTTTTTTTAATTATACAGTATTACAGTTTAATTTTTTTAAGTTTTAAAAGAATCACGTTTTTGAAAAAGCAGCAATAACACTGTCGATGAAAATTCAATTAACTATCAAGTTAAGAAGAAAAAAGGGAATTTTATTCGAGCTAAACTGAGGATTATAACCCAGGAAGCTGATTCTGAGAAAGCTCTGAGAACTGTTCTGCCTGTTAGAAGTCGAAGGCACATCATGTACATTTTTGAGACAAACCATCATACATCAAAATGACGTGCTGGTATTTTACATAAAGTTCACCAAGGATATATAGGCCTGGTAAACAAGTACAAAGCGAGCAGCGAGTCACCATGACTCCCTACAGAGCTGGGAAAGAACACTATATTCTTTTTTTTCTTTTTTAACATCTTTTTGGAGTATAATTGCTTTACAATGGTGTGTTAGTTTCTGCTTTATAACAAAGCGAATCAGTTATACATATACATATGTTCCCATATCTCTTCCCTCTTGTGTCTCCCTCCCTCCCACCCTCCTTATCCCACCCCTCTAGGTGGTCACAAAGCACCGAGCTGATCTCCCTGTGCTATGCGGCTGCTTCCCACTAGCTGTCTATTTTGTGTTTGGTAGTGTATATATGTCCATGCCTCTCTCTCACTTTGTCACAGCTTACCCTTCCCACACCCATATCCTCAAGTCCATGTTCTAGTAGGTCTGTGTCTTTATTCCCATCTTGCCCCAGGTTCTTCATGACCTTATTTTTTTTTCTTAGATTCCATATATATGTGTTAGCATACGGTATTTGTTTTTCTCTTTCTGACTTAACTTCACTCTGTATGACAGACTCTAGGTCCATCCACCTCACTACAAATAACTCAATTTGGTTTCTTTTTATGGCTGAGTAATATTCCATTGTATATAGGTGCCACGTCTTCTTTATCCATTCATCTGTCGATGGACACCTACATTGCTTCCATGTCCTGGCTATTGTAAATAAAGCTGCAATGAACATTTTGGTACATGAGTCTTTTTGAATTATGGTTTTCTCAGGGTATATGACCAGTAGTGGGATTGCTGGGTCCTATGGTAGTTCTATTTTTAGTTTTTTAAGGAACCTCCCTACTGTTCTCCATAGTGGCTGTATCAATTTACATTCCCACCAACAGTGCAAGAGTGTTCCCTTTTCTCCACACCCTCTCCAGCATTTCTTGTTTCTAGATTTTTTTTTCTTTTTTTTTTTTGTGGTACGCAGGCCTCTCACTGTTGTGGCCTCTCCCGTTGCGGAGCACAGGCTCCAGACGCGCAGGCTCAGCAGCCATGGCTTACAGGCCCAGCCGCTCCGCGGCATGTGGGATCCTCCTGGACCAGGGCACAAACCCGTGTCCCCTGCATCGGCAGGCGGACTCTCAACCACTGTGCCATCAGGGAAGCCCCTGTTTCTAAATTTTTTTGATGATGGCCATTCTGACTGGTGTGAGGTGATACCTAACTGTAGTTTTGATTTGCATTTCTCTAATGATTAGTGATGTTGAGCATTCTTTCACGTGTTTGTTGGCAATCTGTATATCTTCTTTGGAGAAATGTCTACTTAGGTCTTCTGCCCATTTTTGGATTGGGTTGTTTGTTTTTTTGGTACTGAGCTGCATGAGCTGCTTGTAAATTTTGGAGATGAATCCTTTGTCAGTTGCTTCATTTGCAAATATTTTCTCCCATTCTGAGGCTTGTCTTTTCGTCTTGTTTATGGTTTCCTTTGCTGTGCAAAAGCTTTGAAGTTTCATTAGGTCCCATTTGTTTATTTTTGGTTTTATTTCCATTTCTCTAGGAGGTGGGTCAGAAAGGATCTTGCTGTGATTTATGTCATAGAGGAACACTATTCTTTTAAGAAGTTATATTGCTAGCGTCAGAAGAAAGGGGAAAAAAATTGATGTTTATGGTTAAGCAGGCACTCCCATCTTTGAGGAGCTCTGGTTAACGTGTGATGCAAATCACACTGCACCTTAGGGGAAGAGAATACCCAAACTAACACAGAGACAGAATTTTATGTTTAATTTTTTCTTGTCCTGCCTTAACATATAAATTATTTTTGTAAAATATAAATTAAAATATAATTTTTATTTCATCAACAGCCGTGTAGAAATTCACTTCCTCCTGCCCTTGCTTAAAACAAAAACAAAAGCAAAAAAAAAAAAAAAAAAAAAAAAAAAGAAAAAAAAAAAACCTTCCTCTTAGATCCGAACAAAACCAGTTCATTTCTGCAACTCGGGAATGGGGAGAATGATGCTGCCCTCCTCCGGCTCCAACCTACCTTTCGACCTTACCTGAGATCTTCAGAGCTCCTCTGGGGGTAGAAAACTAGAGCGCTGGGATGTTCTCTGGGTCCCCGAGTTGGTTATGACAACAATGTCAACAGTAATAATAATAGCTGCCACTTTGGAAGGGCTGATTATGGGCCAGAGGGAACCATCCTATGCACTTCTTAACCACAATAGCCCTGTGAGGCAGTCCTGGTATCATGTCCCATTTAACAGATGAGGTAACTGAGGCAGCCAGGGGCTAAGGAATTTGCTTAGGATCACAGAGCTGGTGAGTGGCAGAGCCCTGCGTCAAATGCAAGCTCTTGACCCTGAACGCTTAACCCAGTGGAAATGCTTGATGGGCATCCTTGATTCTGCACAGGTTTCCCCCGAAGGAGACAGCCTGCTGGAGAAGCTTCCAGAAGCCGTGGGAGTTCCTGGTGGTCTCTGAAGATGAGTCCCTTCTCGCTGCACGTAGCATTTAGCTCTCATTTGGAGTCATGAGGCGGCAACTCCAGATTTGGTTGCAAGTGGAGAGGGGCTTGGGGAAAGGGGAAAGAGGGTCAGCAAACTTTTTCTGCAAAGAGCCTCATAGTAAATAAACATCATTGCCTGTCTCTGTCACAACTATCCAACCCTGCCCTTGTAATTCAAAAGCCTCCATGGACGATATTTCAAGTGAGTATGGCTATGTGCCAATAAAACTTTCATGGATGCTGAAATTTGGATTTCATACCATTTTCATGTGTTATGAAATAGTAATCTTATTTTAGTTTTTTCAAGCATGTAAAAAACTTAAAAACTATTAGCTCACATGTAAAAATTGGGGACCAGCCAATTTTCACCCACGGGTTGTAGTTTGCCAACACATGTTCTGGATAAATCTCTGAACCTTTCTGGGCTTCCGGTCCATTATCTTGGAAATGGGAGTGGTTATTCCTGCCAGAGTGTCACAGGGATAGAGGAAGGTAGGGTGAGAGGATAGGGTACACTCAGCGCACACTACCCCAGCCACAAGAAAGACTGGTTGGTGCTATGTCAAGATAAGAAACAGGGGCTATAGGAACATGTGACAGGATTCCCTTTCCTTAGTCTGAAGCAATCAGGGAAGGCTACCTGGGAGAGGTGACCAACAGGTGCTCCACATCCCGATTTTTTTTTAAAGAAAAAAATTTTAGAGCAGTTTTAGTTAGGTTCACAGCCAAACCGAAGATACAGAGAGTTCCATATACCTGTGAGTGGGTCTGTGCTCCCACTCACACACAGCCTCCCCCATTTTCAATATGGCCCACCAGAGTGGTGAATTTGTTACAACTGATGAACCTACACTGACACAGCATCCTCACTCAAACTCCATAGCTAACATTATGGTTCACTCTTGGTGTTACATATTCTGTGGGTCTGGACAAATATATAATGATGTATATCCATCGTTATAGTATCATACAGATTACTTTCACTGCCCTTAAATCAGTCTGATTTTTACAAAGCCATCTCCAGGGGCCAAAGACACTTTAGAACAGCACTGTCCAGTAATGCAGACTATGAATGTGAGCCACATTTATACTTTGAATTTTCTCCTGACCCTAGTTAAAAAGATAAAAAGAAACAGGTGACATTTGTGTTAATGATATATCTTATTTAATACAATAGACCCCAAAACCCAACATGAAATCAGTATGATTTTAATGGTATATTTCACATTACTTTTAAAATTCTTGTGTGAAGTTTTTGATATCTAGCATGTATTTTATACTTATGGCTCATCTCTTGAGACCAGCCTCATTAATAGCCATGTGTGACTTGTGCCAACTGTATTGGAGAGTGCAGGTCCAGTAGATAAATGCTTATCCTCTAAGATTGACTGACGGAAGGTTGAATGATGTATACCCTCCATCCTGTTTCCAAAAGAATTTCAAGTGACTTAAGTGTGTATAAAATAAGCGTGGGAAACAGGAACAAAAGACAAAAGAAAATGAGCATGGTGGCACAAAATAGAATCAAGACTGAGACCAAAGGCATTGAGGACCTCAGTGACCTAGAAACTTGTTACAGTTGGGTTTCAAGTATGGCTCTTTCCAGCATCCAGTGAGAAGAAGGGGCCTGAGCAGTTTTTCCATCCACAGTTTTGGGAACCAACCTTTGCTTGCAAGATGTACCTCAATCTTAAGTCAGCTAAGATCAGGCAAGGATTTCATTGATATTTAAATAGAATTACGGTTCAGGGGTCCCCAAGATCATCTTCAGGTCCGATGATTTTTTAGGGCTCACAGAACTCAGAAGAGCTGTTACACTCACAGTTACAGTTTATTGCAGCAAAAGGATACAGATTAAAATCAGCAAAAGGAAGAGGCACATGTGGCAGAGTCCAGGAGAGACCAAGCATGAGCTTGTCCTCCTCCAGTGGAGTCTTGCAGGCAGTGCGTACTTACCCAGCAATGATGTATGACAACATCCACGACGTACTGCCAACCAGGAAATCTCACACCAGCCTTGGCGTCCGGGCTTTTTACTGGTAGATGGTCATGTAGACACGGCTGATCCTTGCACAGCTAACTTTAATCACCAGCCCCACCCCTGAGGTCAAGCTGATACTGCATGTCCCAAAGCTCCCACCATACATCACACTCTGAGCATAGACCATGCAGTGTGGCCCAAGGCCTCAGGGTAACAAAGATACTCTTTTTAGGCAGGACATTGCAAGGGCTTAGAGGTCACATTCCAGGAGCCAGACTAGGACCAAACCTTTCATGTGCAGGGTGTGGACGACCCAGGCCTGCTGAGTTCATCCTTTACTGCATAAGAGTATAATGCAAATATCCTTGGACAGTAGATATTTTGGTGCATTTCTTCAGTTTCCCCCACACATGTTTCATCCATAACATCCTTCCATGTGAGGCTATCGTTCAAGCACAATTCAATAAAAGTAGTTCCACAGGGAGCATGGAGAGACATAAGGCAGACTCAGCCCCCAACCCTCAGTGACCTGACTTGATCCAGGGATTATCTTGAGGCTAAACTGAGATGTCACATGTGAGGTGCACAGCAGAGAGCCTCATACCATAACTCCTCAGTGAGAGAGTTAACCTTGTAATAACAGTAGTTAATACTTGGGTATTTACAATGTGTTATAACCCATCCTAAACAGTTAACATGTGTTAATTCCTTTACACCCCAATAGCCCTGGGAGGTAGACACTTTTACTATTCTCATTTATAGATGAGGAAACTGAGGCACAGAGAAGTTAGGTAACTTGCTTGAGGTCACACAGCTGTAAGTGGAGGGGCTGGGATTTGAATTCATAGTCAGGCTTGACTCTGCAGCCTCAAATAAGATGCTGAATGTTTGTTTATTTACAGACAATGTTTTATTTCTGAACCTCTGGAAGAATTGATGGCCTGCCTATCTTGTCAGCGATAACTCCTGGGAAAGCACAGCATATCCACTTGAATGAGGTCATGCTAACCCAGCACCCACACCGAGACCTGAGCTGTCGGTGCCAATGGAAATGCATGACTTAGCAGGTGATCTGTGGTGTTCCAGGGACAGAGATCTTTTTATAAAGAAAGGGGACGGCTTCCTTCCCACTCAAGAAAGACAATAAACACACACACACACACACACACAGACACACACACACACACACACACAGCTGAGTTTCTCTGCCAGCTGCTGCGGTGTGTCCCATGGTGCGTTTAGTGGCTGATCAGAAGTGGGGCCTGAACTCTCTCCTGTATGGGGCCTGGAAGGCCGTGTATAATCTGGCCTTCACCCACCTCCCTGCGCTGCTAGGGGTCCTCTCAACAAAACATTCACTCAGACAGCATTTGGAACACAAGAGAGTAAGTCCCCTTGGTTAGGGTTGCCAGATAAAATACAGAACACTCAGTTAAATTTCAGGTAAACAACAAATCAAGTTTTTAGTATAAGTATATCCCACATAACACTGTGGGATATACTCAAAAATTTCACTGTTCCTCTGAAATTCCAATTTAACTGGGTGTCCTGCTGTTGTTGTTGCAGTTGTTGTTTTGCTAAATCTGGCACCCCTTCCTCTCACTCACCTCCCCTTCCTTCACTCTGCTCCAGCCACACTGGCCTCCATGCTGGTCTTCAAACACACTAGGCCTTTCCTACCTCCTGGTTGTCCCATGCTATTCCCATTATTCCAGTGCCTGCCACTTCCTCATCTCTCTAAAATCAAAACAAATGTCCTGTAACAAATTACCATACAAACCTGGTGGCTTAAAACAACAAGAATTTCTTCACTCACTGTTCTAGGGGCCAGAAGTCCGAAAGCAAGGCATTGGCAGGGCTGCCTCCCTCCAGAGTCTTCAGAGAAGTGCTTTTTTTAAAAAAACGTCTTTATTGGAGTATAATTGCTTTACAATGTTGTGTTAGTTTCTGCTGTATAAAAAAGTGAATCAGGGCTTCCCTGGTGGCGCAGTGGTTGAGAGTCCGCCTGCCGATGCAGAGGACACGGGTTCGTGCCCCGGTCCGGGAGGATCCCACATGCCGCAGAGCGGCTGGGCCCGTGAGCCATGGCTGCTGAGCCTGTGCGTCCGGAGCCTGTGCTCCGCAACGGGAGAGGCCACAACAGTGAGAGGCCCGCGTACCGCAAAAAAAAAAAACGTGAATCAGCTATACATATACATATATCCCCATATCTCCTTCCTCTTGCGTCTCCCTCTCACCCCACCATCCCACCCCTCTAGGTGGTCACAAAGCGCTGAGCTGATCTCCCTGTGCTATGTGGCTGCTTCCCACTAGCTATCTATTTTACGTTTGGTAGTGTATATATGTCCATGCCACTCTCTTACTTCGTCCCAGCTTACCTTTCCCCCTCCCTGTGTCCTCAAGCCCATTCTCTATGTCTGCATCTTTATTACTGTCCTGCCTCTAGGTTCTTCAGAACGATTGTTTTTTAGATTCCATATATATGTGTTAGCATACAGTATTTATTTTTCTCTTTCTGACTTACTTCACTCTGTATAACAGTCTCTAGGTCCATCCACCTCACTACATATAACTCAATTTTGTTTCTTTTTATGGCTGAGTAATATTCCATTGTATATACATGCCACATCTTCTTTATCCATTCATCTGTCGATGGACACCTACATTGCTTCCATGTCCTGGCTATTGTAAATAGAGCTGCAATGAACATTTTGGTACATGAGTCTTTTTGAATTATGGTTTTCTCAGGGTATATGACCAGTAGTGGGATTGCTGGGTCCTATGGTAGTTCTATTTTTAGTTTTTTAAGGAACCTCCCTACTGTTCTCCATAGTGGCTGTATCAATTTACATTCTCACCAACAGTGCAAGAGGGTTCCCTTTTCTCCACACCCTCTCCAGCATTTATTGTTTGTAGATTTTTTGATGATGGCCATTCTGACTGGTGTGAGGTGATACCTCACTGTAGTTTTGATTTGCATTTCTCTAATGATTACTGATGTTGAGCATCCTTTCATGTGTTTGTTAGCGATCTGTATATCTTCTTCGGAGAAATGTCTATTTAGGTCTTTAGCCTGTTTTTGGATTGGGTTGTTTGTTCTTTTGATACTGAGCTGCATGAGCTGCTTGTAAATTTTGGAGATTAATCCTTCGCCAGTTGCTTCATTTGCAAATATTTTCTCCCATTCTGAGGGTTGTCTTTTCATCTTGTTTATGGTTTCTTTTGCTGTGCAAAAGCTTTTAAGTTTCATTAGGTCCCATTTGTTTTTGTTTTTTTTTTATTTCCATTTCTCTAGGAGGTGGATCAAAAAGGATCTTACTGTTATTTATGTCATAGAGCATTCTGCCTAAGTCTTCCTCTAAGAGTTTTACAGTGTCTGGCCTTACATTTAGGTCTTTAATCCATTTTGAGTTTATTTTTGTGTATGGTGTTAGGGAGTGTTCTAATTTCATTCTTTTACATGTAGCTGTCCAGTTTTCCCAGCACCACTTATTGAAGAGGCTGTCTTTTCTCCATTGTATATTCTTTCCTCCTTTATCAAAAATAAGGTGACCATATGTGCATGGGTTTATCTTTGAGCTTTCTATCCTGTTCCATTGATCTATATTTCTGTTTTTGTGCCAGTACTATACTGGTTGAAGACTGTAGCTTTGTAGTATAGCCTGAAGTCTGAGAGCCTGATTCCTCCAGCTCCGTTTTTCTTTCTCAAGATTACTTTGACTGTTCGGGGTCTTTTGTGTTTCCATACAAATTGTGAAATTTTTTATTTTAATTCTGTGAAAAATGCCATTGGTAGTTTGATAGGGATTGCATTGAATCTGTAGATTGCTTTGGGTAGTATCATCATTTTCACAATGTTGATTCTTCCAATCCAGGAACATGGTATATCTCTCCATCTGTTTGTATCATCTTTAGTTTCTTTCATCAGTGTATTAGAGTTTTCTGCATACAGGTCTTTTGTCTCCTTAGGTACGTTTTTTCTTGGGTATTTTATTCTTTTTATTGCAGTGGTAAGTGGGAGTGTTTGCTTAATTTCTCTTTCAAATTTTTCATCATTAGTGTATAGGAATGCAAGAGATTTCTGTGCATTCATTTTGTGTCCCGCTACTCTACCAAATTCATTGATTAGCTCTCGTAGTTTTCTGGTAGCATCTTTAAGATTCTCTATGTATAGTATCATGTCATCTGCAAATAGTGACAGCTTTACTTCTTCTTTTCCAATTTGGATTCCTTTTATTTCTTTTCTTCTCTGATTGCTGTGGCTAAAACTTCCAAAACTATGTTGAATAATAGTGGTGAGAGTGGGCAAACTTGTCTTCTTCCTGATCTTAGAGGAAATGGTTTCAGTTTTTCACCATTGAGAACGATGTTGGCTGTGGGTTTGTCATATATGGCCTTTATTATGTTGAGGTAAGTTCCCTCTATGCCTACTTTCTGGAGGGTTTTTATCATAAATGCATGTTGAATTTTGTTGAAAATTTTTCTGCATCTATTGAGATATTTATATGATTTTTCTCCTTCAATTAGTTAATATGGTGTATAACATTGATTGATTTGCATATATTGAAGAATCCTTGCATTCCTGGGATAAACCCCACTTAATCATGGTGTATGATCCTTTTAATGTGCTGTTAGATTCTGTTTGCTAGTATTTTGTTGAGGATTTTTGCATCTATGTTCATCAGTGATATTGGCTTGTAGTTTTCTTTCTTTGTGACATCCTTGTCTGGTTTTGGTATCAGGGTGATGGTTGCCTCGTAGAATGAGTTTGGGAGTGTTCCTCCCCCTGCTATATTTTGGAAGAGTTTGAGAAGGATAGTTGTTAGCACTTCGTTAAATGTTTGATAGAATTCTTCTGTGAAGCCATCTGGTCCTGGACTTTTGTTTGTAGGAAGATTTTTAATCACAGTCTCAATTTCAGTGCTTGTGAATGGTCTGTTTATATTTTCTGTTTCTTCCTGGTTCAGTCTTGGAAGGTTGTGCTTTTCTAAGAATTTGTCCATTCCTTCCAGTTTTTATTGGCATAGAGTTGCTTGTAGTAATCTCTCATGATCCTTTGTATTTCTGCAGTGTCAGTTGTTACTTCTTTTTCATTTCTAATTCTGTTGATTGGAGTCTTCTCCCTTTTTTCCTTGATGAGTCTGGCTAACAGTTTATCTATTTTGTTTATCTTCTCAAAGAACAGCTTTTAGTTTTATTGATCTTTGCTATCATTTCCTTCATTTCTTTTATTTCTGATGTGATATTTATCATTTCTTTCCTTCTGCTAACTTTGGGATCTTTCTGTTCTTCTTTCTCTAATTGCTTTCAGTGTAAGGTTAGGTTGTTTATTTGAGATGTTTCTTGTTTCTTGAGGTAGGATTGTATTGCTATAAACTTCCCCCTTAGAACTGCTTTTGCTGCATCCCATACGTTTTGGGTCATCGTGTTTTCATTGTCATTGGTCTCTAGGTATTTTTTGATTTCCTCTTTGATTTCTTCAGTGACCTCTTGGTTATTAAGTAGTGTATTGTTTGGCTTCCATGTGTTTGTATTTTTTACAGATTTTTTTCCTGTAATTGATATCTAGTCTCATAGCATTGTGGTCAGAAAAGATACTTGATATGATTTCAATTTTCTTAAATTTACCAAGGTTTGATTTGTGACCCAAGATATGATCTATCCTGGAGAATGTTCCATGAGCACTTGAGAAGAAAGTATATTCTGCTGTTTTTGGATGGAATGTCCTATAAATATCAATTAAGTCCATCTTGTTTAATGTATCATTTAAAGCTTGTGTTTCCTTATGTATTTTCATTTTGGATGACCTGTCCATTGGTGAAAGTGGGGTGCTAAAGTCCTCTACTATGATTGTGTTACTGTCGATTTCCCCTTTTATGGCTGTTAGTATTTGACTTATGTATTGAGGTGCTCCTATGTTGGGTGCATAAATATTTACAATTGTTATATCTTCTTCTTGGATTGATCCCTTAATCATTATGTAGCGTCCTTCTTTGTCTCTTGTAATAGTCTTTATTTTAAAGTCTATTTTGTCTGATATGAGAATTGCTACTCCAGCTTTCTTTTGATTTCCATTTGCATGGGATATCTTTTCCATCTCCACACTTTCAGTCTGTATGTGTCCCTAGGTCTGAGGAGGGTCTTTTGTAGACAGCATATATACAGGTCTTGTTGTTGTATTCATTCATCTATTCTGTGTCTTTTGGTGGGAGCATTTAATCCATTTACATTTAAGGTAATTATCGATATGTATGTTCCTATTACCATTTTCTTAATTGTTTGGGGTTTGTTATTGGAGGTCTTTTCCTTCTCTTGTGTTTCCTGCCTAGAGAAGTTCCTTTAGCATTTGTTGTAAAGCTGTTTTTGTGGCGCTGAATTCTCTTAGCTTTTGCTTGTCTGTAAAGGTTTTAATCTCTCCTTCGAATCTGAATGAGATCCTTACTGGGTAGAGTAATTTTGGTTGTAGGTTTTTCACTTTCATCACTTTAATTATGTCCTGCTACTCCCTCTTGGCTTGCAGAGTTTCTGCTGAAAGATCAGTTGCTAACCTTATGGTGATTCCCTTGTATGTTATTTATTGTTTTTCCCTTGCTGCTTTTAATATTTTTTCATTGTATTCAATTTTTGATAGCTTGATTAATATGTGTCTTGGTGTGTTTCTCCTTGGATTAATCCTGTATGGGACTCTCTGCACTTCCTGGACTTGATTGACTATTTCCTTTCCCGTATTAGGGAAATTTTCAACTATAATGTCTTCAAATATTTTCTCAATCCCTTTCTTTTTCTCTTTTTCTTCTGGGACCCTGATAATTCAAATGTTTGTGCGTTTAATGTTGTCCCAGAGGTCTCTAAGACTGTCCTCAATTCTTTTCATTCTTTTTTCTTTATTCTGCTCTGCAGTAGTTATTTCCACTATTTTATCTTCCAGGTCACTTATCCGTTCTTCTGCCTCAGTTATTCTGCTATTGATTCCTTCTAGAGAATTTTAAATTTAATTTATTGTGTTGTTCATCATTGTTTGTTTGCTCTTTAGTTCTTCTAGGTCCTTGTTAAATGTTTCTTGTATTTTCTCCATTCTATTTCCAAGATTTGGGATTATCTTTACTGTCATTACTCTGAATTCTTTTTCAGGTAGACTGCCTGTTTCCTCTTCATGTGTTTGATCTGGTGGGTTTTTACCTTGCTCCTTCATCTGCTGTGTGTTTCTCTGACTTCTCATTTTGCTTTACTTACTGTGTTTGGGTCTCCTTTTCACAGGCTACAGGTTTGTAGTTCCTGTTGTTTTTGGTGTCTGCCCCCAGTGGTTAAGGTTGGTTCAGTGGGTTGTGTAGGCTTCCTGGTGGAGGGGACTGGTGCCTGTGTTCTGGTGGATGAGGCTGGATCTTGTCTTTCTGGTGGGTGGGACCACGTCCGGTGGTGTGTTTTGGGGTGTCTGTGACCTTATTATGATTTTAGGCAGCCTCTCTGCTAATGTGTGGGGTTGTGTTCCTGTCTTGGTAGTTGTTTGGCATAAGGTGTCCAGCACTGTAGCTTGTTGATTGTTGAGTGGAGCTGGGTCTTAGCATTGAGATGGAGATCTCTGAGAGAGCTTTCACCATTTGATATTATGTGAAGCTGGGAGGTCTCTGGTGGACCAATGTCCTGAACTTGGCTCTCCCACCTCAGTGGCACAGGCCTGACACCTAGCTGGAGCAGCAAGACCCTGTCAGTCACACGGCTTTTGGGAAGTCTGAGGTCTTCTGCCAGCGTTCAGTAGCTGTTCTGTTGTTCAGGAGTTGTTCCACTTGTAGATGTATTTCTGATGTATTTGTGGGGAGGAAGGTGATCTCCACGTCTTACTCCTCCGCCATCTTGAAGGTCTCTCTCTGCTTCACTTTGACAGTTTTGCACACTACTGATGGATAATAAGATTGCTTATGCAAAAACCTTGGAATTCTTACAGAGTTGTCAAGAAGGTTAAACTAGATAATGCACCTAGTATAAGCCCAGCGTGAAGAGGCACTCGATAACACCCAACTTCATCCTCATAGGCTGCTTTCAGTTAGCAGGATAGGAAGACATAGGGCTGCTTGAAGATTAGATGAGTCAAGTAGCTGCCCAATATCACACGTCCTGTAAGTAATGTCCAGCTGTGATATCAAGCCAGCCATGTGGCTCCAGCATCCATCAGCATTTCTGAACCACTCTGTTATGCTGCCACTTTTTCTTTTCTTTGTGCTTGATCTAGTTTCGCTTGCTCAGATGGTGCCGCATGCAGAGTCCTTGCACCCAACACTTAAGACTGGAGTTCCTAGTGTGAAACAGCACCGACACCTGGATTCAAGATGGTGGTGGTGGGTTGTGTGCCAGAAGTACCTTATTTTTTTCTTTCCTGCCTCTTCCAGCTTCTGCCAGGATTCCTTGGCTTGTGGCCACCTCCTCCAGTCTCTGCCTCCATCTTCACGTTGCCTGCTCCACTCTGTGTGTTTCTATGTCCTTTTTTCTCATGGCATCCAGTCCCTGACTTCATTGCCCTTTTCACAAACTGTAATCATTTTATTTTCCTTCCTTCCTCCTGCCCTCCCACCCTTCCTTCCATCTTCAAAACATATTACTCTGTGTCCAGCTTTGTGGTGGGTTCTGGGAGACCAGAAGCCACCCAAACAGGCAGAACCTGCCCTCTGGAAACTCATAGTCTTGTGATAATAAATAACTTTACTGGGCTTCCCTGGTGGCACAGTGATTAAGAATCCACCTGCCAATGCAGGGGACACGGGTTTGATCCCTTGTCCAGGAAGATCCCACGTGACGTGGAGCAACCATGCCCATGTGCCACAACTACTGACCCTGTTCTCTAGAGCCCATGAGCCACAGCTACTTGAGCCCGCATGCCGCAACTACTGAAGCCCACGTGCCTAGAGCCCATGCTCCACAGCAAGAGAAGCCACCGCAATGAGAAGCCTGCACACTGCAATGAATAGTAGCCCTCACTCACTGCAACTATAGAAGGCCCTCGTGCAGCAACGAAGACCAATGGAGCCAAAAATAAATAAATAAAGTAAATAAAAAAAAATAACCACTGTTTTCTGAGAGATTATTGATCACTGTTGTGCCCCCATCCCCCCAACTGTAGGCTCTGTGAGGATGGGGGCCTTGCCTATCTTTTTCACCCCTGTATTCGTTCCACCTGCACATAGTAGGTGCTCCAAAAAAATCTTTGTTGATTGAATTGAATTACTCTCAAGCTCCTCAAGGAGTGAAACATGTAATCCCTGTCTTTGCCATTTTAGGTTTTGGAAGATCCATGCGGATATTCTCGGCAGACTCACAGGGGTTTCATCGATTCACGGGCACCGACCTTGAACATGAAGACATGGTGGAGATGGCCATTTCTGGTCCTGAAAACAATCTGATTGTCACTGGGTCCCAGGGTGCACTCATTAAGGTAAGGGGGAGATGCATATCCCATCATCCTCACCTCCACCTCCAGAATAGAAAGTATGATTCTTTAGGGATCTTTTGGCTTCAAAATACAGAAACCTGTAAAAACTAGTGCGGGCAAAACAGAGCAGGTCATTGGGCCAGATATGGGGGTGTCTCCTGGGACCCAGAGACAGACCTGAGGGGAATTACCAAAATATTCAATGAAGGTTATAGCATTCCCACTAAACTTGAAATACTGGGAAGATTTTGGCCTTCAGAGTGGAGCAGGGATATGTAGAGGGGAGGAAAATTCCTGTTAAGCTCAAAGCTCTCCAAGCTAGGGAGAAAAGCATGTGATAACTTTCCAACATTCTGGTCTTAGGACCTCTTTAGATTTTTAAAAATTATTGAGAATCCTCAAGGAGCTTTCATTTATGTGGGTTATATCAATATGATTCATATATTTTTTAACAAATTATCTATTTTGGAATGGTTTTAGGATTTACAGAAGAGTTGCAAAGAGAGCACAGAGGGTATATATATAGATAGATAGATACAGATATATAGATATAGATATAGACATAGATATCTACTCTTCATCCAGCTTCCCCCAATGTTAACATCTCATATCACATTGATCCCATTACCAAAACCAAGAAATTCACTTTGGGACAGTATTATTAACTCATCTACAGGCTTTGATTCTATTTCACTATTTTTCCCACAAATGCCATTTTCCAAATCCTGTCTTGCATTTAGTATCTATTGATAATTGCCATATTACAATTTTTTTTATTTTTATAAATTTATTTATTTTTGGCTGCATTGGTTCTTCTAGTTGCGGCGAGCGGGGGCTACTCTTCATTGCAGTGCGTGGGCTTCTCACTGTGGTGGCTTCTCTTGTTACAGAACATGGGCTCTAGGCATGTGGGCTTCAATAGTTGTGTCACACAGGCTCAGTAGTTGTGGCACATGGGCTTAGTCGCTCCCGATATGTGGGATCTTCCTGGACCAAGGATCAAACCTGCATCCCCTGAATTGGCAGGCAGATTCTTAACCACTGTGCCACCAGGGAAGTCCCATATTACAATTTTTAAATGGCAAAATCTAAAAATACTTCTGCATTAATTCATTAACATAACATGTCAACATAATAAATACTCTTATGAAAAAAACCTATATTTTCTGAAAAAAACAAAAAAATCTTGAGAAGTGTGTCATCGTTTCAACATTTTGGCATGCCTCTTTCTGGCTTACTAGAAGGAGTGTCATATTTGATTCTGCATTCTCCTATCTGTTGTGATAAACATGTACCATAGCTTCTGGAAGACTCCACTGCTTGCTTATGAGAGTAAGAGGGTGGAAGAAGGCAAGTGACTTCTTAAATTATTGTGAAAATAATTTTGCTTTTACAGAACTCCCTGAAAACCCTCTTTTGCAGAACCACCCAGGGTGGTACCTTCCAGGGGTTCCCTGGAACACACTTTGAGAACTGCTATGGTAGCTGATTAGTGAGATGTAAGGAAGTTTGAGGGAGTGAGGAGATGTGAAGGCCCTCGAACTACAGCCTAAAAGTTTACCTTAGGTGGACAGATGAATTTAAGCCTGTTTCCGAGCTACGGCAGCATAAGAAGTCAGCTCTGCCCCTCTGCTTCCATCCTGAGGTGTGGAGTCTATCAGAGCAGGGGAGTCTGCTAGACATCTTGGAAGGCGTCGGGGCCCCCGTGAGCCTGCTGACTCGGGGTGGCCCTTGGTGGCATCTGCTTCCCATCAGTCCTCATCTTTTAAAGTCTGGGATCTCACCCATGCTCAGAAGCCAAGGGCCTCTACCCCGTTTCTAGACCACACTGGCCTCACTACAGTGTCACACATTGGAAGCTATGTTTACTTCCCTAAAATTGGGGACAAAACCAAAGTCACCATTTGGGACTTGGCAGAAGGTTTGTAAGATATAAGCACAGTCATTTGTGTGGGTAAGAATTGAAACCCCTGTCTAGGTCTGTTTGGGCTCTTATAACAAAACACCATCAATGGAGAGGGGGGCAGATTAAACAGCAGACACTTATTTCTCATGGTTCTAGAGGCTGGAAAGTCTCTACACTTTTCCTCTAGATCAAGGCACTGGCAGATTGGTGTCTGTTGAGAGGCCACTTCCTGGTTCGCAGACGGACACATTCTCATTGCATCCTCACATGGCAGAAAGCAGAGAAAGAAGCAAGCTCTCATGTCTCCTTTGATAAGAGCACCAATCCCATTAACGGGGGCTCCACCCTCATGACCTAATCACCTTCCAAAGGCCCCACCTCCTAATACCATCACATTCCGGGTTAGGACTTCAACATGAATTTTGGGGTGGGACACAAACATTCAGTCCACGACACCCCACTCCAGTTAGGTTAAAAGTGGCTAAGAGAAAACAGGACCTGATTTTATAAATTTCCAGCATACAGTAATCGATTATCTGGTGGTCAATTCCTACTTCAGTTGAGGCTTCCCTGGAGGTAGGGCTCCTGATGGGGATATTTGCACAAGTAGCGTATAGAGGGGAGCTCCCAGGAGGGAGAAAGGCAGCTGGGCAGGGCAGGACTGAGCATGGAGGTGGACTCAGCCTGACCCCATGAGGAGCCCTGGAGGGTGAAATTTACTTCACAGTTGTCCCATCGTGAAGCAAGGGGGCCAGACTTTTCACTCCCATATCAGGCAGTCCTTGGCCTGGTGCAATCCTGGGTGGGGGGCACAGCCCCCAGGCATTTCCAAATGAGGTGTTTCCTTCAATCAGTGGCTCTAGGAGGCCTTGGATCTGGGTGAACTGACCGGTAAAGGGGGTCTGGGCATGTCACCAATAGTATCTGCTCAATCCCCACTGGGTGGGTGGAGGTGTAGAAATTCCTCATTAATGATAAAATAATATGAGAAAAGAAATTTGCTCTCAGGTTCATGTCTGGATTTGACAGACATTTGTTTAGCGCTAGCCTCGTGGCTGAGCTCTGGGAGTTAGCAGTGAACAAGACAGATGAGGTTACAAATTTTGAGGTGCTTGCCTGCTAGTTATGGGGCAGAGCAAGATGCAAAGAAATAGAGCAGGTGGAGGGCGATGAGACAGGAGTCAGCAAACTACAGACCAAGGGCCAAATCTAGACACACCCATTTGTTTACATAGTGTTTTTGGCTGCTTTGGGGGCTACACCAGCGAGGTTAAGTGGCTATAGCAGAGAGTATACCGCCTACAAGGCAAAAATATTACTCTCCCGTCCCTTACAGAAGTTGGTAAAAGGAAACATTTGGGATGAGAGGTCACGTGAGGCCATGAACACCAGGGAAAAGCACGTACATTTGCTCTGTTCTGAGGGGAGTGAGAAGTCTTCGGAGGGTGTTAGGCAAGGCAGTGAGATGCTGCGATTTTCATTTTTTAAAGCTTGGATGATTGGCGGGCAAGAGTGGAAGCAGGGAAACTGGCAGTAGCCAAGTTGAAGAGGATGGGTAATGAAAGCATTTTTTAAAATCCTTAAAATTTGGAACCAGCATCCGTGTGATCTGGTCTTGATTCAGTCTTCTTCCCATGGCAGGCGGGAAGCAAGATGCCCTGGACACCTCTAATGAGGTCAGGTGTCTGGAGGTCGCTGAGCAGGCCAATCTCCTTTTCACCGGCCTCGTTTTGGGGATCGTCCTGGTGTTCCCACTGAATTCCAGACAGGATGTGATGTGCATCCCTCCTCCAGAAGCCCAGAAAGCCATCAACTGCATGGCCATTAGTAAGGACGAGGGGCACCTGGCCATCGCCTATGACAACATCGTCCTGGTGCTGGACATCAGCCCCGGGGACCCCTGTCCAGTCATCGACAGGCCAACCTACACCTTCTATACCCAGCTGCCTGACACCATAGCAAGCGTGGCTGTTCTAGCTGACTACCGTGTGATCTATGGCATGACCAACAGACACCTCTTCCTTTATGAATGTGCGAATTCCAAGGTGTTCCTTCTGGAGGCCCACGGGAGCCGAGTCACCTGTGTGAAGGTCAGCCACAAAGAGCAGCTGGCAGTCAGTGGGTCCGAGGAAGCCCTGCTGTGTCTCTGGGACCTTCAGGCATGCAAGTGAAAATTTGAGATGAGCTACACGGTGAGTAGCCCATCCCCACCACGTACACGCTAGGTTCTGGCATTAGAAAACTGATGACAGGCATCATTTATTAAGTGCATGCCAGGTGCCACCAACCAGGGTCGGGGCTATGGTGAGTCAAGTGAGAAGTCCTCGCCTCTAGAACACAGTTTAAGGGCTGCCAAAAACCTTGGCCATCCAGAGAGATATTTTAGTGCAGTGTTTAAAAAAATCAAAATAAATGCAAAAATCCACAAAGAACAAAATATCAATATTTAAAATAAAGACAGGATCAAATCCTGCACTGGCACAGCCCTAATCCTGACTGGCCTTTCTTTCACCCAAATGTTTTGATTGTACAACTTATGCCGGGCTCTTTCTAGTGCCGAGGAAGTATCTGTGACCAGGGCAGACAGTGTGGAGCCACATTCTAGTAGGGGAGACACTGTGAGCTCTGGGAAGGCAGGATTTTTGTGTGTTTTGTTCACTTAGGTGGCCCCTGTCCCTAAGAGAGCTCTTCACCATTAAATGTCTGTGAAATAAAAACAAAGCAACAAATACATGATGGTTGGGGTGCAACAAGGGCTTTGAAGAAAAATAGGGCAAGATAAAGAGAGGTAGAGATGGGCAAGGGCTGCTATTTAAGAAGGTCAGATAAGTCTGGTGGAACAGCATTCTAGGCAGAAGGAACAGCAACCGTGAAGGCTCTGAAAAGGGAAGCTGGTGACTTCTTTTCATACAAAGTATCTAAGACAGTTTGCACTGTCCATCTCGTAAGGAGTTATAATTTTTGTATCAATATGATTAAGAGCTGTATTATATATTTACAAATTCATATTATGTATATTATGCAAAATATACATATTAAAATATCATTCTATAATTTAATCCTCACAACAATCTTGTAAGGTTGTTGCTATTATTCCAGTTTCTCAGATGGAGAACAAAGATTATACCTTAGGTTGCAAGATATAAAAATTGTTAATAAACTAAGGGAGACGATCTTGTAACTAAGAGAACAGAATATGTATAGTTTTGTCTTAAAAAGCCTTCATCCCACTTGACATTTATTTTTATGAAGCCACTATAAGCCTCAGATGTAAGTAATCTTTTGCCTAGTTGAGATGGGAAATGTCACCACAGCATTTTTGGGTTTTTTTAAAAAATAAAACCTAATTTGGAACGATTTTTTTCTGAGATCTTTTTTTATGGGGACCATTTTTTAAAGTCTTTATCAAATTTGTTGCAACATTGCTTCTGTTACATGTCTTGGTTTCTTGGCTGCAAGGCATGTGGGATCTTGGCTCCCCAACCAGGGATCGAACCCGCACCCCCCGCATTGGAAGGTGAAATCCCAACCACTGGACCACCAGGGAAGTCCCTGGAATGACTTTAGATTTACAGATTAAGTTGTGAAGATAGTGCAAATGTTCCCATTTACCTACCCCTCACCTAGCCTCCCCTGATATTAACATCTTATGCAACTAGAGTACGTTTGTCAAAACTAAGAAAGTAACATGGGAATAATATCATTAGCTATCAACTTTATTGGGATCATATGTTTTTCAGCGAATTCTCTTTTTCTGTTCTAGGATCCCAAATTGCATTTAGCATATAGCTTTTAATTAAATACAATTGGAGCTAATACTTGTATAACCAAGGTCATTTAAGAAATTAAACCCTATAATTCCCATTCTCCAGTGCAAAATGTCACTAATCCTCTCAATCCAATCTCTTTGAAGATGTGTTTTGGTCCTGGGAATATCGATGCTACCCATCTTTCCAGGTTTTAACTTGATCCATCTCTCAAAAGGTGCTTATAAGTCTGGCTTCCCATACGAGTGCCTTGGGCCTGGACTCCTAGGTGTCCTTCAGTCTGAAATCAAGATCACATTACCTTTTTCAGCAGAATTCTTACTGTAGAGGAGTCCAATGTGCTTGCTTCTCCAAGGATGACAAGTACATCTACGCAGGCTTGAAAGATCACTCCATAATTGTCTGGAGTGTGCTGGATGGTGAGTCATTTTGCTTTGCAGGTAGGACTGAGCTTAGATCTGGAAATGAAGGACTCTGTTCTGGATCCTGGCCATTAGAGGGCCCCACTCCAGCCTCCCCTAGCTGGGTCCCTCTGCTTAGAGAAGTATCTGCAGGCTCAGGGGACAGACCCAATGGGAGCTTACCTCCTCCTCTAGACCCATGCTCTGGGTACCCAGAACTCCAGAACACCCTCCCCACCTGCCCAGGAGCCCTCTTTAGGGCCTGTGCAGGCCTCTTCCCCAGCACTATCTTTCTGAAAGTGGGCTGTGCCTCTTGTGTACACACCCCCAGACTTGGAGGGTGGTCTTGGAGTGGTGTGCATGGAGTCTGGATGTGTGAGCTAGGTTGGGGGGTTCACATGTATGTGTCTGAGGCCCCTAGGGATATAAGATGGAGCTGGATGTGGGAAGAGAAGCAGGCAAGCCACAGACAGCTGGGCTCTCCCACACCATTACATTCTGGCATGTAACTGAGGAGCCCAAGAATCCTCAACCCAAACCCGACCTTCCAGGTGATTCTGAAGGTACATCCATCAGTGTAGAAGGATAGAACATGCTTCATTTAATAGTTTATTAGCTAGATTCGCAATGTTCACACGTTGTATCTTATAGGATGTTGACCTTCATTCATTCTCTTTCCTTAGGCCCTGTAAATGTTTGGGGCATCTTAAGATCAACCACTTTGAAAACCTCACATCTCTCACTCTGTTCAATATGACACTAAGGACATAGTAACAGGAGTTAACATTTCTTGTGTCCTGGGTACTGTCACCATGCCATTTAATTCTCTCAATAGGCACCACCACTTTACAAAATTTGAGGCTCTGAGAGATGGGGTGGGCTGTGGTTTCAAGCTGGTCTGCCTGGTCCCCATGGTCACCTCTGTCACATTCTCCTATAGAGAAAGGAATGCTTATGACACTGGCAGGGGTTTAGGAGCTATTGCTATCTCCATCTGACAAATGAAGAAGCTGAAGTTCAGAGTGATTAAGGAACTTTCCCAAGGTCACAAAGCAAGTAAGTGGCTGAGTGAATATCAGGTAGAGTTGAATACACTGTAATCGAATACAGTATAACTGAAAACATTGTGATTGAATCATTATAATTGAATACATTATAATCTAATACATTGTAGTCTAATACAGAGTAACAAAGATGCCTGGCCAAAAGATGATGGCTCAGAAGGTGAGGTCTGTGGATTGTGGCCTTAAAAGCCCATCCTGTGCAGGTTCACAACGTGTCTTCCCATTCCTCCTCCAATAATAATATTTACTGAATTCGCTCTAGCTGAAACTGATAGTTAGCACCTGACATGCATGACATCTTCAAATCTTCAGAATTCCCCTCAGCAGGTAGGCTCAGTTATTGTTCCCATGTTGCAGATGAAGCAAGAGGGACTCTGAGAGGTTGGCTTTCATGCCTAAGCTAGTAAGGGGCATAGCAGAGATTTGACCCCATGCAGCCAACTCTCAATGTGTGAGATTGGATCTCTGTGGCCACATTTTTATCAGTTGTACCCTCCCTTCCACTTCCCCCGAGAGGCACACTGCTGGCCATCCAGTTTGTCCATGCCGTGGTGAACAGAATCATCCCAACCTGCAACGGCTTCATTGCCCCATGAGAAGTGCCTATCTCATCCGTGAACGTTTCCAGTGCCCTTCATCAAGAATCTCACAACAGGACTCTCTCAAGAACTTCAAAAGAGCAGTGTAGATGGTCAAACCCAGGCAGAGAGAAGAGCTGGCTGCTGCTGCAGGAGCACTCCAGGACTCAAGATCAGGTAGTGCCCAGGGAAATGAATCTAAATCAAACAAATGCTCACAAGTCTGCCTGCTAGTGTAAAACCCCCCTGTGTCTCCAGTGAGTTAGCCCCATTCAATCTGAAGCAAAAAGACTGTATGTGTTGATGTATATCTGGACCCAAAGCCTCCGATTATGTGACCCAGACCTTGCTTCCTACCATCTTTCTGTTTTTTTCTCTTCCTTGTCAGCTCCATTTACAGACCCAACACCCCCAAGTTAGCAGCATGACAGCAAAGTTCAGTAGAAAAGAGAGTTTCCCTTTTGCAACAGTTTGAACCGAAGTCCTGGTTCTATTAGCCCCAATTCGCTCATACACCCATCCTGGAACACAAAGCTATCTCTGGGAAGAATGCAACACTCTGATTGGTGGGCCTGACCCCATGCCCATCCAGGCTGAGGATGGAGTCGACACCACCCAACCATGTAGACTGAGAAGGGGAGAGACTATTCCCCAGGGAAACTAGGGTGCTTGTACCAGGTCAAGGGGGGATGGATGGATGTGAGTCCAACTAAAACACAAATGTGGACCACAGAGCTTTATAGATTATAAAGCACCAGGTGCTATAGTCTGATCCTTATCACAGTCCATACATCAGGGAGGGCAGGAGTTTCTGCATCCATTTCAGAGATGAAAAAACAGCCTTGCAGCGGTAGCTGTGATTTGCTCAAAATCATGAGCCCGAGGTGCAAGAACTCTGAGAAATGAAAGCCCAGAGCCTTCCTGTCCCAATTATTATTGGGACCACCTCACTTTAATTTTAGACTCAGAAGCACAAACATCAATTCCATGGGCGGCACATTCAAATGCCCACAGGGGCCAACGAGTAATCTAGACGATTGCTGTGCACCTGGGTGACCAGCAGAGAGTGATAATGGCAATGGGAACATGGAGGGCACTGCTGTGTCTTGGGTAGACACGGGTACCTTGACTCTACCCCAGAATCACCATGGGGAAAGCAGCCTACTGGTGCCAGAGCTTCCTGTTGTCATAAGTAAAGCCAGAAATCCAAACTTTTATGAGAAACGTTCTCATTTTTTAAAGTTGGCAATTGGCTCAAATGTACACTTATAGGCACATTTGGCCCATGTCTCTAGTTCCTGAGCTGACTCATGACCCAACTTGGCATTAAAACAGTAAACCTGTTATCATTCTTCCATCTCTACTCCCTGGCTCCCGCACTTTGAGAATAATGATACTTTTTATCTTAAAAACTGGAGGGTCTGGGAAGCAGATGGAAAGTTACCGACATCTCCCTGCTGTGCTTTTGGACCATTTCTGCCTTGTGCAAGTTCAACAGTCCCACTGTTTGCGCTCCACTTAAATGGCTCTTTCTTCTTTGTCTGCAGCCTTCTAAAAGCCCCACTTGCTTCTGGGTCTTTTGCCATATGGATAGTAGAGTCCAAACCTTCAAGGTGCTCTTCCTTCCTTCCCCTCCTCCCATTGGATTCCAGACAAGAGTTTCAGAAAAAACAACCTTAGAAACAGAAGCTTTTGAGCTGCATGTGACCTGACTCTCATTCAGTTGTTTCTCAAACGAGTGTTCCAATGAGGGCTTTGACAGTTCTGCGAACGTTACTTAGCATCAAATTCTATTAAAAAATATTTTATAACTGTAATTTTATGTTTTTTCATTTTTGTTTTTGTTTTTGTTTTTTCGCGGTACGCGGGCCTCTCACTGTTGTGGCCTCTCCCGTTGCAGAGCACAGGCTCCAGACGCGCAGGCTCAGCTGCCATGGCTCACGGGCCCCGCCGCTCCGCCGCCTCTCCCGTTGCAGAGCACAGGCTCCAGACGCGCAGGCTCAGCTGCCATGGCTCACGGGCCCAGCCGCTCCGCAGCACGTGGGATCTTCCCGGACCGAGGCACGAACCCGTGTCCCTTGCATCGGCAGGCGGACTCTCAACCACTGCGCCACCAGGGAAGCCCTATAACTGTAATTTTAAAATAAATGTTAGGTAGCAGTTTTTTAAGGTGTTGGACACAACTAACGTAGGATTCTCCTGCCATCTCTATTTAACTTAGATTGTGAAAGGAGCCCTTGAAAAAATAGCTACTCTTTGCCACCACGTCTTCTGTGAATCCGGGGTTTACCCAATGTGGAAATAAAGTGGATGTGACTAAGATTTCAGCTACAACTTCTGGCTTAAAATGTGTGTGTCCATCTCAACAGCCTCAGTGAGAATCAACTGCTTTGTACGTAAACACTAATTTGAACGTAGGAAAGAAATTTTTACGAGTAAAATGCTACTCCGAATCGTTGCTTACGTTGGGGTTTTTGTAGTGAGTTTTCATTTGAGAAGGCATTTGGTTGCTATGAATATTTGACAAACACTGTGCTTTGCAATGGAGTGACTTGCTTGTAGTCCCCCAGCCATGGTGGAGCCAGAGTGAGAGCGTGGTTATTGTGTGAACAGGACAATATTAACACACTATCCAAACTGGGACACCTCTAGAGAGTGAAAAGGAATGCTCTTAACAAGTACTCTGGGACAACTACAATAAACTGGACTGTCCCAAGGCAATCGGAATATACAGCCCCTCTAGTTGCAGCAGGAA
>NW_006788006.1:1939580-1947428 GCF_000442215.2 Lipotes vexillifer
GCGGGCCTCTCACTGCTGTGGCCTCTCCCGTTGCGGAGCACAGGCTCCGGACACGCTGGCCCAGCGGCCATGGCTCACGGGCCCAGCCGCTCCGTGGCATGTGGGATCCTCCCGGACCGGGGCACGAACCCGCGTCCCCTGCATCGGCAGGCGGACTAGAGAGTCCTTTTAAAAGTGAGATATAAGTAACATATAACATTATATTAGTCTCAGGTGTACAACATAATGATTCGATATTTGTATATATTGTGAAATGATCGCAGTAAGTCTAGTTAATGTCCATCACTACATATAGTTACAATTTTTTTCCTGTGATAAGAATTTTGCTTTTAATTGAAGTGTAGTTGATTTGCAACTATACTTATACATTACCTATGTTAATTTCAGGTGTACTGCAAAGTGATTCATATGTATGTACACACACACACACACACACACACACACACACTTTTTCAGATTATTTTCCCTCATAGAATATTACAAAATATTGAGTACAGTTCCCTGTGCTATACAGTATGTCCTTGTTGGTTATCTATTTTATACATAGTAGTGTGTACATGTTAATCCCAAACTCCTAATTTATCCCTCCCCCACCTTTCCCCTTTGGTAACCGTAAGTTTGTTTTATTTACTTATTTTTTTAAATTAATTAATTAATTTTTATTTTTTGGCTGCATTGGGTCTTCATTGCTATGCGCAGGCTTTCTCTAGTTGCGGCGAGCGGGGGCTACTCTTCGTTGTGGTGCGTGGGCTTCTATTGCAGTGGCCTCTCTTGTTGCGGAGCACAGGCTCTAGGCATGCAGGCTTCAGTAGTTGCAGTGTGTGGGCTCAGTAGTTATGGCTTGCGGGCTCCAGAGAGCAGGCTCAGTAGTTGTAGCACATGGGCTGAGTTGCTCCACGGCGTGTGGGATCTTTCCCAGACCAGGGCTCGAACCCACGTCCCCTGCATTGGCAGGCGGATTCTTAACCACTGCGCCACCAGGGAAGCCCCATAAGTTTGTTTTATATGTCTATGGGTCTATTTCTGTTTTTTATGTAAGTTCATTTATATCTTATTTTTTAGATTCCACATATAAGCGATATCATATAATATTTGTCTTTCTCTGTCTGGCTTACTTCACTTAGTTTGATAATCTCTATGTCCAACCATGTTGCTGCAAATGGCATTATTTCATTCTTTTTTTGATAAGAACTTTTAAGACGTATTCTCCTGCAACTTTCAAATATACAGTACAGTATTATTAACTATAGTTACCATATTGTACATTACGTCTCCAGGACTATTTATCATAAATTTTTTTTATGAGAAATCAGTTTCTTCATTAGGTAGTTATGTAAATAATAATAATACATATTCATGGTAAGCAAATCAAATAGAACAGAGGAATAAGAAGGACATAAGGTAAAAATAAGAAGTAGGGTGATCATGGTGACCCTGTTTATAGGGGACTATCCCAGTTAAAAGTGAAAGGCCCATGTCCTGATAACCCTTCAGTCACTGAGAAATCAAGACATCTGGTCACCCAAACAGCTCTTAATTCCCCAATTCCTCTGCCCAGAGATGTACCTTTTGCCCAACTTCACCCATTTCACCCACCCCCACCCCCTAGCTCTGGCAACCACCAATCTGTTTTCTGTATCTATGAGTTTGGGGGGTGTTTCAGTTAATTAAAAATTTTTTACTTTAAAAGTCTAGAGATTTTTAAATTTATTTACTTAACTTGAAAACGCTTGGGACTTCCCCGGTGGCACAGTGGTTAAGAATCCGCCTGCCAATGCAGGGGCACGAGTTTGAGCCCTGGTCTTGGAAGATCCCACAGGCTGCAGAGCAACTAAGCCCATGTGCCACAACTACTGAGCCCACGTGCTGCAGCTACTGAAGTCTGCACGCCTAGAGCCCGTGCTCCGCAACAGAGACAAGCCACCACGATGAGAGGCCTGCTCAGCGGACTGAAGAGTAGCCCCGGCTTGCCGCCAACTAGAGAAAGCCTGCACACAGCAATGAAGACCCAACACAGCCAAACATAAATAAATAAATTTATTTTAAAAAAAAGAAAATGCTCAAACCCACAGCAAAGTTGCAATATTGAGAACAATGAACACGCATTTAGTTACTCTCGAGATTCCTCTATTGTCCTATCGCTGCCAATCTCCTGCTAAACCAGTTCAAAGTGAGAGCTGGGACTAGGGTGCGGAGAGTGGGGCACTCAGACACAAAGTTTAAGAGGCACCAAAGAAATTCAACCATCAAAATAAACATTGTATTACCATAACTTTTTAATCAAAATGAATAAAAATGCATGATGAACAAAGTACCAACATTTTAAATAAAAATAGGATCTGATCCTGTACCTGACACAAACTTTCCTCACTCTCCTTATCCTAATTCTGGCCCTGGTGATATCAAGTCACTTAAGTCCCTAAATACGTCAGGAGGCATCTTTAAGGAATAAGGTCATTCTCCTACATAGCTGCATTCACCTACCAAAACTAACAATCATTATTTAATATCTTTTAATAGGCATTCCTACTTTTCCTAATTAGCCTGAAAACTTTCCTAATTAGCTGTTTCTTTCAAACTAGGACCCAATCAAGATTTCTTCACACATTGCATTGCATTTGGTTGTTTTATCTATTTAGCCTCTTATATTCTAGAGCAGGAGTCAGCAAGACACAGCCTGCATGCCTGTTTTTTGTGTTTTTTAAAAAATATTTATTTATTTATTTAGGCTGTGCTGGGTCTTAGTTGTGGCGTGCAGGATCTTTTTTTTAGTTGCAGCATGTGGGCTTCTTAGTTGCCGCATGCTGACTCTTAGCTGCGGCATGCAAGTGGGATCTAGTTCCCCGACCAGGGATCAAACCTGGGCCCCCTGCATTGGAAGCATGGAGACTTAACCACTGGACCACCAGGGAAGTCCCTGCATGCCTATTTTTGTAAATAAAGTTTTATTGGAACACAGCCATGCCCGTTCATTCGCATATTGCCTACAGCGGCTTTCATGCCACAGTGACAGAGAATGTATGGCCCCAAAGCCAAAAATATTTATAATCCAGCCCTTTATATTTATCTATATTATACACATTAATATTGTATATATAATATATAAATATTGTATAATAAGCATACATATTTGTATTATATATAGCATTTATAATATTTTTATTATATATTTATTTGTGTGTGTATATAAAAATTTTTATTTTTTTTAATTTTTATTTTTTTAACATCTTTATTGGAGTATAATTGCTTTACAATGGTATGTTAATTTCTGCTTTATAACACAGTGAATCAGTTATACATATACATATATCCCCATATCTTCTCCCTCTCACATCTCCCTCCCACCCTCCCTATCCCACCCTCCCTATCCCACCCCTCTAGGCGGTCACAAAGCACAGAGCTGATCTCCCTGTGCTATGCGGCTGCTTCCCACTAGCTATCTATTTTACCTTTGGTAGTGTATTATATGTCCACACCACTATCTCATTTCGTCCCAGCTTACCCTTCCCCCTCCCGGTGTCCTCAAGTCCATTCTCTACGTCTGTGTCTTTATTCCTTTATTTCTTTCTTTCTTTAAAATATTTACAATCTGCCAATCCTGGTCTTAAAAAGCTTGATTAGATTTAGGGTAAACATGTTTTTTAAGAGACTATTTTGGGGAGCAGTTTTAGGTTCACAGCAAAATTGAGTAGAAGGTACAGAGATTTCTCATATACCCACTGCCCCTACACATGTGTACTTTCCCCCATTATCAATAGTCCTCACCAGAGCAATACATTTGTTAAACTTGAAGAACATACACTGACACCTCATCATCACAAGGTAAACATTTTTTTTTTTTTTTTTTTTTGTGGTACACGGGCCTCTCACTGTTGTGGCCTCTCCCGTTGCGGAGCACAGGCTCCGGACACGCAGGCTCAGCAGCCATGGCTCACGGGCCCAGCCGCTCAGCAGCATGTGGGATCTTCCCGGACCGGGGCACGAACCCGCGTGCCCTGCATCAGCAGGCGGACTCCCAACCACTGCGCCACCAGGGAAGCCCGGTAAACAGTTTTGACAAGACTACTTCATCGGTTTTGACATGACTACTTCATAGGAGTATTAGTTAGCTACTGCTGCATAACAAATCACCTCAAAGTTAGCAGCTGAAAAGAGCAGCCATTTATTCTCACACTGTCTGTGGATCAGGAGTCTGGGCACAGTGTGGCTGGGCTCTCTGTTCAGGGTTCACAAGGTGTCAGAGAGGCCAGGATCTCACAGTCAGGCTCAGAGCCCTGGTCCATGCTCCTTCATAACTGAGTTCCTTGCAACTGTAGGACTGTGGCTCTCAGCTCCCAGAAGCTGCCTCTTTCCAAAGGCAGATCATGACACGGCTGGTGCCTCCTTCAAGGCCAACAGGATCACACCTCTCTGCTGCTTCAAGGCTCTGACTTCCAGACTCTTTTAAAGGGTGCCCCTGGTTATGTCAGGCCCACCTAGCATAATCTGTCTTCTGATGAATTAAAAATCAACTCATTTGGGACCTTAAATACACCTGCAAATTCCCTTCACCTTTGCCGTGTAGCATAACCTAAATGTAAGCGTGACATCCATTACGTTCCCAGGCCCTCCCACACTCCAGGATGGGAGACGGGGCAGGGCACTCACACCAGGGCATGAGAATCTCCAGCAGCCTTCAAATTCTGCTACAACACGTGATTCTGGACTTGAGAGATTTTGATCCTAATGTTTGTCACCTGGGAAGACTTAGGTTAGTTCAAAATAAGATCTTTTGATCTTCTTAACTTTGCCAAAATACTGTCCAACAAAAGACCCACCTAAGAATCTTACCTTAATGCCATGAAATTAGACAAATGGTAAGGACATTTGTGTTCCAAATTTATCTAAACTCTCTAGCTAAACTGTCAACTCTAAGGTTTTCAATTTTTTTCTAATTTTTATTTAAACTTTTTTTAAATTATTTTTTATTTTTATACAAACCATTTTAACTTTTTAAATTGATGTATAGTTGATTTACAGTGTTGTGTTAGTTTCAGGTGTACATCAAAGTGATTCATATATATATATGTATATATACATATATATATATATATTCTTTTTCAGATTCTTTTCCATTATAGGTTGTTACAAGATATTGACTATAGTTTCCTGTGCTATATACAATAGGTTCTGTTGTTTATCTGTAAGGTTTTCAATTTAATCTGTGTAGATGAGAATAGTAAAGAAAAAAATTAGCTTAGCAACTTTTTATGCTTTATAAAAATGAGAATGAAAAGATGTATGTGTACTATTGCCCACGTGTTGAACACACTCACTCATACACACAAACATGCACGTATTCATGCTTCCTTCAGAACTCACACACACCCAAGGTGGAATTGGCTTGTGGCTGTCCATTCTCCAAATGAGTGAGGGCTTCCTTTGACCCTGTGAGACTTAGTAAAAGAATGGAAAACTCAGTGATCCTCGTGGAAGGGGGGCCTTGTGTGAGGACCCTAGGGCGTATCAGAAGCCAACATGTGTCGTTGATTCTCAGGATAAGGACCGTTGCCAGCGGGGATTGGTGTTGAAAGGGTTGTCCAGACTCTGGTGGCCTCCGAATGCGGTTCAGGCTGCCTTAGCTGCTGTTCAGACAGGAATGTAGTGAAACTGAGCAGAATCCCTTTGTGGGCTGGGAGCTATGAATCCTCAATGCTTCCTTCCCCTCCACCCCCACATCCACCCAGCGACACTTCCTCTCTGCCTCACCTTCTAAATATCCCTCCCTTCCACCCCCTCCTCTCCACTTCCTCTGCTCCCATCCTGGTCTAAACCACCATGATCCTTTGCCTGCCTAAATGATGAAACAGCCTCCCTGCACCCTCCCCGGCTCCCCTCCAATCACTTCCCTGCAGAGTAGTCAAAGTACTTGCTTCCAACTTCAAAGCTGCTCAAACAGTTCCTTGTGCAGAACCCATGCGCAGCTTCTACCAGCACTACATGCCAAGACCAAAAGCCTTACCTCATCTCATAAGAATGAGTAGCCTGCCCCCTCTGTCCTTTCCATTCTTATTCTGCTCTCTCTCTCTCTTTCTCTCCTTCCTCCCATTCATCTGCAGTCCAACAACACTGGTCTTTTTTTTTTTTTTTCCTTTTTTTTTAAGCTCTTCAAATGTGCCACACTCTTCCCCACCACAGGGCCTCTGCACAGCCATTCCCCCTGACTTTCATGGTGAACACCTACATATCCTTCAGAACTCAGCTAGAATGGAAAGCTTCCTCTGGGAAGCTGTTCTCATCCCCTGCTAGTCTGGGTTAAGTCCCTCTGGTGGCAGAAGGTATTTTCCAAAAATGGTCATGGCAATATTTCCTATCCCCCATGCTATTCCAGAGCCTGGTCACTCTCCACGTTCTGGAGTCTGTCGGCCCTTCTCTTGAATTTTTTTTTTTTTTCTTTTTGCGGTACGCGGGCCTCTCACTGTTGTGGCCTCTCCCGTTGTGGAGCACAGGCTCCAGACGCGCAGGCTCAGCGGCCATGGCTCACGGGCCTAGCCGCTCCGCGGCATGTAGGATCTTCCCAGACTGGGGCACGAACCCGTGTCCCCTGCATCGGCAGGCAGACTCTCAACCGCTGCGCCACCAGGGAAGCCCTCCTATCCTTCTTGAAAGACTGATGACCCTGTGATGGTAAAAGCCTTGTCAGTTTTGTTCACCATACTACTCCTGACCCCTGGCAAATGATGCACTCATTGCCAATGGGCAGCCAACTCAGCTTTCCTGCATCTCTTCACATATAAAAGGAGATACCAAATAAAGATGATGTGCAAGAGGCTGTGGATGGCAGAGGAGAGGTCGGGTAGCTTCTTGAAAGAGAGGACATTTGGGTTGTAGTTTGCAGGATGTGTAGGGGGGTGCTTTCTGTGTAATGAAGAGATAGAACGGGGCTTTTGGCAAGGGAAATAATATGTGCTGATGTACGGGACCAGGAAGCAGCCAAGCTAGGCATTGACAGGAGGTTCTGCACAGAGAGAGGGCAGCTTGCTTGGGTGGAAAATTCTGCAGGAACAGGTTCCTAAGGGCCAGGTTTTTATTACCTTCAATGCTGCATGTAGGTGCTTAGATTTCATTCACAAGAAATAGGAAGATCTTGGAGATTTGGAAGCAGCTGTGGAATGATCTCAGTTCTTGATAGCACTGGGACTGGAAAAACTGGTTAAGAGGCTCCCGAACTGGTCCAGTGGGGAAGTGATGGGATCTGGACTAGAGAAGTGAAGATAACAGGATCAGGACTGAGTCAAGAACAATTTAGCAAAAGTTCACCCCAGGGCCCCGTATTTGGGTGCTGTGTGCCCATATCCCGTTGTTACATCAACCCTATAAAGCAGGGGTCCAGAACACTTTTTTAGTAAATATATCAGGCGTGTAGATCTTAGCATCTGTCGCAGCTATTCACCCTGCTGTTGTAGCGCAAAGATAGCCGGAAATGACCGGTAAACGAGTGGGCGTGCCTGTGTTCCAACAAAACTTTATTTTACAGACACCGAAATTTGCATTTCATAGAATTTTCACGTGTCACGGAACAGCCTTCTCCGATTTTTTCCAACTTTTAAAATTGTAAAAACCATTCTGAGCTTGCTTGTGGGGCCGGACAAAAGCAGGTAGCAGGTCTTGGTTTGCCCACACGTGGTACGTAAAGCGTTTTAGTAGCATTTCAGCTTTAAGGGTAAGATCCTACAGGGAACCTTCAAGAAGCCCCGCCTTCCCCTGGCGTCACCAGGCCGCGCCCCTCCCGGGCGGGGCCAGCGCATGCGCGGCCGGGCCTCGGGCGGGGGCGGGGTGGGCCGCGGCTCCGACTCCCAACATGGCGCA
>NW_006788006.1:1947515-1964096 GCF_000442215.2 Lipotes vexillifer
GGCGCCCGCTGGGGTCGCTCGGGCTCTGCGGGCCACGAGAAGCTGCCGGTGCACGTAAGTGGTGGGCCAGTCCTAGCTGGGAGACCCCTGTCGTCCAGCCCCCGCAGGCCGGCGCCCCCCACCGGGCCCCGCCCGGCCCTCGGCCTCCCCTCCGCACGGCCCCGGACCCCCGACTCCCGACCTCCGCTCCTCGGATGCCCGGCCCGTCCCCCTTCCGCCAGACTCCCTTCCGCCCGACTCCCCGCTTCCGTCCCCTCCTCCGCCGACCGCGGCCCACCTGGACCCTCCCCCCTCCCCTCAGGTGGAGGACGCCCTCACCTACCTGGACCAGGTGAAGATCCGCTTCGGCAGCGACCCTGCCACTTACAATGGTTTCCTGGAGATCATGAAGGAGTTCAAAAGCCAGAGGTACCAGCGGGGCCCCTACCCGTCCCGGAGGGCCACCCTGGGCCTCAGTCTGCCTGAGCGGGATGGGAGCCCCCAACCCCGGCTGCCCCTCAACAGGGTGACCCCTTGTGCAGGTTGTCGAACTTCTGGGAGCCTCAATTCCTTCTTACAAAAAACGAAACTGAAAGGTACCCCCTTGTGGAGCTGTTGCGGGGATTCCTGGAACGAGGGCAGTGATGGGGTGCGGCGAGTGAGGCAGTCGAGCAAGCACAGAGTCGGATCCTGTCTTTACTCAAAATGTTGATTTTTTAAAAGAATTTTGTTTGTTGGGGATTTTTAAAAATTATTTTAGATTTTTTTCAAGCACTGCATGAAAATGTTATTTAACTTGACTGTTGAATATTTTCGCACTCTCTTAAATCTTATCCCCAAGGTGGGTGCCTCACTTGCCTCACCCCAGTGCCAGGCCCGCTTGGAAATAATGCGCATGAAATGCTTAGTAAGGAACCTGGCACTTAGAAAGAAGGCGTTTAAAACACATTAGCTGTATTCATAGGCACAGAATCAGGAGGGTTAGAGATAGACCGGGGACCTCCCGATAGATAGTGAGCTTGTTTGACAGGGTCTCACTGAGGCTTAGAGTGGGCCAGCTGTTTGCCCAGATCCACCTTAGGAGCAGGGACGGGACCAGAGCTCGGTCCCTCTGACTTAGACTCTAAAGTGTCACATCCCCACTGTGCTGCTTTCCCCTCTGAGGAAATACGGCAGGGCCCACCTGGTTTCCTTCCACAAGCTAAGACCTTGGCCCTGACTGCAGCCCTAAGGGAGACCCTATCTCTCCCCTCAGATTCTTAGCAGCTTTCATACTTGCAGGGCCTTTGACATTTATACATTATAGTCACTTGCCGGGAACAACTCCTGTGTCATGGTCTCCTAATTCATATGAAATGAATCTGTCAACCATTTAGAGGGCTTTAACCTTCTGTCACTTCTTGGAGCCCAGGACTTGCAGCTGGCTGTCCTGACATTTTCAGAACCTAGCACATGTGCTTGCAGTGTTTCGGGAGCCGTGCTGTGTACATATTCTGTGGGTTTTGCCAGGAAGGCACAGGGAGCCCAGGCCCGGTTGCCTTGGCAGTGGATCGCTGTGGGCAGAATCACGCCAGTCACATTTGAGGGTGCTTCATTGTTTGTTGAGGAGCTTGTGCCATGGCACGGGTAAGGGAGGAGTCGATTCTGCTTTCAGTTGGCTTCCCGAGATGCTTCTGCCCACTCTCATTCTTCTTTCCAGCATTGATACTCCTGGAGTCATCCGACGAGTGTCGCAGCTCTTCCACGAACACCCTGACCTGATTGTTGGATTCAACGCTTTCCTTCCTCTCGGGTACAGAATAGACATTCCCAAGAACGGCAAGTTAAACATACAGTCGCCTCTGTCGAGCCAGGTATGCCGCTGCAGTGGTTTGAGTGATCTGGCCTTAGCACAGCCCACCGTAGTACTCAGATACTCAGGCCGGACAGCGTGGCTCGTGTATTTCACTGCTGGAAAGCTGGTGAAGAGCCGATCTTTTTCTTAAAATGCTTCTAGCAGAAATCAAAATAGATTGAAACATCTACATAGGCAACCTCTGCATCCCAAATTGATCCGTTTGGAGGATTTAAATCAAGAGGGGATGTGTCTGTGTGTGTCAGGGAGGCATTCTCCTGACACAGTTGTACGTCCAATCAAAATAATCGCATCCACAGTCATGGAGGTCTTGGTTTGAGGCTCTCCCCCTGAGCACACTAGGCAGGCCACACTTGTACTTGGGCCTGTGGTCCCTCTGATCACCCTCGGTGCCACGCACAAAATAAAGCGGTGGAGGTGCATGTGTGACTAGACACATTTATTGTTGCTGGTGCTTCATTCACCTGCCAGCAGGATCACTGACTGAGCTCAGGCTTGTGGCTTTGGTCCCTTCTTTCTCAAGTGACAGGTTGCTGCCTCTTCTATCTGTGCAGTCCCTTCTTGTGTTTGCTCACCAGATCCCCTGAGAAAAAGAAAGCCTGTTTGAGCTTTACTTTTATAAGGTAACGGTTGTCTTTTTCTCTCCTCGGCCCTGTTGCCATTTAGGGCATAACCCTTTGCTGTGGGGGTGCTGTCCAGGGCATTTGGGGTGTTCAGCTGCATCCCTGGCCTCCACCCACTAGGCCCTCACCCAGTCAAGACAGCCAAAAATGTCTCTAGACATAGCCAAGTGTCTCCTGGGAGCAAAAATCACAACATTGAGAAGTGCTGGTGTAAGTGAATGAGCTCTTTCAACCTCCTCCATCTCTGCCCCAGGGGTTTTTGCAGGGAAGGCAAAAATCTGCTCTGGATGCATTTTGTAGGTTTCTCCTCTGATGATAAAGGAGATCGCAGTTTCCTATCAATTAGGGAGTCGAGATTTGAAAAGAGAGCAGTGAGAGGCAATGTGGCAGTGGCTGGTCCCTCTCTGAGGGGGGCTGGCACATAAATTCTGCCTTTTCTCTACACAAGGCAACCTCCACCATCAGAACATTGTCTCGTTAAAGCCGAGGAGTGCACCTCAGTTTTAAAAAGGAACTTGGAAGCCTTCGGCTACTGAATTCGATAAGCTTCCATTTCATGTTTGCAAATGGAGCCCCAGGAGCCAGAGGTAGCGCTCCTTCCTCCAGATGATAAAAGCCTTAGCGGAGATTAATTTTCATAACAGTCACGGCTAGGGGAGAAAAGCAAGCTCGTTTGCAGGAGTGTGTGCAGGAGCACTTTGCTGAATCTGAAGCGCTACGTAAACACTGGGTGTCATTACCACCACTCGTTAAGAAAGAGCCGGAATCCAAGACCTAAATTGCACTCCACATGTGGAATTTGCCTTCTCAAGCCCTGTTGGAGTAACTGCTCTTGGGGCTGGATCTCCACATGAGCCTCACCTTCCCTTAAGTAGCCAGAAGGCCCCTGCTGCTCCACACACAACTTCGAGGACTATTGGAGAGATAAGGAGACCGGACCAGTCTTGTCTGCCCCTAGGGGATTTCGTGACTGCAGGTCTATTAACTTGAAGACGGGCTTGATGAGAACTTTCCCTTGATAGCTGCCTACCAGGGCTTTATGGTCTCGCTGCAGCCTGGAAACAGCCATATGTAAGGCCCCTTCCTCAGGGGGAGAGGTACGTGCCCTTCGTTTCCTCGGGACACGTGCCGCCCACGTGGTTTCAGTCACATCCACAGACCTGCCGTGTTTCCAGCCCTGCTTCACGCCAGGCGCAAACGCAATGTCCTCTCACCTTCCTGGAGTCCTTTTCGATTCCATGGTAGCCTGAGAACTTTATAGGGCTCCCTACTCGCCAGTGCCCTGGTGATTTTTTTTTTTAATTGGTTTTCTAGCTTTACTATTTTGAAGTATAGCTCCGTGTGTGTGTGTGTGTGTGTGTGTGTGTGTGTGTTTTCCATTTTTCATCTCGTCATGTATCCTGTCAACTATAGACAAGGAGGGAATAGTTCTTAGATGCTGAGGAAGATAAATAAGTTTTAGCCTGTGGGGAGCCTTTTGAGCAGGGTTTCTCAGCCTTGGCACTGTTGCCCCTGGGGCCAGATCATTCTTCCTTGTGGGGGCCATTTTGTGGGTGTTGAGCAGCATCCCTGGCCTCCACCCACCTGATACCAGTAGCGCCCCCTCCCCCAGGATGACAACCTGAAATGTCTTTAGACATTGCCATGTGTCCCCTGGGGGGCAGAATCGCCCCAGTTGAGAACACTAATCTAAAGGGAAGATAGACATGTGCCATGATGTGGGAAGTGTGGCCAGAGAGGGGCCGGGGACCATGGCAGGAAGAACGTCCCCTTGCTGCAGCCGCAGCCTCCTGAATCAACATCTTTTTGGATCTGATTGGCCTTAGTTGTAACATCACCTCCTCAGAGAGCCCTCCACTCCCATCCCCAAGTCATTTTCACAGCACCCCGTTTTATATACTTCAAAATAACATAGCAAAGCTAAGAAATAAAAAACCCACTGTTTCTTGTTGGTTTGCCTTCCCTGGCAGACTGAGTCCTCCAGATTAGACAGGAGGACTACGTCTGTCTGATTCACACTGTCCCCGTTCCAGGACATCAGAGGGACGGGACACTGGATGTTGGTGGGAAAGTGATGAATTTTGGCTGCTGGGTCTTGTTCAGGATGGACCCTGCCTCTTGGGGCCAGCCTTCTTGTGCTTGGCTGGGATGACGGCTGCTTGGATGATAAGTAAAGAGATAAACCTTGAGGTGCAGCTTGTAATTTAGTGACCCCTTTACGTTCAAAGGGAAGCCGGCCGTCTTCCCTCTGGGAAGGGTCATTCGAAGTTCAGTCATTTCCTGGGAGGTTGCCTCTCGTGTTTGTCTTAGTCACCCATGGAGCAGGTGTAGGCCACCTCCTCTGTGCCAGGCGCTGAGGTTTGTTCAGAGTCCTGGCTCTCAGGGCGCTTGCATGGTTGAGGTGGGGACTCACGTGAGACACATATGGACAGATGTGAAATACAGGAGGGAGTTCAGTGCTGCAGGTGACAGACAGCAGGGGCCAGGCCTGGGGAGGTGCTGTGGGCAGAGGCTGAGTGAGGGGAGCAGGAGTCATGCCTGTGGCCCCCTGGGGAGTCTTCCTGATGGGGACATAGAGGCCTGAGGTGGGAACGAGTGGGTGTGCCTGAGAGACAGCCAGGAAGCTGGTGCGGTCAGAGCCCGAAGCAGAGAGTGTAGGAGAGAGAGCCAGGAGCGTGGGAAGCCAGGGGAAAGTTCTGGAAAGGCTTCTCTGGCTGCTGTGCCAGAAGTGGACTGAGGGGGCAAGAGCGGATCTGGGAGGCTAGGGAGGGGCGTGGGAACCAGTTGGAGTGGACGGTGATGTGGGCCAGGGGTGGGTGTCAGTGAAAGCAAGAAAAATCAGTGAGATCACCAGGGGTGATTCCGGGATGCCTGAGTCTCTGGGTGAAGGCAACACCTGATGGGATGACCAGTGCGGGTAGGCCAGGGGGCTGTTCTGTGTTTGGAAAGTCCATCTGAGGCATCTCTTAAATATCTAGGTGGGGCTGTATGTGGACACTCAGATGGACAAGTCGGCCATGTAGGGCGCTTATCAGTGTCTAGGAGGCGTTTGTAACTGTGCCTGGTTGAGGCCACCCACAGCAGTCAGAGAAGACAAAAGCCTGGATTGTTCTAGAAAGTGTAGACCAAGGGTTGGCAAACTGTGGCCCAGGGAACAAAGCCAGCTTATTTTTGTATGGCTGGTCATTCTTACATCTTTCAGATTACTTTAAAATTTTTTTTAAATTGTGGTGATATTTACGTAACATAAAATTCATCATTATGACCATGTTAAAGTGTCCAATTCAGTGGCTTTTAGTGTATTCACAATACCATACAACCACCACTACTAATACCAGAACATTTCTATGACCCCAAAAAGAAAACAGTACTTCCCAATTCTGCCCCCACCCAACCAGCCCCTGGCAACCACTAATCCACTTTCTGTCTCTGTAGAGTTTCCTGTTCAGGATACTTAATATAAATGAAATCATGTACTGTATGTCCTTTTGTGTCTGGGCTTCCTTCTCTCGGCATGTTTTCGAGGTTCATCCATGTTATACCAGAGCATCATTCCTTTTTAAGGCTGTATAATATTCCACTGCAGGTATGGATTGCATTTTGGTCATCTGTTCATCAGTTGATGGACAGACACGTATGTTTTTTCCACCTTCTGGCGATTGTGAACACTGCTCCTATGAACATGCATGTACAAGGATTTGTTTGAACACCTGTCTTTGGTTCTGTGGGTGGATACCTAGGAGTGGAATTGCTCAGTCACCTAGTGACCATGTTTAACTTACTAAAGAATCGCCAGACTGTTTGCCACAGCAATTGCACCATTACTGTCTGGCCTTTTGCCGAGCCCTGGTCTCCAGCGGTGCTTCTCCCATCTTGTCACGGTGACTCACTCCAGGGAATTGGAAGAGGCACATGGTGCTTGAAAATGCCCCCTCGCAGTGGTGGGGAGGGAGCTCCCCACAGCCTCTGAAGCAAACCTCGGCTCCGAGGCTGCTCAAGGGCTGCTCCCTTCCCCCCTGCCCCTGTCCAACTCCTTCCAGCTCCTTCTGCCGCCAAGCCTGTGTACCATGAAGGAACATGAGCACGGACTTCTGTGAGCTTAAGCAAAGGTAATCAGGAACAGCGTCCCCAGAGTGTCATAGAACAAATTCTAGTGCCGGGGAGAAACGGTGCTTAGAGTTGTGACTGCTCTGGATCTTTTGTGTCTGTTTTCCTCGGCTCAGACTTCCTAGAGTTGCCTCTACACCCACTGTCATGGGCTGAATTGTGCCCCCACCCCCAAATTCATATCTTGAAGTTCTAACCCTCAGTATCTCAGAATGTGACTGTATTTGGAGATGGGGTCTTTACAGAGATAATTTAGGCAAAATGAGGCCATTAGGATGGGCCTCAATCCAGTCTGACTGGTGTCCTTATAAGGACAGGAAATTAGGACACAAGGAGAGACCCCAGGGATATGTGTGCTCAGAGGAACGACCCTGTGAGGACACAGCGAGAAGACACCCGTCTACCAGCCAAGAGGCCTCAGGAGATACCAACCCTGCTGGCACCTTGATCTTGGACTTCCAGCCTCCAGAACTTCAAGGAAATAAACGTCTGTTGCTGACACTGCCCAGTCTGTGGTATTTGTTGTGGCAGCCCCAGCGCACTAGTAGACCCACTCAGGTGCCTGTGGGTGTGCCTGGCGGAGGTGTCTGTTGTGATGACAGTTCTGCAGCAGTGGGCAGCAGTGTGCCCGGCGTCCCCTGGAGTCTGGGGTCAGCTGTGGGTGCCAGAGGTGGTGCCAGGCGCCACAGGGGACTTTATCCTTCATCGGTCCATCTGATCATCCCCAACAGTGGGTGAAGCCCACTCTGTTCCAAGCACTGTTCCAGGCACTGAGGATATAGCATTGACTAAAATAGAATCCCTGCCCTCCTGGAGTTTGCCTTCTGATCAGGGCTGGAGAGAGAATAAAATAAGTAAAATACGTTTCCTGTAGGAAGGTGATATGTGCTGTGGAGAAAAATAGAGCAAGAAAGGGGCTCAGAGTGCTGGGAGATAAGAGTCATTTTATTTTGGTGCAGGATGGTTCTGGAAGACTCGCTGAAAGGTTGTGTGTTAGCAAAGACCTAAAGCTGAACCCGAAGGATACCAGCCTGCCCGAGACCCAGTTGGGGACCTGCAGGATGCCCAGCCGTGGTCAGTGGCAGAGGGAGGCCGCCCTCAGGACCACACACAAAATTCCAGTTTAGAAGCATAAACATCACCTTTGGGGGGTGGTCCTGTCCCACCATGAATTAAGATTCCGACTTCCCAGGAGAGAGATGTATGTCTGTTTTTTATTTTTATTGTTACTGACAGAAAAGCACATCAGTGGAGAGCATGCTTGATGACTGCTCAGAGCCCATCTCTCTTCTCAAGTGACTCACCCGAGGCCTAGCACCAAAAGTCCCGCAGCCCTGGGCAACCTGGACGGTGGGCCCCCCTCACCTGCAGGGTCCCAGTCTCATGCCTGCTGACAGCTGGTGCTTTCACACCTGAAAACAGTCTTGCTGAAATGGGCTGGCCAGAGGTGTGGGAAGACTTTACTCTGCTCCAAAAAGGATTAAACAATCCACTCTTTGTAAATCTCTCCCGAATGCTAATTTCTCCAGGTGTATAGAGTGTGCCTCTTAGATTCATGTTCTTTGAATCTGTTGGAAGGATCAGGCAGAGGTGAGTTCGTGAGACTCTCCCAGGAACGCGCTCAGAACGCCGAGGTGGGGCTGTCTCTGTCTGGGTGCCCCCTCCCTGCTTCTCTCTCTCCAGACCCCCAGAAGTAACCTTTTTCTGCATCGACGTAAAACACTTGGCTCTGTGCTAAGTTTTGCCTGTTCTTGCACACAGTGGCTCAGTCTGGCGTTTCTCACAATCTGTTCCCGGTGCCGGGCCCAACAGTAACTCAGTGTTGTACTGTTGTCAGGAGAATTCGCACAACCACAGCGACTGTGCAGAGAACGTCAAGCAGCAGATGCTATATAAGGAGGACAAACCCCAGGTGCCCTTGGAGTCAGATTCCGTGGAATTCAACAACGCCATCAGCTACGTGAACAAGATTAAGACCCGCTTTCTAGATCACCCAGAAATCTACAGGTCATTTCTGGAGATACTGCACACTTACCAGGTAAGAAGCCATAGGTCATGCTTCTTTGTGGGTGTTTGTGGCACCATCCAATATCTGGTGCATTGGAAACATTCAGATTTTCTAATCTGAATTCATGAAATACTGGAAAATTCTGATTAGCTCTTTTTTTTTTAAGCATTAATTTTTTTTTTTTTAACCGTGGTAAAATATATATAAATACAAAACTTAACCAACTTTAAGTGTACCATTCAGTGGCATTAAGTACATTCGCATTGTTGCACAGCCATCACCATCATCCATTTCCAGAACTTTTTCATCTTCCTAACCTGAAACTCTGTCCCCATGAAACACTAACTGCCCCTTCCTCATTTCCCCCAGCTCCTGGCGCCCACCCTTCTGTCAGTACTTTCTGTCTCTATGAATCTGGCTCCGATAGGGACCTCCTAGGAGTGGAATTGTACAGTGTTTGTCCTCTGTGCCTGGCTTGTTTCACTTAGCGTAATGCCCTGAAGGTCCATCTGTACCGTAACGTGTCAGAATGGCCTTTTTAAGGCTGAGTAATATTCCATTGTATGGCTATGCCTTATTTTCTTTATCCATTCATCCATCAGCAGACACTTGGGTTGCTCCCACATTCTGGCTATTGTGAATAATGCTGCTGTGAACATGGGTGTACCTGTTGGAGTTCTGTTTAGGTTTGATTTTAATTTGCCCCTTGAGGCACCTCTGCACCCTCAATAGGAAACACACATTAGAGGATTAAAGAAGAACCCAAGAAGATAGTTTTCTTTTTATAAGATGGCTTAGTTATTGTTTAGACAATAAACTACCCTTTATTTATGCTGATGACAACCGGGCTTTGTGCCAGGTGCTGAGTCGACAGGGATGAATGGTTACTGTTGCTTAGGAGTTCAGTTTAGATGTGGACGAAACTTGGAAATGATTAGGGTGGACGAGAAGGACTGTGTAGGACAGGTGTGTCAGGGTTCAGGGCTGCTGACCCCATAGCGGGTTACAGAGAGGATACTCAGGTTGAATCTTGGCAAATCAGTCAGAACTGTCAGGCAAAAGGTGGACTCTCGGTGCTGGGAATGGCCTGTGCAAACGCCCAGGGGCCAGAACAGGCAGCTGGCTTCAGGGGACTTAGCAGGAAGTGCAGGCAGGCGGGTGGCAAGGGACATCTGTGTCATGCAAAGAGTTCGGATGTCATCCTCACCCAGTCATGGAGTTTCTGATGCCTTTTATTTTTCTAAGCAGCAGAACCCACTTTTAAAAATGAAATCTTCTGCACAACCTTGATAAGTGAAATAAAAACATGGGATTCTTTTTAGCATAAATGTTTAGGAACAGTTTGATAGCATTTGCTCCCTGTAAACCCACTGGAACTGTTTCAATACTCTAAACATTTGTGGGCAGTGGTGCCAGTGACATGCTTGGTCCTGTCAGCCTCATGTCCAATGTCTGCACGGTCCTTGTACGGCCTTGAGAACTTCCTGCTTCTCACAGATAAGTGGTTGCAAGTGGCAGCTGTGAACATCAGTCTGTGTGGAGGGGTGATGTTGTGATCATGGGGGTTTATGGGCTCTTCACAGATTCCGTGGGATCACCACATCTCAGGGGCTGGAAGGATTGTTAGAAGGAAGGCCGGCAGGTATCTGTTGTGTTGATGGGAATCAGGGGCGGGGGGTGGGGGTGGGGGGAGCGGTTTGTTGGCGTGTAGAGAAGTGAAAGTGACTTATCCAAGGTCCTAGCAAAGGGCCATGGGTTGATTTGGAGAAAGCGTGAGGAAGGAAGTACGGCTCAGTGTTCCCCAGTCAGAGCCACAGGGAGTTGGTTGGAAATGCAAGCTGCCTGCACCTCCCCTCAGAGTTGCTACCCCAGGTCCTGCCCATCATCTGCTTTTTTTTTTTTTTTTTTTTTTTTTTTTTGGGAGGTTTAACCCTTTCCGTTTTGAACTGCTATTTGTATCGTGCTTTTTACTTGGGTCGTCCTCAATGTTAATAAGTTTCTGTACAGTGATAAGCACCACTGCGCCACCAGGGAAGCCCCAGCATCTGCTTTTTGAACAAGCCCCCTGGCGACTCTCAGATTGCCTGTTTCTTCAAAAGGAGCTGGAAATCTGAATTTCTGTGTGAGTTCTTCCTAATTTTCGAACATTGATGCGGATTTTTAAAAGACACTGTGAGGCCAAAGCAGCAGCTCTAGGGCCACACGTTACTGTTTTTTCTCTCTGTTGGGCCTCAAGTCAGACCTTAGCTGTGCCCCCTGCCCCCTCAGAGCCCTTTGCCTCACCTCCCTGAACCTCGGGGTTCTAATCCATAAAATGGCTACAGCGCTGGGGCTGCTGATCCCGGTTAAATATGGTTACCGAGGTCACTGATGCAAGCACAGTGCTTGCCTCAGGTCAGCCATGGGCAGCTGTTTCCTTTATACAACTTGGAACATATGTCGTGTGCCTGGATGAGCACAGCCAGTTCTGCCCTGACGTCCCCCCAAATGACCGTGCTTTGCAAATAAATGCTCACCAACCACAGGTCTTATGGAAAAACGGGATCAGAGCGTGAGACTCAAAAACTGTGTCAGCAGCACATTAAAAAAAGATAGGCACCTACTTGAAACCAGTAGCGCCGTTGTACGCGCATTAAATGGCTAAGCATGATGTGAATATTGCAGCACATCCGGCACTTGACCTCGGAAAAGACCTGAGTGTCATGTGTAGACATGGGTGTGGAAAGGTTGCAGCCTGCGGGTCACTGTGAGGTACCAGGAGCAGGTTTCCTAAAATGGGATGGTTTGTCACCCCAGAGGGGGGGTCAGGCAGAGTGGCTCTAGCAGCTGAGGGAGCGATGTTGGGGGCGTGTGTATGTCTGGGGTCGTGTATTCCCAGGTGGCTTGGCTCAGCCAGGTGCACTTTTCCACATTCACCCCATGTTGCTCCTGAACAAAATCCTGCCTCAGCAAATGCAGAATCCATACCACGCTCAAATCATTCCCTAGTCCGTGTCCCAAACAGATCTGTGTTCAAAACAGGTGTTAGAGCAGAACTGACTCTCTCTGCAGGAAAATTCCCAGGAGGTGCGTCCCTAGGTCAGAGGGTGTGCGCTCAGCACATGATCATAGGTGGCGCCAGGCTTCCCTCTGCCAGTGGCACCAATCTTCCTTTCCGCCTTGTAATGAGAGTGCCCAGTTCCCCACACCCTCATCAGAAATCACCAGTCCTTATGCAATCTGATGAGCAGAAATGCTGTGACGCTGTTTTAAATTGTATTGCTTCAAACATCACTCAGTCTGATCACTGTTTCATCTGTATAGGGATGATTTGTATTTATTCTCTGAGCAGAACGGTCTTTGCCTGATTTTTTCTTTGGCCTTCAAGTGTCCCGGTAACTTTGGTCAGGAGAGGGTGGAGGCAGTTTTTTCTCCCTCCAGACGGGTGCTCCGTGTGCCAGGACTGGAAAGTAGCTTTGCTCAGTGTACATAGGGCCGAGAGGGGAGGGCGTGCAAAGGGCTCCCCATTCCTTGTCTCTTCCCCCTTTGCAGCTGTGGAGGGGGGATGTCGAAGCCCTGCTGCTGGGCGCTCTGGGAGGGCCCGACACCAGCGCCTCATGCTCTGTCATGTTCCTGGGTGTAAAGTTGACAGGGACTAACTTCTGATGGCTGACTTGAGTTGTGTTCACTGCTTCCTGCCCTGCCGACCTGGGTCCCGTCTGGTCCTCATCTTGTTGCCTTAAGCTCCAGGTCAAGCCATCTTCCTTCCAGAGTCTTAGTGGCTCTGGGGGAACAGGTCCTTTGACCTCTAAGTCCCTTCCCTTCCTTCTTCACCCTCTGCCCCTTCCAGACCCAGAGCTATAGCTCCTCAGCCCCCGGCCCAGCAGGATGAGTCCCCTTGACCTCGGGAGGACCGTGGGTTCGCCACTGACCTTGCACTTCCCCAGCCTGTGCTCGAGGGTGCTTGAGGGCTGGGGTCAGGTCCTTCCGTGACTGTCCCCTCCCACATCCCCTCCACACTCCCAGCACAGGCCGCATCCATGGCCGGGGCTCAGGCCGCGTTGTGCAGCAGGCTCAAGACGCAAGCGCACAGACTGTTCTCCAGAGCGGGGGGGTCGGGGGGGGAGTGGTTAGGGGACACCCAGAGGTGTCAGCAGGGCGGCGGGCTGGGCCCCCTGTCCTGGTGGCAGCAGTCATGGGCTCTGCCAGCCAGTTCTCTTTCGTGAGTCATCCCTCTGTCTCCTCCACATTGGGATGCCTGAATGTCACAGCCTAGGGTTCCTCCTGGTTCCTTGGCTAACGACTCATTTTCCCTCCCCGGAAAATCGGCAGAAGGAGCAGCTGAGCACGAAGGGCCGTCCGTTCCGAGGCATGTCTGAAGAGGAGGTGTTCACCGAGGTGGCCAACCTCTTTCGCGGCCAGGAGGACCTGCTTTCCGAGTTTGGACAGTTCCTGCCCGAAGCCAAGCGGTCCCTGGTGAGTACAGAGCACTGACGCCAGTCTGGGGCCACGTTCTCATTAGCCAGAACCCCCTGCCAGCACAGCCCCCAGGCCAGGCCAGGTTTATCCACTCCCCAGACACACTGGTTTCCATCAGAAGCCACAGCCAGTGCAGACACACACGGGCCCCCAGTGCAGGCTCCACCTCCACGGGGAGCTGGCGCCAATCCTCAAAAGGGCTTCTCTGGACAGACAGCAGCCAGGTGATGAGGGCTGGTTGGGAGGCAGAGTGTCTTCCCATGGAGACCTGCCTGTAACCAGGTCCTTGTGGGAAGGTGCAGGAGGGGTCAGGCTCACTGCCTACGCCCCTGGAGGGACTGGGTGGAGGCTTGGCAGTGACTCGGGGTGGGAGTGCAGAGAGCTGATAGCGGAGGAGGGGCCTGCGATGGGGAGGTTGGGGGTGCAGACTGCACTGTCAGCCTTTCTCCCTTTGCTATGGACTGAGGCCTGCTGACCTGCCCTTTCCATTTCTTCTTTTTTTCTTTTCCTATGAACTTATGGCTTTAAAAAAAAAAAAAATTGAAGGAAAATTCACGTAACATAAAACTCACCATTTTAAAATGTACATTTCAGTAGCATTTAGAATATTTAAAATGTTGTGCAACCATCACCCCTCTCTAGTTTCAGAACATTCCCATCACCCCAAAAGGAGACCTGTCCCCATTAGCAGTCACTCCCCATCCACCCCTCCTTAGATTCTGGCAACCACCAATCTGCTTTCTATCTCTATGGATTTACCTGTTCAGGCATTTCACATAGATGGAATCATGCAACATGTGGCCTTTGGGTTGGTGTCTGGCTTCTTTCACTCAGCATCATGATTTTAAGGTTCATCCATGATGTAGCATGTGTCAGAACTTCATCCCTTCTATGGCTAAATGATAATTCCGTTGTGTGGATGGACCACATTTTGTTCATCCATTCATCCATCAGTGGACACTTGGCTTGTTGCCACCTTTCAGTCATTGTGAATCATGCTATGAACATGCATGTATAATTTTTTGTTTGAACACCTGCTTTCAGTTATTTTCTGTCTATGCCTAGGAGTGGAGGTGCTGACTCATGTGGTAACTGTGTTTAACTTTTGAGGAACTGCCAAACTGTTCTCCACGGTGGCTGGACCATTTTACGTTCTCACTAGCAATATACCAGGGTTTCAATTTTCCACATCATCACCAATGCTTGAGGTTTTCCTTTTCAAAAAAAATTTATAGCCTTTGTAGTTGGTGTGAAATGGTATCTTATTATGGTTTTGATTTGCATTTCCCTGCTGACTAATGATATTGGGCATTTCATGTGCTCATTGGCCATCTGTTTATCTTCTTTGGAGAAATGTCTATTTAAGTACTTTGCACTGTTTTTACTTTGTCTCTGTTGCTGGGTTGTAAGAGTTCTTTATATGTTCTTGACATTAGTCCTTTATCAAATATTTTCCTCTATTCTGTAGGTTGTCTTTTCACTTTCTTGTTAGTGTTGATGCACATCAGTTTTACATTTTAGTCAAGTCCAATTACCTATTTTTTCTTTTGTTGCTCATGTTTTCAGTGTCAAATCTCAGAATCCATTGCTAGTTCTGAGGTCATGAAGGTTTACCTAAAGTTTTCTTTTAATACTTGTACAGTGTTAGCTCTTCTATTCAGGTTGGTGATCCATTTTGAGTTAATATTTGTATATGGTGAGGTAGGGGTCCACTTTACATGTGGCAATCCAGTTTGTTGAGGAAACTGTTCTCTTTCCATCATTGCATGGTCTTGGCACTCTTGTCAAAAATCAATTGACCATAGTTTTATGGGTTTATTTCTGGACTCAGTTCTAATCCATTGATCTCCATGTCTGCCCTTAGGCCAGCACCACACTGTCATGATTACTGTAGCTTTGTAGTAAGTTTGAAATCAGGAAGTGTGGGTCCCCCAACTTTGTTTTTTTTCAAGATTGTTTTGGCCAGTCAGGGCCCCTTGCAATTCCATATGAATTTAAAGATTGGCTTTTCCACTCCAGCAAAAAAGGCCATTGGGATTTTGAAAATGATTGCATTGAATCTTTCAACTGTTTTGGGAGTATTGCCATCCTAACAAGATTAATCCACAAATACACAGCATTTTCCCATTTATTTAAGTCTTTAGTTTCTTTCAACAGTGTTTCAAAAATTTTTTTCATTGTGTAAGTCTTGCATCCCCTTGGTTAAATGTATTTCCAAATATTTTGTTCTTTTTGTTGTTGTAAATGGAATTGTTTTCTTAATTTCATTTTTGGATTATTCATTGCTCATGTTTAGAAGCACCACTGCTTTTTTGTGTTGATTTTGTATCCTGCAACTTTGCCGTATCCAGTTTATTAGCTTTGATAGTTTTCATGGATTCCTTCGCATTTGCTAATAGAGCTAGTTTTCTTTCTTCCTTTCCATTTTGGATGCCTTTTATTTCCTGTTTTGGCCTAATTGCTCTGATGGAACTTCTAGTACTGTGCTGAATAGAAGTGGTGAGGGTCGATATCCACATCTTGCTCCTGATCTTAGAGGAAAAGCTTTCCATCTTGCACCATTGAGTGTGATGTGAGCTATGGGTTTTCCGTAAGCACCCTCGAGTTGAGAAAGCTCCTTCTATTCCTAGGTTGTTGAGTGTTCTCTTTCCTCTTTTTATTCTTCCTCTTTGCCCTTGATGACAACTTGGGGTGTGAGCACACAAGAGTCCACCCTTCCCACCTTCCTGTGTCACCACCGCCTCTCCCGGGTCTGCTTCTTGAATGAAGATGCAGTGGGGGCACAGGGCTGGGGGGCAGTGGGTCTTGAAGGAAGGGGCTCAGGGGTGATAGCGGTCTGAGTTTGGATGCTGTTCAAGACTCTTAGTCGATTGGGCAGACTTCCGGTGTGCGGGTCGGGGCTTGTCCCCGTGTTACTGTCTCTGGGACACAGAGCACCATCCCTAAGAGGAGGTTCCACCCAGAAGCACTTCCTGACTCAGAGTCAGAGAAGCTCTGTGCCCATCCTTTGGGCTGAAAACAAGTCCAGGAGCTGTAACCAGTCCTGCCTACCCGCCTGGAGCCTTGGGTGTCCTGGGGGCCTGGACAGAGCCCCGTGAGCACACAGCCTGGGCCTCCTCAGGCTCTGGGTGCTGCAGGCAGGCTTGAGCCGGCCGTGTCACCTCCCAGGCCTCGTTGCCTTCTCTCTCACACGGGACTGACCGGCCCTCCTGCTCGGGTGGGGACTGAGCTGTTGTCCTTTAAGTGCTTTTCGTGGGGCCTGGCTCGTGCTCAGTGTTCCGGAAAGAGCAGCTGCGGTTGTGCTGGGAAAGTAGGCCTAGAATCCCGTCTGGTCGTCTCATCCTGTCCTCCCAGGGTCTCCCTCTGCATCTCCAGGACCAGCCGGCTGCCTGGCCTGGAGGCTCTTGGGGGATACTGGGGGGGGGGGGGGGGGGCCCGTGGGGGGGGGGGGGGGGGCGGTCAGGAGGCCCCAGCAGTCAGAGCACAGGGGCACAGAAAATAAAAGACAGGGTTTGTATAGGTAGGGGGCGTGTACTGGTGGGGGGGGGTGG
>NW_006788006.1:1964122-1994381 GCF_000442215.2 Lipotes vexillifer
GGGGGGGGGGGGCGGGGGCCGGTTGAAGGAAGCCCTTGTCTGGACTCCCCGGGGGCAGGGAGCTCACCTCTATACTGGGCCTCTCAGCCCAGCTGCCTCCTCACGGCCCATCCCCAAGTCCAGCTTTCTCCTCTCCATTATCTGTCCCGCGGATCTCTCTGAACTTCAGAATCCTATTTGGTTTTTTTCTCCCTGTTCCCAAATAGCTGTCCTTGGCAGTCCTAGCATCATTCCCATCTTCCTTCTCTGTATGCTCCTGCTCGTCAAAGACTCTCCTAACTGGCTCGGGGGGCCACGTGGCTGAGGAGCAGAGGGCTCTCACCACCTCCTTCCCGCTTCATACCCTTCTTGTGTTGGCTTAGCCCAAGGCTGTGGGTGCTTGGGCCTCTGTGTCCCAAGCTGCATGCTGTCACCCACTGTAAAGCCCTGTGTTGCTCCCTTGTACAGTTGGTGGATAGTTCTTGGGTCTCATCCCCTTGGATCTTGGCCTCAAATCTCAGCTCTGACCCTGGTGTTGGCAGCTTTTTCCCTGAACCCCATCCCCGCAGAGATGTGTGCACAGTGGCGTCCCTGGGTGGCCTTCCCAGGGTCATTGCTGTCAATGCTTCAGGGTCCAGGGGCAGCCCACCCTCATGGCCTCAGGGAAGAAAGGCCTGGCTCTGTCCCTGGCCAGCTTTTGCTGCTGCACAGCTCACATGAACTTTTTGCAGGCCTTGGTTCCTGAGTTATCATCTTGATGGGTCAGGGTTGGGGTTGAGTAGAGCCTCTTGTCCTCTGAGGGCTGTGGTTGCAGTGCCCCCTGGTGGACACAACTTGGCATTTACCAAGTTGGACCCTGACAAAGCCCACCCTAGAAAAATAAGCGTTTCTCTCAGAAAAGCACCTGCCCACAGAGTTTCTTTAAATGGCATTTGTTATCAATTCAGCAGTGTTTTTTTAAGTGTATATTGTGTAATTAGAACTGTCTTGTACATTTTAAAAGATTTAATCAACTTTTTAAAATTACTAAAACGCTCATAAATAATTTGTCATATAGAATGATCTTTTCATTAACTTTTAGATTTCTATTAAAACTGCAGGAAAAAGAAACCAAAGGTGAAATTTGGTATTGTCCTAATTAAACTCGACTGCTTCGCCTAGATCACGGCTTAGCAAAGTTTTTCTATAAAGGGCCAGACAGTAAGTATCTTAGGCTTTGCAGACCAGACAGTCTCTGTGGCAAAGACTCAGCTATGCCATGGTAGCGGGAAAGCAGCCATAGGCCTGTACGTCAACGAATGGGCATGGCTGTGTGCCAGTACAATTTTATTTACAAACGCAAGCCGAACCAGTCCCTATGTGAATGGTCTTTGGGGGTCTTCTGCCTCAGGCATTTGCACATTGGGACATTTAAGTGAAACAAAAGAACTGCCTGAACTGTTAGGAGAAGATCGGTGGTACTGAGCTTGCCTTCCAGCTGGGTGAGCTTAGCCGGGCAAGCAGTGGGTTATCCCCTTTCCTCCCAACGCCCCCCCCGCAAGTCCTACTCAGCGCATCATATCGTCACCTGTCCCCCTCCTTTAGGAATTGGTGTTTGCACCTGTTCTGGGATCTACAGCAAATACCAGTTGAGAATTATTCCACATTAGGTTCTTGGAGCAGGCTTGGGTCTTCGGATAACTAATCCCTCCAAAGAAGCTTAATCCTCTAAGGGACAGGTTTTGCCTGTAGTTAAACAATAGGTCTTTATTATTATAATTATGAATATAAAAATAGTACATGCTCATGAGAAAAATCAAGCATTCGTGAGAGCGTCAAGTATGAAAAGTTAACTTCCCTTTTTCCTAGCCTGTTTCCTCAGAGTTAAGTACTTACAAGTGTCTTATAGTACGTATCTTTCCAGAAATCTCCTCTGAATGTGCAAACAAATGTTTATCCTTTTAAAAAAGATGGCGTCCCATTTGTTCTGCCCCTAGGGGTTTTTTCTGTTTGTCATAACAGTGTATCATGTATGCCTGTCCCTGGCAGTGACACAGTGGACACAGAGACACAGAGCTAACTCATAGCTGACAGTTGCCTCTGTTTGGTTTGGATGCACCACGACTTGTTCACCCAGCCCACGCTTTGGGCTGACAGCACACCCTTCACGTAGTGTCTCTGCATATAGGCCCCGTGGTGGGAGTGGGTGCAGGCAACGTGAACGTAGTGGGGCTGATTGCAGTGTGCCTCTCCAGCCCAGCCCTGAAGAAAAGCTGTGGTCTGTTCACCTTCCCAGCTGCCTGCTCTTACTTTCATACAGATGCAAGTGCCGAATAGATCCTTCCAGAACCATTCTTCATAAATATTGCCAGCATCCTGACCTGTTAATCAGTGGTTGGTGTAGAGCCTGGGAGGACTAGAAGTGAGCACCCCACCAAGTGATGACATTGTCCCAAGATGCGTTTTCTTATTCATAGGAAAGATTGCAAACTTGGCTGGAACCCCTCCTCCCCCGCCCCAGTGACCTGGCACCGTCAGCTTCTTCCTCTTGCTGCCAGGGCCTTGCACGTTGCTGGTCCTCTAGCCTGAAATTCTTTTCCTTTCTGTGGTGCGCTCGAACATACAGGCAGACACCCTGTCAGTGGTCTGCTGGGTGAGCCTCACACGCCAAGGCCCAGCTTCAGTGTCTCCCCACTGAGCCCTCCCTCACCTGTCAGGACCCTCGCCCATCGAGGCCTTCCATGAGCCTTCTCCCAGCCTCACAGCGCGTGACTGTGGTGAGCTGGGTACACGGGTCTTTCCTCCAGTAAACGTGAGCATCTTGAGAGCCAGGGTCACCTTGCACTGGGACAGAGGCCCTGGCCCGTGGCAGACAGTGCTTGCTGGGGCCATGAGCTGAGCTGCAAGTGGTTCCACGCACCAGGATACATTGAGAACCAGCGCTGATGGTCCTGGCTGTGTCTCTTCAACGCTGACCACCTCCTGTGTTTTTGTCCCTAGTTCACAGGAAATGGGCCGTGCGAAATGAACAGTGTCCAAAAGAGTGACCACGAGAAGAATCTGGAACACAGCAAAAAGCGCTCTCGGCCCTCACTCCTCCGTCCCGTGTCTGCACCAGCCAAGGTAACTGTCAGCTGTGCACATAGATGTGTGCATGCGTGGACACCCAGCAGCCTGGCCTTCTCTGTAGATGACTTGAGGAGCGATATGCAGAGACCTGGGGCATGAGGCCGAGTCCAGGCTCTAGTCCAGCTTGAAATTCACTGGCTGTTGGACCTTGAGAAGTTGACTCACCTGTGAGGTGGCCGGTCACCTGTGCCCCCTGGCTCACGAGATTGTGTGAGAAGGAGTGTCACCTCCTTGTAGAAACCGGATGTACTGCTCAGTCTGCTCCTTTTCACCATCACAGCTCTTTCACAGGCAGGGCCCTTAGGTACAGTTGTGCAGGTCGGTTACTGCACAAGGTGCCCTGCTAGGGGGTGAGAGGCACTGAGGTCCAGCTCCTGTTGTTCTCATCACCTGTGATGGTGATTTTCTAATTCCATCATTCTTTATGCATTTACTAGTTGGCTTTCTACTGTAAGGAAGAGCTATTTTTCATCTCCATTTATTTATGTGTATCTTCATAGACTCGGGTTATAATCCGTGACTATCACTGTTTATCTTGATGCCTAAACCGTCCCAGATCTGGCCAGTGGGGCCCTTTGGGCTGGCTCTTGTGTCCTCTTGACACATCCCCATCATTCTTCAGGCATGTGGGAGATGGTTCTGTAGTGTCCTCGGTGTCTCAGCACAGTGGCCAAGTTCAGGTCCCCTTCCCATCACCATCACGGCCCATAGGACGAAACAGGCAGGGGAAGAGGTTTCTGATACAGTATCTAGGGGCATGTTTCCCTGGCTTTTCTTACTCTATGACAATCCCTCCTGACATCAAAAGAGCTAAACTGCTGAAAGTTAGATCCCAGATTGTGGGCAGAGTGGTTGTGTGACCTTTAACCCTTCACTAGGTCATGGAGGCTGAGGTGGGTGGTCCTGAGAGGTTCATCCACGGGGGTCTTGGGCAGACGTCATCCAGCACCTGATGGCGGTTCCCATCAGGAGAGCTCAGTGTTGGTGATGTTATGATTCTAATAAAGATGGACACAGGGGCTGCCCGTGGGAGGCACACAGCATCCATGGCATGGAATTTCTCTCTACAGAAGAAAATGAAACTCCGTGGTACCAAAGACCTGTCCATCGCCACCGTGGGGAAGTATGGGACTCTGCAGGAGTTCTCCTTCTTTGACAAGGTGAGCGGTGGGACCCACGACTTCTGGGCCTCCCCCCGTCCAGGCTGGCCTTGCCCAGCTCAGATCTGAGCAGGCAGGGTTGGGAGCAGGCGACAGGCGGCCAGTGGTGGGCAGCGGGCAGGAGGTAGCGAAACAGGTGGGAAAGGCAGAGCTCAGAGCCCACACCAAGTTTGGGGGCACGTGTCTGTCACTCAGAAGCTGTGTGGCATCTCTAAAGCTGGGATGGTCCTGGGGCTTCTGTCCAGAGTCAGTGGGCAGAGCCAGTGAGATGGCTCTAGGCACATGCTGTCTGAGCCAAATATCACTGCACGGAGAGCAGTCCACTGCAGACCACAGCCGGCCCCTTTAGAACACGCCTGTGTTGGTGACTCTGTGTGCACCTGGTGATAGCAGAGCCAGGTGTACTCAGGAGTGGGAGTTGGGCCCGGTAGGGGCCCCCTGACTCGCTCTCCCCACAGGTGCGCAGGGTGCTGAAGAGCCAGGAGGTCTACGAGAACTTCCTCCGCTGCATCGCGCTCTTCAACCAGGAGCTTGTGTCCGGCTCTGAGCTCCTCCAGCTGGTCAGCCCATTTCTAGGGTGAGCGACACTTTTCGGGGCTCCCCACTTGGGTTTTGTTTCCGTAAACTCCTTTCACCCTTCTTTTGGCTACTGTTTTTGGAAAACGGTATGTGCGTGTTTTTCGATCTTGTCTTTAAGTTGAAGTTGTTACAGAGATCGTTATAGATTCACCAGCAGTTGTAAGAAAGAACACAGAGAGGTCCTGGGCAGCGTTCCCTCGTGGTAACGTCTCTAGTCAGTGTCATAGCCAGTATGTTGATATTCACACAAGCCACCCATCTGTTCAGGTTTCCCATTTTACCTGTGTGTGTGTGTGTGTGTACGGCTGTATCACCTGTGAAGGTTGGTGTGTCCACCACCACTGTCCAGGTACCGAGCAGCTTCAGAACCACGAAGATCCTTGCGTTGGCCTTTGATACCCACACCCGGGTGCCTCCCACACCCCAAGCCCCTGACAACCCCTAATACCTGTGTTCCTTCTCTAAAGCTTATATAGCAGAAGTATTATGTAAATGGAATCACACTGTGTAACCATTCAGGATCAGCTTTTTTCACCCAGCATAATTCCCTGGAGATTCATTATGCTTTTTAAAATTCTAAGAATCAGAAATTACTGGGAAGAATGAAATGACCACACAGCATCCCTGCTGCCCAGAGAGAAACTCTGTTAGCAGATCCGTTACCCGCTTCCAGCACGTCCTGCTGCCCTGTGTGAGCTGCCCCCCGAGGGCCCAGCAGCCTCTGAGGGGGCGGAGCTGTCCTGGGAGGTGACTGTGCATCCGCAGGTCATGCACCTGTGCTGTGGGAAGGGGAGTCTGCTGGCTCCCAGCGTGCTTCCCACTCACCAGCCCTGTCATGCCCAGCGAGTTTCCTAGCCCGTCTGAGCCTCAGTTTCCATTCTGTCAAAGGGGGATCATAAATATACCTGCGCAGGGTTTCAGAAAGTTTCATATGGGCTCTGCCTGAAGACCCTTAAAATAGCATCTCGAACACGGTGAGTTTGCATTATACATGACGTGTGCGGCGTCCTGTTTAGCCCCCAAGACAACCCCAGAGGCTGCCGGCCCCTTGGGGCAGCTACCTGATTCCCTTTCTATTAATTAAAAAAGTTTTTTTAACTTTTTTTTTTAATGTAAAATAAAACACAGATCCAGGAAACCACATAACAGAAGAACGGCTTGGTGAATCATTATTAGGCAGACACCCTTGTGGCCACCACCCAGGTCACAAATGGACCTTTGCCAACCTCCAGGAGCCCCTCCACCTGCCATCTCAGTCATGCTCCCTCCCTTGGCTTGGGAGTGACCACCTCCCTACACTAATTACGGCTCAACCAACCCAGGCGGACACTGCCAAACACACGGCTCAGTCTCACCCCGTGGTCTGGGTTTTGTTTTCTACTGCGTCTTGTGCATTCCTCTTCATCTCTAGGTTCCCTCTGCCAGTTTATTCCTTACCGTGTCTGCATTGGCATCCCCACGGCGTGGGTGCATTTTGCCGAATGCACCTTCACATTCCCCCACATCCCTCTGTCTGTCAGGAGGCAGTGGTATCCTCTGAGTTCTTTCTGTGGTTTATTCCTTTGTTTATTCATTCACCGCGGGTTGCAAAAGAGAGCATCTCAACAGTATTTATCACCTTTTGGTGACCCAAGGTAGATGCTTGATTTCTCCCTTTATTACAGTGTCAGGGTGATGAGTCTCTTTCCTGTTTCATCAGGCCAATTAGGAACTGAAAAGGGGACCAATTTCTTTGGCGTTACATGAACTCATGAATTTAAACACATTTGATGTGTCTCAATACATTTTAAGCTGAGGAAACTGAGGCCCAGAATGGATACCTCTCACTCTCTCCAGGATAAGCTCTCATAAGAGAGCTTTGCGTGGTGATGGGCAAGTTCAGGGGGATGCGTCCTGGAAGCCCACCCTTCGCTCATCCTCTGCTCTCGGGATCTGAGTGTGGCTGTTGAGTTTCACATAAATGGCATCACACTGTCAGGCTGGGCTGCAGTCTTCTCTTTTTTCTTTTTTAAACTCAGCAATTCTTAGACCCAAATGATCGTTTTTAGCGACTGCACAGTGTATGTACTGTAGTTTTCTCAGCAGGGTCTACAACAATGGACATTTATCTCCAGTTTCCCCCTGTAATCCATGCTGAGATTATGCTCTTGGGCTGGGATACTCAAAGGTCGAGTTAGGGTCATCAGGAGGTGCTTCCTTGATGGTCCCGAGAGTGTACACACATCAGGGTGACCTTTTCACTTGGATTAACTTTCTGGGGCTGCTAAAGATCTGCTAATGCTCTGAAAAACCACCCAGAGCAGGGTGGCAGGCGTCACACAGTCTCGGCTAAAACGTGGCTGGTTTTTTTTACGTGGATTTGGACATGCTCACATCGAAGTACATCTGCGCGGCTCAGAATCCAGTGCTCTGAGCTCGGTCAGGGTCGGCTATTCCCGTTTTGACATGTGAGCAGCAGTTAGAGACTCCAGGCCTGGGAGAGGGCCACGGGGGTGTGCCGCAAAGCGGAGAAATGAAGCGGCTTCTGCTCGCTCATCTTGACCTGACTCCCAGCTGGGTGAGCCTTCACGCCCACCCCCCTCCCCACCATGAGGCCTCTGTTTGCATGGGCAAGCTTCTTTCTGGGTTTGTACACCCACGGGCAGCTGAGTGCAGTGGCCCAGAGAGCTGCCACCTGGTGACAGCATGGCTGGGGTTGGGGCTGGAGTGGGGTAAGCCTCCCCTTCAGAGTGGTTTATCCTGCTGTAACCTCAGGCGTCCTCTACACCGATGTTGTTGATGTCTTCCTTCCCTGCATTTCTGTTGGCTTGCGGGTTTTCCTTGTGAGCTGAGTTGGCGGGGGTCCTTTCAGGCGGGCCGCCTCGGGGCACATAGTTAATGAGGGGAGACTACCAGGCTCAGTAATGGCAGGATCATCACACCAGCTGTCAAAATGTCTGCACCCTTTCTGTAGGATTTGATATTCATTTAAACATTAATGCAGATGACAGTGGGGGTCAGTTGCGTTAAAATCTTCCCATCGACATGCACAACCATTACATTATGAGAATTTGTCTAGGGAGGGGGGTCTCCCTCATGAGGGAGGAAGGCCCTGGAGCTGGGAAGCAGATTTTATCTGTCAAGGGCCAGGGGTCACTGCTAACCAGCTTCTGGCGTTATGCGCAAGCAGCCACAGGCAATACTAAACGAGTGGACGTGACCGACTACTTACAGGCAGATGTGGGGAGGTTGACTAGTTTGCTGATCCTTGGCCTAATGCCCGGCCTCTTCCAGTCAGGGAACATGGCTGACCCCAGCTTCTGCCAGTCCAGGTCATTTTATTTGGCATGTTCAAGGACCTCCCGCAAGTGGTGGGGCCTGGTTGGTGACAGAGGGCTGGAGGGCAGATTCACACATGTGACAACTTCACACATGTTGGATGCTTGTTCTGCCTCTCGCTCCTCCTCTCTGATGTTGATTCTGACCATCTTTAACTGCCGGCATCAACATGAAGCCATTTTAACATCTCTAGATCATTCTCAGAAGGCCCACGGGATGCTACTTACCATTTGTCTTTATTTCTTTTTTTTTTTAGACTTTAAAAAAAAAAAATTGAAGTATAGTTGATTTACAATGTTGTGTTAGTTTTTGGTGTACAGCAAAGGAATTCAGATATATATGTTTATTTATTCTTTCTCAGATTCTGTTCCATTATAGGTTATTATAAGATACCAAATATAGTTCCCTGTGCTGTGCAGTAGGACCTTGTTGTTTATCTATTTTGTATATAGTAGTGTGTATCTGCTAATCCCAAACTCCTAATTTGTCCCTCCCACCTCCCTCCGACTTGTCTTTATTTCTGAAGGAAATTTCCAGAACTGTTTGCACAGTTCAAGTCCTTCCTGGGGGTGAAAGAGCTGTCCTTCGCCCCACCCATGAGTGACAGATCCGGGGATGGAATAAGCCGGGAAATCGACTACGCCTCATGCAAGCGCATCGGATCCAGCTACCGGGCGCTCCCCAAAACCTACCAGCAGCCCAAGTGCAGCGGGAGGACGGCCATCTGCAAGGAGGTAGCGCTTCCCGGGGCTCACGTCAGCTTGTGTGCTGCATGCTCCTTACCCCCTCCTGTGTTCCACATGGAAGACCGAGTGTTGATCCCCCCGATAGTGAATGGTGGATGGTGCCGGGATGTGCCAAAACAAAATGCATGGGTGGAGATGACAGTTTCTTACCCTGCTGGTGGTTCTGGCAAGCCGCAGAGCGCACAGCGCCAGCATAGGGTTTGGCTTGTTCCTCCGTCATTTAGACTGAGATTTATTTCTGCCTTGAGCCCACTCTGTTGCAGCATGTTTCTGTTTAGCTTGACCACTGAACACTTTTTCAGGGTTAGTAGACAGGCTTACTGCATTTCCAGAATTCAAGAGTGCCTGCTGGATTCCAGGATATGTAGTCTGGGAGTCAGCAGACTATGGCCCATGAGCCAAATCCGGCCCACTGCCTGTGTTTGTAAGTAAAGTTTTATTGGCACACAGACATGCCCATTTGTTTACATACTGCCTGCGGCTGCTTTACCAGGACAAGAGCAGAGTTGAGTACAGGCGTGCCTTGGAGATATTGTGGGTTTGGTTCCAGAGCACTGCAATAAAGCAAACATCTCAATAAAGCCAGTCACACAATTTTTTTGGTCTCCCAGTGCATATAAAAGTTACGTTTATACTGTACTGTAGCCTGTTAAGTGTGCAGTAGTGTTATGTCTGAACAAAACAATGTATATACCTTAATTTAAAATATTTTATTGCTAAAATATGCTAACCATCATCTGAGCCTTCAGCAAGTCACTGATCACAGATCCCTATAACAAATGTAATAATAATGAAAAAGCTTGAAATATTGTGAGAATCACCAAAGTGTGACACAGAGACACAAAGTGAGCAAATGCTGTTGGAAAAATGGCATCGATAAGCTTGCTCGATGCAGGGTTGCTGCAAACATCACATTGTTTAAAAAAAAAAAAAAAAAAAAAAAGGCAGTATCTGTGAAGCACAATAAAACGATGTATCCCTGTAGACCTGACAGACCAAATGACCTGCAAAACCTAAAATATTTATCTGGCCCTTTACAGAGAAAGTTTGCCAACCCTAAAGTATTGATAGTAAGATTTGTTCACTTGATCAAAGCCACGTTTTCTCTTAAAACCACTTTAAGGGCTTCCCTGGTGGCGCAGTGCTTGAGTGTCCACCTGCCGATGCAGGAGACGCGGGTTCGTGCCCCGTTTCGGGAAGATCCCACATGCCGCGGAGCGGCTGGGCCCGTGAGCCATGGCCACTGAGCCTGCGCGTCCGGAGCCTGTGCTCCGCAAATGGGAGAGGCCACAACAGTGAGAGGCCCGCATAACGCAAGGAAAAAAAAAAAAAAAAAAAAAAAACCACTTTAAAAGTAATTTTACTATTTGTGTGATAAGGTAATTTCCTGTAAAATCAGTATTGTTACTTATCCTCATATCTTCTACGCTGGACAACACAGTAAACCACTCTGGCAGTGGGGGCCTGGCGCGCTGGTCACGGCATTTCCTCTTGGTGCAGGTACTGAACGACACCTGGGTGTCCTTCCCCTCCTGGTCAGAGGACTCCACCTTCGTGAGCTCCAAGAAGACGCCCTATGAGGAGCAGCTGCACCGCTGTGAGGACGAGCGTTTCGAGGTGTGTGTGCGGCCCGCCTTCTCCACGGCCCTGCCCTCGCTTTCCCCAGTTCATCTCCTCTGCACCCTGGGATGTATCCTGATCCTCCTTGAGCCCTCTCGTCTCCTTTAGAGTATCAGGGATTCCAGCACTTTCCAGCAGGGGGCAGCTCCTGAAGGCCTCCCTTTTCTGCCTTGCTGGCCTCCAGGCTGGCTAGGCATTGGGGGGTGGGGGGCGGCGGGGTGGTGGTGGTGGTGGTGGTGGTGGTGCTGGTGGTGGGGTGTGTGTGTGTGTGTTTTCATTAACTAAAATTAGGTTCACTTCAGTAAATTTTTTTAATACAAATTTTTACCGAGATCACTGTAGATTCACGTGCAGCTTAAAAAATAACACAGAGTGATCCGGGTGCCCTTTCCCCAGTGGTAACAGCTTGTAAATCTCTGGCACAGTGTCAGAGCCAGGATATGGACATTGACCCGGCCATGATCTTATTCACGTCTCCCTAGTTGGACTTGTATTCGTGGGGGGCACGGGGGGGCAGGGTATCTTGTGCACAAGCATGTGCATGTGTGTTTAGCTCTGTGTGGTTCTCTCACCTGTGGAGGTCCATGTATCCAGCACCACAAGCAAGATACTGAACAGTTCCCCCACGAGGAGGATCTCTCACACTGTTCCTTTATATCCCCATCCACCTCCCTCCCCAATTCCCAGCATCCATCAACTTATCCTCCACCTCCTTCACTTTGTCCTAAGTGGAATCAGTCACATGGTATATAACTTTTGGGGATTGGCTACCCCCAGCACATGTTCTGGGGAGTCACCCGGGGGCTGTATGTACCATGCGTCCCTTCCTCTTCATTGCTGAGTGTAACGTGCTTTTGATGCCTGTGGGAAGGGTCAGCCTAGGACCCATTCCCCTCCTCAGATGGGTCCACCAGTGGTGAGGTCCAGGTGGTGCCATCATCGCCCAGGTCTGGACCGCCCCCACACCCCCGTAACCAGCTGTGCTACCTCCAGTCCCCCAGACCCACGTCAGGGGCCCCACACCCTGATGTCTATCGTCTCCTCTTCAGTTCTGCACATCCCTTCTGCCAGCCCAGGCCCGTCCCTAGGGCCCCGCTGACGCCCCGACAGCTGACCCCTCTCTGCTTTCCCGCCCATAGTTAGACGTTGTCCTGGAGACCAACCTGGCCACGATCCGGGTGTTGGAAAGCGTGCAGAAGAAACTCTCCCGGATGGCGCCGGAAGACCAGGAGAAGTTCCGGCTGGACGACTGTCTGGGGGGCACGTCGGAGGTGATCCAGCGCCGCGCCATCCACCGCATTTATGGCGACAAGGCTCCGGAGATCATTGAGAGCCTCAAGAAGAACCCTGTCACCGCTGTCCCCGTCGTCCTGAAAAGGTGTCCTCATGCTTCTGACCACGCTACCTGCTGCAGGGAGCCCCCCAGCAGCTCATTAGTGCTGTTTGTCACGGGTGTAATCGTGAGGGGGCCCCTGGGGTCTCAATCTGGTTGGTTTTCCAGTCTTGCTTCATCTCCCCATTCCATTCCCGAGAGGAAAGCACAACCGTCAACAGTTGTTTGTGTCCTCCTAGAACTTTCTGTCATGCACATAATCATATCTCAACATGAACATGAAAAGTAACTATTTTAAAGCACAAATGGGACCATCCTATATCACGGCTTGCCTTTTATTTAATCACATGTTTGGGACCCTCACTGTGCCAGTGAACAGGTATTGGTTAAGTGGCTGCCCTCAGCCAGGTGCTGTGCCCAGCCCTGGGGCTACAGAGCCAAGCGAGCCCGACACAGTCCCTTCCATTGCGGGGTTCACAGTTGAGCAAGGGAGCCCGGCAGTCGAGCCAGCAGCTGCATAGAGCGCAGTCAGTTCTGTGGGCCAGGACAGCGATGTTTGAGAAACCTTAAAACTGGCTGTGCGGGTTCCACAGGGCCGTTACCCCCTCCCTCCTTTATACAGCACAGAGCCCGCTGCACAGGCCTGGAGCTGGCTGTCCCGAGTGTGGAACATGTCCAGTGGGTCTGTGGGTGGCAGACAGGCTGGCCCTGCACAGGGATGACTCGGGCAGGTGTCCCGGGCTGTCCATGTGCTGAGCGCCCCCTGGCCCTGCAGGCTGAAGGCCAAAGAGGAGGAGTGGCGGGAGGCCCAGCAGGGCTTCAACAAGATCTGGCGGGAGCAGTATGAGAAGGCGTACCTCAAGTCCCTGGACCACCAGGCCGTGAATTTCAAGCAGAATGACACCAAGGCCCTTCGCTCCAAGAGCTTGCTCAATGAGATTGAGAGCGTCTATGACGAGGTGAGGCCCTCCTCAGCCGGGGTCGGGGCAGGCTGCCTGGCCCAAGCTCTGGCTCTCCTGGCCTCGGGCAGATGGCCAGCTCTCTGCGCCTCCATTGCCCTCGCCAGGCTGCGTAGGGGTAAAGGTGGGTGTTTCCGTAGCACCCAGCATAGGGCTGGCCCAGGAGGCAGATTGAGGCCACCCTGCCATTGTCAGCAGAGGGGGCGACTAGGGCTGACCGTGCTTCTCTGTGGCTCTGGACTCAGTGAGGGGAGTGGTTGGCATGGGCTGGCGAACGGGAGCAAGTAGGTGGGAGGCTTGTGCCAGCACCGGGTGATGGCAGGACCACGGAAGGGCTGGTGGCAGGCGGGGAAAGGACAGAGGCAGGGAACGTTGCGGGGTGGTGACGGACCGGTGTGCAGGGCTGGGGGGGCCGGGCCGGAGTGCAAGCAGTCACAGGTCTTCCGGGGTCTACCCAAGTGTCTGTGAATGAATGATGGTGGGCAGAGGCCCATGGTCCTCCCTGAGCCTTCCTCACCCCCAAGGCAGCCAGGGTCAGCTGGACTCGAATAGTCAGGGTGCTGCTCGCCTCGTTTCCCCCAGCCTCTGAGTGCTGCTGCAGGCCTTGGTAGGGGGAGTTCGGCCTCGTTTTGGTTCCAGAGCTCAGCTGGGCCCCCAGCCATTGTGATGCCCTCAGAGCCCCATGGCCCTGGACCCCCTACGTGGAGTTCTCCCAGTGGGTCGCTTCCCGTCTAACGGCCGCCCTGTCTCCCCAGCACCAGGAGCAGCACTCGGAGGGCCGCAGCGCCCCCTCCAGCGAGCCGCACCTCATCTTCGTATACGAGGACCGGCAGATCCTGGAGGACGCGGCCGCCCTCATCAGCTACTACGTGAAGCGGCAGCCGGCCATCCAGAAGGAGGACCAGGGCACCATCCAGCAGCTGGTGCACCAGTTCGTGCCCAGCCTCTTCTTCTCCCGGCCGCTGGACCTGGGCGCGTCCGAGGACTCTGCCGATGAGGGCCGGGGGAGCCCCCAGGGGCAGAGCGCAGACCCTGGTGACCGGAAGAAGCCAGCGCCCGGACCGCAGAGCAGCGCCCCGGAGGACAAGGGGGCCTCGGGCGAGGCGCCGGCCACAGAGCAGCCGCCGCCGCAGCACAAGCCCCTGGACGACGTCTACAGCCTCTTCTTCGCCAACAACAACTGGTATTTCTTCCTGCGCCTCCATCAGACCCTGTGCTCCAGGCTTCTGAAGATCTACCGCCAGGCACAGAAGCAGCTCCTGGAGTACCGGACGGAGAAGGAAAGGGAGAAACTGCTCTGCGAGGGCCGCCGGGAGAAGGGCAACGACCCCGCCATGGAGCTGCGGCTGAAGCAGCCAAGTGAGCCCCTGGGCCCGGGGACGACACCGTGGGGGCTTGCCTCTGAGATCCGGGAGGGGAGGCGGGCCAGCTGAGCAGCTGCCCCAGAGCCACGGGTCACCTGCAGTGGGAGGCAGTGACTCCAGATCCTTCCTGGTGGTGGCCGCGTGGGAGCCGGGCCCTCCGTGACCATGGTGCCGCCCCCTCAGGTGAGGTGGAGCTGGAGGAATACTACCCGGCCTTCCTGGACATGGTGCGGAGCCTGCTGGAGGGCAGCATCGACCCCACGCAGTACGAGGACACCCTGCGCGAGATGTTCACCATCCACGCCTACGTGGGCTTCACCATGGACAAGCTGGTGCAGAGCATCGCCCGGCAGGTGAGCAGGCGTGGGGCGGGCAAGTGGGCAGCACCTCCCTGCGAGTCCCTTTCCTTCACTCCTGTGCCTGCAGTTGATCCCGTGGTTGGCACCTTCCCTTTTTTTTCAATTAAGGTAGAATTCTTGTAAAGTAATATTCGCCAGTTTTAAGTGAACATTTCAGTGGAATTTAGCACATTTGCAGTGTTGTGCAAGCATCATCTCTGACTAGTTCTAGAACATTTCCATCTTCCCCCAAAGAAACCCTGTCTCCATTAGCAGTCACTCCCCATCCCTCCCCTCCCAGCGCTTTTCTGTCTCTCTGGAGTTGCCTGTTCTGGGTATTTCACATAAACAGAATCACATACTATGTGGCCTTTTGTGTCTGGCTTCCTTCACTCAGCCTAACATTTTTAAGGTTCATCCACATTGTAGCGTGTGTCAGTATATCATCCATTTTTATGGTCAAATAACATTCCGTTGTGTGGATGGACCACATTTTGTTCTTCCACTCATCCGTTGATGGACACTTGGGTTGTTTCCACCTTTTGGTGGTGGCGACCAGTGCTGCTGAGGGTGCGCGTGTGCGAGGTTATGTCTGAGCCCCTGTTGAAAAACCTTTCGTGAGGGTTGTTTGGCAACATGTAAAGAACCTGTGGCCCACTTTTCCTGGCGGGGGAATATCCGTGACGTGCATCAGCATCACCCACAGCTGAATGTCAACAAGAGGAAATTGGTCATAAGTATATAAACAGCAGAGCCCCAGACAAGTCGGGTGTGGTCCCGGGACGTGGGTCCTGCTTGGTGACCACTCGAGTTGTTGTTCAACTTGACTTTCATTTCCTGGTTATCAAGTGAGGCTGTTCATCATAAAGTGGAAAAGAAGCAGAGGAAGGAATAATGTCATAACTCTGTCACCCAGGTACAGTTACTAGAAACATTTTAAAAATGGCAGCTCCTTCCAGGTTTTACAAATTTCTTATTGAAGTAAAACACATACAGAAAAGTGCCGACTCCTAAATGTGCAGCTCGGTGGGTCTTCACAAATGGACACCCCACCCGTGTCCCCTCCAGCCACCCCCGCGACTCACGGGCGCCCGCTGCTGATTTCTGGCACTGGGGTAGAGTCCCTGGTTTTGAAGCTGTACAAACTCAGCGTCTGGCTATGTCCAGGCAGCGTGATTCTCTGAGATTCCTGTCTGTTGAGATGCCCGTTGGCTCCTTCATCATCCACCTGGGAAGGATTCCAGGGATGAGCTCCCATTTGGGCCCTTGGAGCAGCGCTTTGCATCCCGTGTGGGCTGTATGTGTGCATGATCTCTGCTCCCCTGGGTGGGGTGCAGGCAGGCCCTGCCAGCCTTGGGGGGAAGCTTCCAGATTCCTGGCCCACTCTGGTCCTGCCCCGGGGGGGCGTGGAGGGGGGAGGGCTCTCTCATCTCTCCTGGACCAAGCAAGTCGGCTCCCAACAGGCCACAGCTCTCAGGAAGGCGGCCCCATCTGTAGCGCCAGGAGGATTGGACCATATATACTTTGACTCATGCCTTTTTTTAAAAAAAAAAACTCCTTCTCTCCGCAAATGTCTCCTGTAAAACCTCTTTTAAAAGATAAAAGAAGCAATAAAAATGGAGCTGTTTAGTTGGAGCCATAGTGAGGGCAGGACCCCCACATGTGGCTCACAGGGCCCCTCCACACAACACCTGTAACCAGCGTCGTATCCACACTCTTTACTTCCTTTTATTTATTTATTTATTTATTTATTTTTTTGCGGTACGCAGGCCTCTCACTGTTGTGGCCTCTCCCGCTGCGGAGCACAGCCTCCGGACGCACAGGCTCAGCGGCCATGGCTCACGGGCCCAGCCGCTCTGTGGCATGTGGGATCCTCCTGGACCGGGGCACGAACCCACGTCCCCTGCATCGGCAGGCGGACTCTGAACCACTGCGCCACCAGGGAAGCCCTATTTATTTTTTAAATTAGCATTTCTTATTTTCAGTAATAGCAGCTAACGTTGATTGGGAATGTGCCGGATGTCAGGCACCATATGAGACCCATGTGTGTCCACGCGTCGCTGTGTGCACTCAGCAGAGGGACACACAGAGCAGAGCCTGAGGCACTAAGTCTGCAGTAGCCTGTCTGGGCCACAGCTCGCGTGCAGAGGGGCCAACTCACGCCGGCCTCAGCTTTTTCCAATCCTTGTCTCATCCTAAGCCTAAAGGTTTTAAGTATGCTTATAGGTATTAAAGGAATTATTTGTGTTTATGACTGAACAGTGGCGGAAGATAATCACTGCTTTTATGATTACCATCCCCATTTTGGCACATTTTCTTTTGTATTTTTTTCTGTGCGTTTCTCATACCCAGGCAGGGTTTGCTGGTCTGCTCTAGTTTGCTCTGGTTTGCTCTTGTCTGATTTGGTCTAGTTTGGTCTTGCTTTTGGTCTGGTCCAGTTTGCTAGTTTGCTCTGATTTAGTTTGGCCTGGTCTGCCCCAGTCTGGTCTGGTTTAGTCTGGTCTAGTTTGCTCTGGTCTGCATCCGGCATGGAGGTCGCCCTGCACAGCCCGTTGGACGCTGGTCTTCACCCCCACCCCGTGGACTTTGCCACACCGTCTCTGGGTGAGGTAGGGGCTCCAGCAGGAGGTGGGAGTGGTGGCTGTGCCTCAGCCCTCCTGGCGGGCACACGCCAGGCACCCACCGGCCCTCCCTCCCCGGCAGCTGCACCACCTCGTGAGCGACGATGTCTGTCTGAAGGTGGTGGAGCTCTACCTGAACGAGAAGAAGCGGGGCGCTGCCGGCGGGAACCTGTCCTCCCGCTGTGTCCGCGCCGCCAGGGAGACCAGCTATCAGTGGAAGGCCGAGCGGTGCATGGCTGATGAGAACTGCTTTAAGGTGAGAGGCCAGCCACGCTCAGCCCCACACGAGGCTGGGGGGAGCACGGCGGGCACCCATAACAGGAGCCCAGTACCGTGTGCTGCTTTCGCTGGGCCTCTGGGTGCAGGCCCCAGCCCCGGAGGGCACCACAGGGCCTGTGGGGTGGGAGCCTGGCACGTGGTCCCTCAAGGGAGGATGGGGCTTGGAGGCTGGTGAAGAGGGGTCATTGATGACCTTTCGACCTCATTCTCTGCCGGCCTGGGCTGTTCTCGTGGCTTCAGGCTGTTTGTCCCCATCCTTCCCCAGGTGATGTTCCTCCAGCGCAAAGGGCAGGTGATCATGACCATTGAGCTCCTGGACACCGAGGAAGCCCAGACAGAGGACCCGCTAGAGGTGCAGGTGAGGACTGCAGCCCTGTGCTCTGTGCCTTGTACACACCGTGGGGGCCGGGGGCAGCCACAGGCAGCATCATGGGTCTCCCACCACGGGAGCCCATGCACGTGCTGGCCGAGCACAGGCCGCAAAACGTCCACCAGAGAAGTCTCTGTGCAGGCTGAACGCTCTCCTTGGAAACGCATCCGGAGGTGGGAGTTGCAGGTGTCCTCTCAGGAGCCATGGGTGTGTCCCAGGGCCGGAAGGCCGTGTGGGAGCCAGGCCGGCTTCCCCCCAAACCCCGGCTCCTGCCACCTGCTGCTGGCACCGTGACATCCGCCCATGGCCAGCCCAGTCACTCAGACCCCGCAGCATGTGGCTGCCGTGCTCCCCGTGCACGAAGCTCAGAGCTCTGGGTGCCCCCTGACCACCAGGAGCAAACCCGCCTGGCCCACACATTGAGGTGCATATTCCACTTGGTGCCCGCACGCCAGGGAGCAGGGCCCAGAAGCCCCAAGCTGCCTCCACAGGGCTGGGGCGCTGCCCACCACAGCCTCAGGGCTCCCTTCACAGCGCCCTTCGCTGGAAACGCTTTCCAAAACAAGGGAGGCTAGGGGCCTGCACACCCGGCCCCTTCCAGAAGTTTCCAGCAAATGTGGTTTTGTCAAGCTTGAGTCTGGAGGAGCCTCGTGCCTTAACAGGGTGGTGAGCAGTTGAAGGATCCCTCGGACGCTACAGGCCATGTCTGACCTGGACCTGGTGACCGCTCCGGGCCCCCCGTTTACTCAGCCGCAGCTCCTGCCGGTGCTCTCCCTCTTCCTACCTGCTGTTTGTGTCCTGATGTCTGTTCCTGCCCACCCATCCCCCAGACCCCGCTCCCCTCCGTGGCAGGGGCCTCCTGTCCCACGTGAACTTATCATGTGATGGATACAGGAAAGTCGTTACACAGCAGGGATTTATCCACTTAAGCACGAAATGCCATAAATCATCTGAATAGTGGCCTGGGTGTGCGTGTCCCACTCCAGCTGAGCCCTTTATCGGGAGCTGCAGTCTGCTGGTCTCGCTATCACACTTCAGGGTCCTCCTCAATAGCTGTTATCCTAGCGCTTCGGGAGTGGTGGGGACAAAGTCCCCGGGAGCCTCTGATGACCTGGGCTGTGTCTCCCTCTGTCCCCCAAGCACCTGGCTCGGTACGTGGAGCAGTACGTGGGGACCGAGGGTGCGTCCAGCTCGCCCACCGAGGGCTTCCTCCTGAAGCCTGTGTTCCTGCAGAGGTGAGAGGACTTTGGGCCCGGGGGCCTCTCGCACCATTGCCAGCACCCAGCGTGACGGGGTTTTATTAGTTTTCACGGGATCAAAGGGTTTGGGTGGTGGTTTTCATTGCTTCAGATTGCGTTTCTCCAACGCTGGGAGGTCAGGCATCTTCCCAGTGTTGCTGGGCCATGAGGACCTTCTAGTCTGCAAATCCTCCTCACCCCCAGGAACCTCAAGAAGTTCCGCAGGTGGCAGTGTGAGCAGGTGCGCGCGCTGCGGGGCGAGGCCAAGAGCTCCTGGAAGCGGCTGGTCGGGGTGGAGAGCGCCTGCAACGTGGACTGCCGCTTCAAACTCAGCACCCACAAGATGATGTTCATCGTGAACTCCGAGGACTACATGTACCGCCGCGGGACGCTCGGCCGGGCCAAGCAGGTGCCCCTCCCTGCCCACATCCTGGGAACCTGGGGGCCAGCCCACAGCTGTCTGGGGTGCTGGGGCCATCCTGATTCTTCTCTCCCCCGCCCCCTGCAGGTGCAGCCCCTGGTCCTGCTGCGCCACCACCAGCACTTCGAGGAGTGGCACAGCCGCTGGCTGGAGGACAACGTGCCGGTGGAGGCAGCCAGTCTTGTGCAGGACTGGCTGATGGGCGAGGAGGACGAGGACATGGTGCCCTGCAAGACGCTCTGCGAGACGGCTCATGTGCACGGGCTGCCGGTGACCCGCTACCGAGTGCAGTACAGCCGCCGCCCAGCCTCGCCCTGACGCTCGCACACGGGCACCACGACTCGCACATAGTGCAGTTGCTTCCTCGGCCTGTGTGTCTATCGGGCGTTTTCATGAACAGTGTGAGGGGAGCAGAGCGTCCCCCAGCCTTGCTGCTATGGGCTGTGAGCTCCAGAGAAGGGCGGGTCATGTCGGCTCTCGGCCCCACGCTGCCGTCCCTCTTGGCTTCCCCGCTTCATTTGGGCCCATCCTGTGCCAGACGTAAAGCACTCCCCGCACTTGAACTCCAGGGGCTCCGTCCCCACTGAAGGGCGAGAAGCAGTGCAGCGGTCAAAGGCACAGGTGAGCGCGCCCACATGCCTGCTGGGCTGCTCCCATCACACGTGCCAAACCCCCAGGCCTGGGCACTGCTCGTCCGTTTCTGCGTATGGTGAAAGCGGGTGGAGAGCCATGCGAGGGCTCATGTTCAGGAGGGCTCAGCGTTTGAGGGTCCCTGACATCGGAGGAGTCGGGCCCAGGTGGACCTGCTTGAAAAGCATGTCCTTCCCAGGCTTCTAGAAACATTTCCCAAGCTGGGCGACAGCCTGCATCTGACAGTTCGGGCATCGGCTTGGCCCAGCGGGTGCCTGCCTGGGGTCCTCAGTCACTTCGAAAGTGAGAAGAGCCCTTTCAGCCAGACTGTTGGGATCCTGCTTTGATGTCCAGACATAGAGTGGGCAGGCGGCACCAGAACTGCCCAGAAGACCCTGCTCCGGAAAAAAAGAGACTCAAACCCCATGTTGATCCGACAGCTGGACTCTGGGCACGTGAGGGGAGGGGGCCTGGCCTGCCGCACCCGCTGAGCTCGAGTGGTCCCACCCCGGGAGGGCCCTGGGGTGCGGTTGTGTACCTAAGATGGACATTCTAGAAGTATATATATGCACACATATTTATTCCTTTATGCTCTCTTAGTGGTTGTAAGTTCTACAACGGCCAAGTCTCACGGCCTCTCTGGGGCTGACAGCCCTCTTCGTGGACTTCTGCATACCCGCCCCAACGCCTCCATTCCGGCAGCCACCACCCGGGGCGGATATGGTGTGAGGGGCAAAAGCTGCCTTTGTGCCAAGAATGCCAAGCAGTTCGGGCTAGGAACCAGCTTTTTGAACTTCCTGCACCGTGAGAAGCTCTGGCCGGGCCCCTGACACCATCAGCAAGTGGGCTCCACTGGCCCGTGGGCCTGGAAGAACCCCCGTGCGGCTGCCTCTGCCAGCTGCAGCCCTTGCCTTCCTGCAGCTGAGCTGTGCCAAACACCCAAGGTTCCGGGAATTGGAGACGTGTTTCTAGAAGTTTACCTGTGGAACTCGAGGTTTGCAAAGCCTGTGACTCCAGGCCTGGGCGATTCTAAGGCCAACCTGTCGCACCTGGATGTCTCCTCACCCGTGTTTTCTCACGTGTAATCCATGCACTTTGTACGCATCCTTGTTTTATAAGAAGGAAACTTATCAGAATTCCTGAACCAGACCCTCCCGGCAGCCATCCTCCTCGGGAGCCCGCAGCCCCTCCTGTGCCTCTGCCTGGGCCTGGGGTGCGGGCCATACCCCACCAAGCCCCCCATCCTGCATGCTTCTAGGGAGCATCTCTTCTGTTTTTGAAGAATTTCTGTTCTGGGGCTTGTACTTCCTTTGCAGCTGTTTTGAATGTAGTTTTCCTTTTCTATTTATTTGCACATTAAAGTTAAAAATTAAATACTGATCTAAAGCTGTGAGGTTCAGTCAGTCATTTCCTGTGAGCAAATCTGGGGGTGACCTCTCACTGCCAGGGGAATTGGCCTGACCTCAGGGAGTGTCTGCACAGGCGCGCCTGGGAGTTCTCAAACCCCATGTGGGGACCCCCCCCCCCCCGGGCCCCCCCCCCGTGGCTTCCCTGTGGCTGCACAACAGGGTCCTGTTTCCCCCGGGGGCATGGCCCCGCCTCCAGGATGTTTTCTAGAATACAGTAAGTCCCCTACATACAAGCAAGTTCTGTTCCGAGAGCGCGTTTGCCAAGTCCAATTTGTTCCAACGAAGTTAGCCTAGGTAGCCAACTAACACCATCGGCTATGTGGTACTCTACTGTAATAGGTTTATAATACTTTTCATACAAATAATACATAAAAAACAATAAAACATTTTGAACCTTACGGTACAGTACCTTGAAAAGGACAGTAGTACAAGAGCTGGCATACAGGGCTGGCGTCAAGTGAACAGGTGAGAAGGGTTACTGACGAGGAGGGAGAGGAGGTGGGAGATGGTAGAGCTGAAGGATCGTCAGCAATAGGAGACGGAGGGCAAGCTGCAGTTTCACTCACTCCTGACGCTGATGGAACCCACGTTCGCAACTTGAAGGTTCGTATGTAGGGGACTTGGGTGTGTTCATTCCCAGCTCAGTTTTCGTATTTGCTGGAAATGAGAAGTGTTTCCTTCCAGTGTTGCACGTGCAAAGCATAATTTGAAGACTGCAGCGTTTGCTGTGAGCTTTCTGTGCCTGCCCACCCGCTTCTAACACCAGGTCCAGAAGCCCACAGATGGCGGGGGATGCGGGGTCTCTCCCTCCTCCAGCCCTACAAAACCACCCTCCATGCTCTCTGGTCCCCCCTCGCAGCTGCCCCCCTGCCCCTTCCTTTCCTCTCACCTCCTGTGTCTTCACCATCATTGGGTCCCCTGAACATCTCCAGGACCCCCTCCTACCAGCCCCACACCTGCCTTCAGGTAAGAGGGAGCCCTCAGCTCTGCTCAGGGTCCTCTTAGCTGCCCCCCACCCTGCGAGGCTTTTGCAGCGCAACTGGCCAACCCCCTCCCCTCCCACTCAGTGCTCACTGCCAGGCCTCACCCATTGGGTCCCTGAGCTCAGTTGGCCCTGCCTTCTGCCCAGCCCACCCTGCCCACCTGGCAAGTCCTCTCCCAAGAGGTGTCCCCGACCTTCCCAAGGGGCCACAGCTGCCTCCCAGGGACCCCCTCACATGTCCCTGGCAGTGCGCAACTCCCCAGAGGGTCAGAGCTCCTGGGGAGTTTGTGACCGAGGCTTGGTGCTGCCCTAGATTTCTCCTGCCGCAAGCTCACGTCCGGCGATGGCCAGGGCCCGCTCTGTGCTCCTAGACTGGCTTTTGTTGGAAGCCCTGGGAGGGGAGGCCTGGGAGGCAGGTGGTGGCTGCTGCAGCTCCCAGAAAGGACACCCGGTCCCAGGAGAGCAGACAAGAGGCGTCCCCAGGGACCACTGTGGCGGGCAGAACTCTTGGCCCCAGGATTCCAGCCCTAGTGGACACCTTCCAGAAGAGTGCCTGCCCTCGAGTGGGCAGTGCCTGTGACTGGGATAAGGTTCCTGGACAAGAGACAGGAGGGAGGGTCTCCGCTGGCCTGAAAGACAGCAGCTCCACGTGGCAGAGGGGGCTCGGCAAATGAGGATGAGGACCTGGGCCCTGTGCCTACATAAAGCAGCCCTCATCCTAACGGCCCTGCAGCTCCCCTTCCAGCCTCCTTCGAGTGGTGCGGAGCTGCAGGACCAGGTAGGCTGCCCTCGCCCTCCCCCTCCCTAGCATGGCGGAGGTGGGGGGATTGCCTGGGGTGCTTGGGGCAGCAGGAGAGTTGGGGGGCTCAGGTAGAACATTTACTCTGTTCCTAGTAAGGTGTTTGCCTTGCTGGCTCTTTGCAAAATAGAACTAACGCAATGCACCTGATGTCCTGGCTGAGAGTGAGGTTTATTGTTCTAAAAAGCAAGTTGACCTAAAATCATTCTGAGGAGGTCCATGGCGGGGGTGGGAGTGGGGGTAGAACTGCTAGGGGTGGGACTGGTGGGGGTGCAACGTGCCTAGAAAGAGCCTGTAGGGATGGGGAGTGACGAGCATGCAATACCTCCAGCCCTGCCGGAGGCTCTTCAGAACCTTCCCCATGCAGCCCTGTGTGCGGGAGCTCCAGCCCACAGGTCAGGTAAGCAGACTCAGATTTGGGGTTTCAGGGATGAAGCACAGGGCCTCTGTGGTTGGGAGGGCTGGACCTCAAACCTTGGTGCCCGGCAAGTCGGGGGTCACAGCACCCACCTCTCATCCCGGTCCGAGGGTTAATGTCCCTGGCCGCAGGCCGAGGCCCAGCCTGGGAATGAGGGGAGATCCGGACACATTTGCAGGTGTCCACATCTGGCTTCAAAGTACAACATAAAGAAAACACAATTTCCACAAAGATGGCCATCCCGAGAAGCATTGCCTCGGAAGGACTTGAGGGGCTGAGTCATCAGTGACCTCCGTCTTCTAGTGGAGACGGTGAGGCAGGAAGGGGCAGCCAGGGAGGACAGGCTTGGGGGAGTGGGCTTGGAGGGTCCAGGTGAGGCTGGAGGATGAGGAATCCCAGGACTAGCCACTGGCTTAGGTCTGTTTGCCGTTTTTTTCACTTTATTTCTTTATTTATTTTATTTTTTTGCAGTATGCGGGCCTCTCACTGTTGTGGCCTCTCCCGTCGTGGAGCACAGGCTCAGCGGCCATGGCCATGGCTCACAGGCCCAGCCGCTCCGCGGCATGTGGGATCTTCCCGGACCAGGGCACGAACCTCTCAACCACTGCACCACCAGGGAAGCCCTTTCACTTATCTAAATTGTGGTAAAATACACGTAACACAATTTACCACGCGACCATTTTAAGTGTACAGTTCAGTGACATAACGTACACCCACGTTGGGAATTCCCTGGTGGTCCAGTGGTTAGGACTCGGCGCTTTCACTGCCGACAGCGCGGGTTCGATCCCTAGTTGGGGAACTAGGATCGCGCAAGCCTTGCAGCGCAGCCATGAGTAAATGAGTAAATAAATAAACAAAAAGTACATCCACGTGGTTGTATAACCATGCCCACCATCCATCTCCAGACTCTGTTCATCTTCCCAAACTGAAACTCTATCTTTAACTAAACACTAACTCCCCATTCCCCACACCCCTAGCCCCTGACAACCACCCTTCTGCTTCTTGCAGTCTCTGTGCATTTGGCCACTCTAGGGACTTCATATAAGTGGAATCATACAGTATTTGTCCTTTGGTGACTGGCTTATTTCACTCAGCACAGTGTCTTCAAGGTTTATCCATGTTGTATGCTGTGTCAGAATTTCCTACTATTATGCCTTTTTTGAAACATGAGTTTTTATGGAAAGTGACGCACGGCACAGAAAATTCCCATAGCACAAAAAAGGCTCACAGAGAAGAGTAGGTGCCCATGTCCCTCCCCCCGAAGGCAGCTGCCCCCAGTGTGCCCCAGGAGGTGTTCACGTGGCTCATCATCCGATTGGAAACAGCGGCCCTGCACCTCCATGGCTGTTTCCATGGCGGCAGGGGTGAGGGGGGGTTGTTTACGGCCCCCCGCCCCGCTGCCGGAAATTTCCCTGTACAGACGTCTTCCTGAGCGTTTCTCTGTACAGACCCGCCATAAATTCCTAGACACGGAATTCCTGAGTCAAACCACCCGCCTCACACTCCAGTCCGCCCTATCCCTGGCAGGGAAGAGCTGCCGGGCCCAGCTTCCCCTGAGCAGGTTCCCTGCTCTCTCCTGGAGGGCAGCAGGGGGTCCCCATCCCCCGTTTTCCTGTGCGCTGAGGGCGTCATCATCATAACTGGTCACGTGTGCTGTGAGGCATAGGCGTGGGATGAATTTGTCATTGGTGCTGGTGGAAACTGCTCAAAAATGAGGGAGAGGTTCCTGGCTGAGACCGCTGCCCTGACTGGAGCTCTCCAGGCCTCGATCCCCGCCGACCAACCCTGGACTGGGGGGCAGGGACCTCGGCATCTCGGTCTCTGGCTGCACTGACTCTGTCCAGGACTGCTCGGTCATTTCCTGGCTGGTTCCCATGTCCCCGAGTGTTTGGCTAGATTAGGGTTTGCCATACCAGGACATGGCTGCATCCGACCCCCTCTCCCACCGCTAGTTCATTTCTTCTTCCCTGACCCTCACTGCCCCCTTGGGGTCCACCTGCTCCCAGACATTGCCCCCACCACTGTGACCCAGTCCTGACCTCACAGAGACCGAGCATCTCCAGTGCAGGGCTCCCCCAGGGTAGGACAGTGTAGCTGCTCTGAGGTCTGGAGGGGGAATCGTATTCAGGATGGAGGAGTACCCTCCCCTCTGGGTGGGACGTGGAGAGGTCTGAGGGGTGAGGACCCCAAGGGAAGGTGGTTCAGGGGGCTCTCTGGGCTGGCTGGGCCACCCCCTCTGGCTCATGTACGGCTGTGGCCCCTGGTCACACCTGGGACCCCAGGCTGAGCGTGGGGTCAGGACCAGAGCAGAAGCGGCTTTGAGAACTGGAAATGGGCACCTCCCAGAGGGGGCTGCAGCCACGCTCCCCTAAGACCCCCAGGACAGCGCATGCTCAGCATCGGGGGTTCTGGCTGAGAACCAAGACCTCCTCATCAGGCTCACAAGGCCTGCCCCTCTCTGCGCCTGCCGGGGGACCTGTGCTGGGGCGTGGGTGAGGCTGCATACGGCAGGGTAACCTCCACAGAGGGCCAGGGGCATCTGGGGGGTCCACTCACCTGCTCTGGCCTCTGATTTGGGGTCCTGCCTGCCAGAGCCGGGGGTGGGGTTTGGGAGGAAGGGGCTTCAGGAAGGACCAAGAGCTCCTGACGGAGGGAGGGGAGCGTGGCACAGAGGGCTGGGCTGTCATGAGGATGGGGCCGAGATGTGATCGGCCAGCAAGAAGTGGCCACTTGGCCTACAGAGGCTTCCTAGGCTGGATGGGGGCTGCAGCCTGGCCCCTCCTCTCCCATCTTACTGGCCCAGCACCTAGACCCCAAGTAACTCCAGCTGCCAGGCCTCCTCAGGCCAGGCTTTGGGCCTCCCACGGGCTCATGGGGGCAGGGACTGGTTTATCTCACCAGACCTTGTCCCCTCCTCCACTGGCACTCAGGAAGCTGGGGGCGGGGGTGGGGGGTCTGGCCAGGCAGGAAGCCTGAGGTCAGCCGGCCACAGCCCAGAGTAGCTAGCACCCAGCACCGGCAACATGTGGGCTCTCCTGGTGCTGTGGCCCCTAGCACTGGGGTTCAGCCTGGATGACACTCAGACCCCCATTTTCTACGACAATGATGGGGGCAGCATGGAGAGAGGTGATGGTGAGTGACCTCGGGCCCTGCCTTGGGACTGGGAGGGTGCCCAGAGCCGGTGAAGGGGAGACAGGGAACGGGGGTGGGGCTTCTCCAGCCCAGCCCTGAGTCCACAGGGCTGGGGGTTTCCATGTCCAGCTCTGTCCCACCAGCCCAGGGGCTCCTTAGAGCTGGGGGCTAGGTCTACAGTTTCTCAGGGGCCTCGCCATCCAGCTGGGGAACCAGGTGAGGGGCTAGGGGTGGGGGGTGACTCCTGGCCTCTCAGCGCTTCTATCCCCTTTCCCTCCGGGCCTCTCTCCCCCAGATAGCACACCGGGGCCCCAACCACGCAGCTTCCCTGGCCAGCCCTGTGCCAATGACAGCAACACTCTGGAGGTCCCGGGCAGCTCTCGGGCACTGCTGCTAGGCTGGGTGCCCACGAGACTGGTGCCCACGCTCTACGGGCTGGCCCTGGCAGTGGGGCTGCCCGCCAATGGCCTGGCGCTGTGGGTGCTGGCCACACGAGTGCCACAACTGCCGTCCACGGTGCTACTGATGAACTTGGCAGCGGCCGACCTGCTGCTGGCCCTGGCGCTGCCGCCACGCATCACCTACCACCTGCGGGGCCAGCGCTGGCCCTTCGGCGAGGCCGCCTGCCGCCTGGACACGGCCGCGCTCTACGGTCACATGTACGGCTCCGTGCTGCTACTGGCCACCATCAGCCTGGACCGCTACCTGGCCGTGGTGCACCCGCTGCGGGCCCGCACCCTGCGAGGCCAGCGCCTGGCCATCGGGCTCTGTGTCACAGCCTGGCTGGTGGCAGCCGCCCTGGCGCTGCCCCTGGCGCTGCAGCAGCAGACCTTCCGGCTGTCGCGTTCGGACCACGTGCTCTGCCACGACGTGCTGCCCGTTGGTGCCCAGGCCTCCTACTGGCGGCCCGCCTTCATCTGCCTGGCGGTGCTCGGCTGCTTCCTGCCGCTGCTGGCCATGCTGCTGAGCTACGGGGGCACCCTGCGCACGCTGGCGGCCGGCGGCCGGCGTTACAGCCATGCGCTGAGGCTGACCGCACTGGTGCTGACCTCGGCCGTGGCCCTCTTTGCACCCAGCAACGTGCTGCTGCTCCTGCACTACTCAAACCCGGACCCTGATGCCTGGGGGGACCTGTACGCCGCCTACCTGCCCAGCCTGGCGCTCAGCACCCTCAACAGCTGTGTAGACCCCTTCATCTACTACTATGTGTCGGCCGAGTTCAGGAGCAAGGTGCAGGAAATGCTTCACCGGGCGCCTGGAACTGCAACAGCTTCCAGGGAGGGGTGCAGCCCGGCGCCCTGCACCCGGTCCTCCTCGTTTGTGTGACAGGCTTTCCACAGGCCGGACAGACAGGAAGGGGGTTGCACTGGGTTGAATAGGGTCCCCTCCCAATTCATGTCCACCGAGAACTTCCAAAAGTGAGCTTATTTGGAAAGAAGGTCTTTGCAGGTGTAATTAGTTAGGATGAGGTCACACTAGAGCAGGGAGGGCCCTAAATCCGATGTGACTGGTGTCCTTTTAAGAAGAGGACACAGAGACACACAGGGAAGGCCATGTGACCACGGAGGCAGAGATGGGGTGATATGGCCACAAGCCAAGGGATGCCACAGACTGCCTGCAGCCACCAGAAGAAGCCAGGAGACCAGCCTGGGACAGACTCTCCCTCAGAGCCCCTAGAAGGAGCCAACCCTGCCCACCTTTATCTCAGACTTCTGGCCTCCAGAACTGTCAGAGAATAAATTTCTGTTGTTTTAAGCCACCTGGTACGTGGTACTTGGCTACGGCAGCCCCAGGAAACTAAGACGAGCATTAAATGCAGGTTCCCAGGCCCAGCCAGCTCGCCTGTGTCCATGTCCAAGGTGTGGACAAGGCGAAGCTGATGCTGCCTTGGACCTGCAGCAGGACCTCACCCAGCAGGAGGCACCCTCCCCGCTTGTGGCCAAGGCGGCTAGGAGCCCCATTGGCGGTCCTCGTTCCCAGGATGGGCCTTAGTGTTCTTTGGGGAGCAGAGTAGTGGTCTCCAGTGCTCAGGAGATGCCAAAGCCTGGTGCAACCCATCACCGGGAGCCACAGGGCTCGGCCTCCTACTGTCACCCTGGCTGCAAGACATCACCTCCTCCTGCTTTCCCTTGGTCTGATTCCTCGTCTCAGGTAACTCCCCCATGGACTGGGTGGATGGAGCAATGCCAGGATTTACAGTGTACACCCAGGGTCAGGGGGCTGCAGCTTTGCAGAGCCCACCCCCAGCCAGCCGAAGGCTGCTTTGAATCAAGTCAGGGGGGGCACCACATGGGGAAGGGCAGCCATAGCCCCAGACACACATACACACACACCCTGACGTTCCCCACCCCAGCAGGCAGCACAGGGCACAGTATCAGGAGCCACCGAGGCATCAACTGTGGGAGTACACAAGCCCTCTCCAGAGGCAGAGGGGAATGGTTGCCATTCCTGGGCTCCCCATCAAGTTCATATGTCTCTGGTCTGGGGAAGAGTGAGCCGGAAGCCCCAGGACGGACACACACACACACACAAGCGCGTGCAGACACACACGCTCTCGCGTGTAAAAGTGAACCTGGGGCTGTGTGAATAAAGTCAACGAAGAGTATCATGTCAATAGCCTGGTGTGATGATGTGCTAGAGTCTTCCAAGATGTTACCACTGGGGGAGGCTGGCTAAAGGGTAGCCAGGACCTCTCTGTATTGGTCTGATTTCTTACAAGTGCATGGGAATCTATGATTACCCTGGGATGCAAGTGTTCCAAAGCCTCACCCTGCTCTGAAAGGCTGGGCTGTAGATGAAGGAATGGATGTGAGGGGCCGGAAGGGAGCTGGGCTCCAGCGCTTAGAGCTGCCTCTCAGCCTCCCCTGCCCTCAGGAGGCCCAAGTCTGTCAGGGACTCTATGGAAATGAGCTTTTATTACACCAGCAGCCTCTATGGCAAGTGGCAACAGGGCCTCGGCAAGGGCGCTGTAACCTTGCAGGATGGCAGGGGTCAGGGGCGTGGAGAGTGGCCGGTGCTGCACGACGGGGACCCACAGGCTGGGCAGCCCCCTCAGGGTCTCCGTGCTGTCCAGATATGAGCAGTGTTGGCTGAAATAAATTACCACCGTGGAGGCAGAAGACAGGAGAATGCAGAAGGGGGAACGGAGAGCCGGGAGGCAGGTCTGAGCACACGGCTTCGGTAGGTTCAGAGCTGGGACACCCTCCCAGGCTGCTAGGAGGGGGACAATCTTCCAGGCGGGGCATTGGAAGATCAGGGGTTCAGAGGTCGAGGTCAGGAAGTGGGCAGATGAAGGTGCATCTGTCTGGAGCCCAGGACTTTCTCCGCAGAGAAAGTGGTGGTGCTGTCGAGGCTAAACATTCAGGGACCCCTGGGGTGAGGCAGGGGTACAGGGACTGTGACAGTTCGGGGACAATTTGGGGTTTGGGTCTGGGGGCTCAGCAGCCCAGGCCGTCA
>NW_006788006.1:1994391-1995358 GCF_000442215.2 Lipotes vexillifer
TCATTCTGCAGAAAAGCAGCCTGTTTCGTTTCTAAGTTGCTGACGCTACGTGCTTGATTTGGCCAGAGTCATGCCCCCTCAGAAACAGGTCTTTGGCTATGAGTCCTTCCCAGAAATGTCCCTCCTCCGGGGAGCAGAACGTCAGGCTGTGGGAGCTGCTCTGGCCACCCAGCCCAAGGCTGTAGGGTGGGGTGACTGGTGCTCCAGCTGCAGCTGGCGGGGAGGGGAGCGCCTCCAGCCACCTCGCTGACCATCCTTCCTGTTGAGGTGGGGACTGGGCCCCCAGGAGGCCCACCATCGTCTCTGATGGTCTGTTTATCAGGTTCGTTTGGAAGCAGGGGTCACCTGGGCAGGGTCCAGCAGCTCCCAGACAGTCAAGTCTCCTGTCAGCGACCCTCTTCCGGTGGGGTGAAATCACAGCCAGATCACGTCTTCCTGCTCAGAGCTTTAGGAAGAGAAGCCACTCTGACTGATGGGGAGAGAAGCCGAAAAATGCCTGTGGGCTGCCAGGCCTGGTGGGGGCGTGACTGCAGACCACTCCCTAAACCCGCCTCCAAGTGGCTTGGCCTGGCTGCCTCCGCCCACTGAGACATGAGCGCCCCACCTGGAGTCGGGGTTGGGGGGACATGGTCCAGCAGGGCCCCTCAGGACCCTGCCCATCCCCACCAGGCCACAGTGATGGGATGGGGCCTTCACTTCTGGTAAAAATGAGCGCAGCATGCAAGAGACCACTGACCAAATAGAAAACTTATCTGTGGAACTCAATCAGCTATGAAAAGGGAGGAACTATTGATACAACACCATGGATGGACAGCAAGGGAACTCTGTTGAGTGAGAAAAAGCCAATCTCAAAAGGTTACATACCCCACAATTCTGTTTACACAGCATCCCTGAAATGGCAAAAGGATAGAGCGGGAGAACAGATGAATGGTTGCGGGGGGGGGGGGGGGAAATTTATTTTTATAAT
>NW_006788006.1:1995385-2062066 GCF_000442215.2 Lipotes vexillifer
GGGGGGGCGGGGAGGCGGGGCGGAAATCGAGGTGGGTGTGGCTATAAACCTGCAGCTAAAGGGATCCTTGAGGTGATGGGCTGTCCTGTATCTTGACTGTGGTCATGATTACACAAATCTACACGTGGGGGAAAATTGCAGACTCAATTGCAAACGAGTGCATGTAAAAGTGGTGAAATAGGAGTAAGAGGGTAGATTGTATTGATGTCAATTTCCTGGTGTTACACTGTAACTTGAGTTCTAGGAGATGTTACCACTGGGGGGAACTGGATGAAGGGCACCTAAGATCTCTGTTATTTCTTCCAACTGCGTGTGAACCTATGGTACCTCAAATTTAGAAGTTTAATAAAAATCTCCCCCTGCAAAAGGAAAATAAAAGCAGACCTCTCTCAGAAGACACTGGACAGGGTGGGCAACAATTGGGCGACTTTAAAGTTATACATATGATAATTATTAGCATGAGAGATGGGAGGGGACAACACATGGACAGAAATGGCTTCAAAGTTGCTACATTTTGCTGAAAGTGGTTACAATACTCCCACCAAGTAGACTGTGAAAAATTTAAAGATGAATAGTCTTATCCCCAGAGTTACCACTAAAAAAATAATGCTAAAACAACAATAACTGAATCAAAATGCAATTCTAAAAGATATTCAAAAGAGGGCATGGAAGGAGAAACACAGGGGGGGCAAAACAAAATTAGTGCAACAGTAACCCTAAACCCAGCCCTATCAATAATTACATTATATGCATGTGAACTAAACCCAGTGCCCGGTGCAAGATGATGCACCCCTAAATCTCTGGGACTTTGGTTGGTGCTGGTGGAAAAACTTTCCTACTGGGTTTGCTGAGTGGGGATGTAAACCAGCCTTTGCCACCAGCGTGGAGTGGAGAGACCCTTGCCACCCAGGAAGGCAGGGCTCTGAGGCCCGCCAGTGCAGCCAGCCTCCAGGACCTGGCACTTACCTGAGCTGATAGATCAACCTGTTGTTTAAACCTCTTGAGTTGAGTTTGCTCAACCCAGAAGTTTTGCCTCGTCCAGGAAGTCTGCCCAGCAGCCCCTTCCCAGCCTCACCCCACAGGGCTCTCTGGTCTCCTGACCATTCCCTCCATCCTTCCTTCAGGGGAGACAAAGATTCTCTACCTAACCAAACTCCACCGGGGCTCCTCTGAGCTCTTTTTCACTTCGGTCTCAAATTCTAGGCTTCCATGTTCATCTCAGCACTGCCCAACTGTAGCAAGAATCTGCTAATATGTCAGTTTAGCCAGAAACCGCCCTCCATCGTACTGATCACCCTTGATATCTGATTGGGTTCCTGGTCCTCCACCATCCACCCCCTGCCCCCTGTAACGTCTCATCACCCTGGCCTACCTTCAGCAACAATCAGGTGCAGTCGGTTTAGCTAGAATATCCCCCCTTCACCCGTGATGTTTCCTCCTAGTAACTTTCCATCCACTGACTGCCACCCCCTGCTCCTTGGCTATAAATTCCCACTTTTTCTTCTTTTGTTATTAGGAGTCGGTTACAATCTCTATCCCCACTGCAAGACTCCATAATGCTCCCCCTTGAAAAATATATTCCTTGCGTCATGAATAATTTCTTCTTTAACAGGGGTCCCAGGCCCAGTGGGTCTCAGGGACAGGTCTGTCCTGGGGTCCAGTCCTTGGGAGGGCTCGCTAAGTTCACCCTACACATACAGGCTGCTCTTCTATGTGTGCTGGGTGGATGGGGGTCAAGGGAGAACAGATCCCCCACCTCATCCCCTGAAACCCTACAGCAGGCTGACCCCTCCATCAGTCACTCCCACTCCCTGCCAGGTTCCAGGGCCAGTGGAGGGAGGCTGGGGGCGGGCCCAGCTCTCACCTGTCCTCTGCTTCCCCGTCCAAGTCCGCCACCTCATGGCCGGCTGCCACGTGCCCGGCGTCCAGGGGACCCAGGTCATAGTCGTAGCTGTACAAAGCAGAGGCTGGTGTCGGCTGCTCTGGAAGGAAGGAGGACTGAGTCGTTAGGGAAGGCACTGGAGGGACAGGGTCTGGATGACCAGCAGCCCAGGGGGCCTGAGGGAAGGAGATCTGTGGCCCAGAGCAACGGACAGGAGGTGAGGTCACAAGGTGGGGAAGCGGACCCAGAAATCAGAGATGAGGAGACGCAGGAAAGCACAGAGGTGCGGTGGGGCTGGGGAGAGACTGACCAAGACTGAGGAGATGCAAAGGGACCCAGATGCATAGAGAAGATGGAGCGATACATTCTGGGACAAGGTGGGGTCCCCGAGGCGGGGCGTGGGTGGATCCTCACCAAGGGCGCAGCGGCCGGGGGGCACGGGTTCCAATCTCATGCGTCCGCGGCAGGCAGCCTCCTGGAGGTGGCAGGTGCTGGCATAGATGACGCCGTCGGAGCCACATACCGGGTCCCCGCTGGTGGTGCAGTCGCGAGCGCAGCCGCAGCGCGTGATCTTCGTGCCCTCCTCCGGGATGGCGGCGGGACCTCCCTCGCCGGGGGACCAGCCTGGCGGGCGAGGCGAAATGGGCAGGCCCCGGGAACTCCACCCCGCAACTTGATCCCTGCCTCCACCTGGGCCTGGAGTTGGGGAGAAGTCCCCGGGGTCCGGACCACACTCCACAGCGTGGAGACAGTTCCTAGGAAGCCCTGAGCCCTGACCTGGTAGAATTTCACCCAAGTGTTTGCCTAGTGTTTACCAAAATAAAATTTAAAAAGAAAACTTTTATGTTCCTTGCAGCTCTACTTACAATAGCCAGGACATGGAAGCAACCTAAGTGTCCATCGACAGATGAATGAATAAAGAAGATGTGGCACATATATATATAATGGAATATTATTCAGCCATAAAAAGAAACGGAAATTGAGTTATCTGTAGTGAGGTGAATGGACCTGGAGTCTGTCATACAGAGTGAAGTAAGTCAGAAAGAGAAGAACAAATACCATATGCTAACACACATATATGGAATCTAAAAAAAAAAAAAAAATTGATTCTGAAGAACCTAGGGGCAGGACAGGAAAAAAGACACAGACCTACTAGAGAATGGACTTGAGGATACAGGGAGGGGGAAGGGTAAGCTGGGACGAAGTGAGAGAGTGGCACGGACATATATACACTACCGAATGTAAAACGGATTACTAGTGGGAAGCAGCCACATAGCACAGGGAGATCAGCTCAGTGCTTTTGTGTCCACCTAGAGGGGTGGGATAGGGAGGGTGGGAGGGAGATGCAAGAGGGAGAGACATGGGGATATATGTACACGTACAGCTGATTCATTTTATTATATAGCAGAAACTAACACACCATTGTAAAGCAACTATATTCCAATAAAGATGTTAATAAATAAATAAGAAAAAGAAAACTTTTAAATTAAAACCAATCTAAACTCATTTCAAGAAGTCTGGAAAATAAAGGAAAAGGTCCCGAGGGACCCCTAGCCCGTCCTGCGTCCTTCTCTGTGGCCGATTGGGGCTCCCGGCCTGGGTCCCGACACCCTTTGGCTTGTGGGGAAGCGGAGGCAAGGGCTCTCCTTTGGGCCGCCCGCTTCTACACCCGCCCCCTCATCCCCCCCTAGGCCCCGCCCCTCCTCACTGCCCACCCCCCGCGCCCCGCTAAGCCCCGCCTCCTTCTCACTGCCTGCCCACTCTGCTCAACCCCAAGCCTCTCCGCTCAGGCAGCGCGCCCTTGACTGTGCCGGGTCCTCCTGCCTTTACCACGCCCTCCTCCCTTTACCACGCCCTCCTCTGCCGCGGGTGGGGTCGGGGTGGCGGGTGGTCGGAAGGGGCAATGGCCCCGCGCACTTACCGGGGCCCTGGGCCAAGGCACGCTCCACCTCGTTGCACGCAGGCCCCGCACACAGCTCCCGGGCGAGGGGACTGCGCGAGCTGACGTTGTAGAAGCGCGTGGCCTCGAAGGCTGCGGGACCGGGGAAGAAGGGTGACCACGTGATGGATGACAGGGTGAGGGACCGAGCTAGGGTTGTGGGTGTTGGGCGCGGACCTACCAGGCTCGTAGTAGTCGTACACGGAGATGGGCAGCGCCGACGTCCTGCCCACGACGTGCTGGCGGAGCGCCCGGAACCTCACGCACGTCAAACACCCGCTGGGGATCTGCGGGGGCAGCGGGCCGGGCTCAGGCTCGGCCGGGGCCACTAGGGCCAGAGACTGAGCTCCGGCCTCTGTGCTCTGTGACGCCGCAAAATGTGGGCCCAGAACTGGCTGATTTCCAGATGCCCAGGAGGCGTGAAACAGAAACGTGATCCCATTTTAATTTTGTGGGTCCTTCCATCCCACTTGGGAAAAACATCTCAGCTGGTCTTTCATCCCCCACTCCCCCCATGGTAGGTGCCCTCCCTCCTTGTGTGTGTGTGTGTGTGTGTGTGTGTATGTGTATGGACATTGACAAACTTGTGCCACCACTATCCATCTGCAGAATATTTCCATCACCTCAAAAGGAAACCCTATCCCCATTTGCACTCCCCATCCCCCCAACTCCTGGCAACCACCAATCTGCTTTCTGTCTCTTCACTCCGCATGTTTTTGAGGTTCAAACCATCACTGCTTCATTCCTTTTGATGGCTGAATACTATTCCATACCCCTCCCAACTTTCTGCACCAAAGCAAGCTGGCTAGGCAGGGCACAGGGCAGGCAGCCGTGCCAACTCCGCCTGAGTTGACTCTCCCAGTTTCTTTTTCTTGGTATGAGATCATTGCAGGAGCCACACCGGGCCGTGGCAGCTGTGCCCTCGCCAATGTGGCTGCCGTGGAAGCCTCCACCCACCACCCCCGGCCAGCAGTACCTCATCAAAGTAGAAGAGCACTCTGCGACCAGCTACCTCGTACCTCTTCAGTGCCGCGTGCTTGTCGAGGAGCAGCTGGCAGGGAAGCCAGAGAGGTCAGGGTCTGCCCGGCCCTTCAGACCCCAACGCTCTCTTCCTCCCCAATCTCCAGGGGCCCAAGGTGGGCTGGACCCGTGAAGCCCCAAGGCTCCGGAGGCTGAGGAGTTTGCCCACGGTCATCCAGCAAGTCCCCTTGGGCCAGGCCACGGCGTGGAGGTCAGCACCCAGGAGAGGGCATTCAAGGCTGGTTACCACTGTCCCGAGTTCCTGCTTCCCCTTCCCTGCCTGCAGTCTCCCTTGAGCGAGCCTCAGTCCCAGGCCGGGCCTCCCTGTGGCCCCCTAGGCGCCCACAGAGCCCCTCGTCCTTCGAAGGGCTGCTCCTGCCTCACCTGCACCATTCAATCCCCCTCCCCCAGGACAGGCCCTACTTTCCTGTCCCTCCCCACACTGCAGACATCCTCAGGTAAGGCTGCTCTGCCCACTTTGTGACCCTCTTCCCCTCGCGCCCCCCCAAAAGCGGGCCGGTCTCTCTTTAAGTTGAGGATGGTGGCAAATCTCTCCCTGGTATCCCAGATCATCCCTAAAGTGCAAGCAGGTTCGTTGAACTCTTCCTCTGCCACATGGATAAGAGCACAGGTGACCCACTGAATGACACCTACTGGGAAAGCTCCCACCCCTCCCCACCTGCCCCTCAGCAGATGGCCAGCCCCCAAACACCAACTTTGCCCAGAAAGACAAAAACAAAAACCCATTTTACGAAGGGCTGGGAATTTGCAACCTGGGCAGGGCCATCAGCCAGAGACCCGAGGCGAGCCCTGCCCACCAGTGCTATCTCACCTGCTCCAGGCTCTCAACGTCCGCCCGGAACCCTGATAGCAGGGGCACCTCCAGGACCGCCATGTTGGAGGAGCCTGTATGCAGCCACCTTCCAATGAGGGGAGAGAGAGGGAGGCCCTTGAACTCAAGCCCCGCAGTGGAATTCATGGACCCCTCTGTCCCCACAACCCCTGAGCCTGCCTGGCTGGCAGCCCATCTGCACAAACACCCTTGGCTGGGTCATTGGTCAGCCCATTTCACAGCTAAGACACTGAGAACATAAAGAAAAGGCCTTGCCTAGGGTTCTGGGCCTGACCCAGGTCTATCAACTCTGCGCTGTGTTTTGACCCGAACTCCATGCTGTGCCCTCAGTGTGGGAAGCTGCTCCATGGGGCCGAGGGAGTCCAGGCCACTGGGGGAGACCCGGTCACTCTCCAGTGCCAGCCCTCAGTTTCCCCTTCTGTGACATGGGGGGGGGGTAAATATGGCCTCTGGGGCTTGCTATGTGCCAGGCCCTCCCTGTGCTGGGTGCTGGTGACAGGGAGGCTGACATTGAGCGAGGAACCTGCAGACTGTGGCCCAAGGGGACGGGGTGGCCACAGCTCCTGGGGCAGGCAGGGGAGGCCTCCTGCAGGGGTGAGACCTGAGAGACGCTATATCCGGGTGGCACACAGTGGGGTTTTTTTCTTAACACATCTGAGGGAGAAACAGAGATGCCCCAGCAGGCCTGCCGGGACCAAACAGTTGGGCCAGTCCAGCTGCTTCTCGCTCCCCCGCCTGATTAGATGGTGATCACAGCCGTGCTTAGTGGAACCATCCTGAGTCTCACTGTGGAGCAGGAAACACAGCTGGAGGTTTGGGAAGCCACTCAGCCAGGGCTCCTAGGCTTGGACCAAGTTGGGCTTGTTCTTCAGAACTTCCTAAGATGGGGGCCTTGGACATGTGAGGGCTGAGGGTCAAGGTTAAAGAAGGTGTCTGGGCAGCTCTGATGGGCTTCAGGTGCCATAGCTTCCAACCACCTTTGGGGTCCCTCATCGTTGCCATGGTAATGAGCATCCTTTGTGGGCAGCTGCATGCATCCACCACCGAGGACCCTCTGTGGCCTGGTCCCAGGGTCACACCTGGGGCTGGTGGGTCACACAGGGGCCACAAACTGCCATCCCACCCAGCCCCACCTGTCACTGGGGTTTGCTGCACCCATTCAGAAGCACTTCCATTTCTTTCATTTCAAAAATCATTTGGAGTGTAAGCTTCTGATTGCAAAGGCATCCATTTCGAAGACATCCATCTTGAATAAAGATACTGGCAGCTGTATGACACAACTACTAACAAAACAACCAGGAGAGGAATCAGGCTGCCCCCAGCCACGAAGTTCCCTCTTTCAGGAAGCCCTGGGTAACCTGGATGACGGACCACTTGGATCACCCTGCCTTCCCCTTCCAGCACCCTAATTCCTGCTCTTAAATTTTAAATTCGCCAATAAAGAGTGAATCCACAAAAATGTAGGCAACCCCCACCTCGGACCCCAATATAGGCAGAACCTCAGGTCCGTGCCTACTCTCTGTCTCTCTACCTGTGACCTTGCTGTGTGACCCTCGGGAGGGTCATGTACCCTCCAGGACCTGTGAGTAAGAAATCTTGTTCTTCAAAGGTCCCTGATGGGTGTTGCTGAGGTGTGTCTTGTGATCAGACTAAGGACCACAAGGGCTGGTCCAGCCACAACTTTGGCTCGAGTTGGTGAAGTGTCTGTGGGGCTCCCACAAGTAGTACAGGCCCAGATGAATGCCCGAGGCGTTCTTAGCCGAGAGCGTCACTATATAAAATGCCGTCCAGGTGGCGATGCCAGCCAGCGGGGCAGGAGGCCTTACCTGGTGCACACCTCCAGGGTCACCGGGTACTCCTGCTGATGCTGGTCAGCTGCTGGGTCGTCATCGTCAGCCGAGGAGGCAGGCGCAGGGGGCCACCGCTCGGCCTCGGGCTCCTGGAGGTTGACAAGCAGCTGGAAGGACGGCTTGGCCACCGGGTCTGGCACGTTGTAGGTAACGTCGATCTGGGAGGGGGTGGGAGGACAGAGGCTGAGGGGACAGGGGCGTGGGGAGGGGAGAGGCAAGGGCAGGGCAAGGTGGGGGACAGCTGGAACGACGACAACGGTGACATCAACAACAGTTCTGGGCACTACGGTCATTCCATTTCGCCCTGATGGTGTAGGTACGACGATCACCCCATTTTTCCACATTTCAAGCCCAGGTCTGTCTGCCTCTCAGGCTCCCTCCCCTATCCACTGTGTTGTCTGGGCTCCCACTTTCCAGATGGAGAAGCTGAGAATGCGAGGGTCTCCTGGCAGACTTGCCCTCTGACCGCTGGCCAGAGCCTAGGAGGCCAGCCTGTCTCCACCCAGAGTGTGACTAAATCCTGAGCCTGGTGACCGAGGGGTCGTGGGGAGCGCCAGGCTGGGCATCTCCATTCAGGCCTTGGCAGGGAGAATGACAAGTCCCACCATGGGGGGTGAAGGGAGGGGTCTGCTTAAGGTCAGAGACCACCGGAACGGGGATCTGATGGAGTTTCTGGGGGGACTCCATCCTCAAGGGGACGGCATTTCCGTCCCAGAATGGATGGCATTTCAGGGGGCTGACAGGCTGCCCTGGGGTGGCTCTCACACACACATCCACCCCACTCAACCTGGCCCAACACTGAGCTCCCTCCCGCCCGCCCCTCCAGGGGTGCCCTGGAAGCGCCCCCTCTCCCCACAGCCTTACCTGCATCAAGCAGCAGCCTTCGCCCTTGGCGCTCACAAACAGCCCTGTGGGGAGGCTGGGGATCTGGGGAGAGAAGATGCCGTGGCTTCCCCCGCAGACACACGTGGACAGACAGGCAGCAGGGAGGGGCTGCCGTCGCTGCCCACCCCCCAACCCTGGTCCCGGGAGCACGCACCGCCGCCATCTGTAGAAGCTTCCGGTTGGCCCTGTGCAGCTCGAAGGTCTCCTGGTAGTCCAAGTTGGTGGAGGCCAGAGAGACGGTGAGGTTGATGCTGCCCGCGTAAGACAAGATGGCATACTCTGCCAAGGCCTGCAGAGCCACGCAGGTGTCCTAGGGACAGAGCAGGAGGCTGAGGTCAGCCCCAGGAGCAGGTCTGGCCCACACTGCGGGTGCCACGGACCCTCTCTGGATACCAGCGACCCGTGAGGCTGGAACAGAGCACTGGGTGTCCGGTGTAGATACCCACAGGGCTGGGGGCCCCAGGCAGCTGGGGACCATCTCCATGGAGGCAGGGGCTGGGTCCCTGTCCCAGAGCCAGGCACATCTGTCCCTTGGCCCCATCCTCCTGCCCTCTCTTGGACATCATGCCCCCAGGGGCTGCGGGTAAGGAGCCGTCCTGAGACTTGAAGCGGCCAGTGGCTTCCTACCTGGCTCTTGAGTCCCAAGCCTGGGCCACAGTAACCCCGCTCAGACCCGAGCCCCTCTTTCGGCCTCCCTGGCTCACCTGAGTGGAGGAGAAACCCCCAAGGGCATTCCGCTGCTGGGACAGCCACTGTACCACAGGCAGGGCAGTGGCCACATCTCCCAGGAGGGCGTAGGTCAGCAGGGCATAGGCTGTCACTTCCACCTCGGCCGAGACCACTGCAACGGAAGAGGCCGGCTGGGGCCCTTTTGACACTGGGGCCCGGGACCCGGTGCCCACAGCAGGCACCGCAGGTGGGGTGGCCAGTACCTGTCTGATAGACCCCGTCACTGAAGCTCAGGAACGCATCCTTGTCCACATCCCGGGAACCCGTCAGGCTCCAGTGGGTCACCCCATCTGTAAGGCCAGAACAGGTCAGGGGCCACAACCCCTGTTGGCACTCAGCCTGGCAACCCATGCTGAGTGTCAGCGCACGTGGTCTCAAGAAGAGACATCAGGGGGCTGGGCCCCAGGGCAAGAGGGTACCAGGGGAAGATGGCTGGGACAGGAAGGGTCTTGGGGCTACATCTCAGATCTGCAGCTACAGCGACAAACCCGGCCCCTCCTGCACCATTGGCAGACATCACCAATCCCTGGCTGCTTTTCTGTACCCCGGCAGACATCACTAATCAATGGCCTTCCTCCTGGCTGGAGCCCTGAGGCAGGCCCCAGTCTACCCAACCTGGGGACCAGGAAGCCACTCCCCACTTGCACGGGCTCCAAAGATTCTGAGCTCACGTGTGGTATAAAAAGCCCTCCAACCATTGAGAAATCAGCGCTCCCTGCCTCAGAGCTTGAGCAGTTAGTCCTAACTTGACACCGTCATCCAACTGGATGGTTTTAGAATTTTGCCTTTTTAAGTTTTTTGTTTGTCTTTTTTTTCTTCTTCTTAAGCAGTGAAAGCAATTCTTCAGGTGACATCTTAAGCAGAGAAGCTGGAGGGAATACCGGCGCAGCTCCTGGGAAAGCCCAGGGGCTGGGGGGAAGCAGACTGAGTTTGGGGACCTTCTGAGAAGTCACAGCTCAGTGACTGGGGCTCCCCAAACACAATGAGGAGTCATTTTGTAGATGGGGAGACTGACACTCCAAGATGGAAAAGGCTTTCCGAGGCTCACCCAGTGATGGGGGGCAGGGTGGGAGCCGGCTGCAGCCCTCCCCTGCCTCCCAGCACCCTGCCCAGGGATGGTTTCCAGGAAGCCTGGGGGATCCTCTACCGGGGATCTCCGAGCACTGTTTTCCCTGGTGGGGGCGGGGTGGCACCCCCTACTTCGTAGGGGAAGAAAATGATGCTCAAGCTCAAGCCACTTCATCAAATGAAGCCACTAGTAGATGCAATAATGAATGAGTAATAAATGAGTAAAAAAAACCAGTGAGGGGCTTCCCTGGTGGCGCAGTGGTTAAGAATCCGCCTGCCAATGAAGGGGGCACGGGTTCAAGCCCTGGGCCGCGGAGCAACTAAGCCCGTGAGCCACAACTACTGAAGCCCGCACACCTAGTGCCCATGCCCTGCAACGAGAAGTCCACACACCACAACAAAAAGTAGCCCCTGCTCACCACAACAAGAGAAAGCCTGTTAAGAATCCGCCTGCCAATGAAGGGGACACGGGTTCGATCCCTGGTCCAGGAGGATCCCACATGCCGCAGAGCAACTAAGCCCGTGCGCCACAACTACTGAGCCTGCATTCTAGAGCCCGCGAGCCACAACTACTGAGGTCCGTGCGCCTAGAGCCCGTGCTCTGCAACAAGGGAAGCCAGCGCAATGAGGAGCCGGTGCCCCGCAACGAAGAGTATCCCCCGCTCGCCGCAACTAGAGAAAGCCCGTGTGCAGCAACGAAGACCCAACGCAGCCAAAAGTAAAATAATTTAAAAAATAAATTTATATATAAAAAAAAAAAAGAGTGAGCAAAGGACGCCTCCTTAGTTCCATGCACGTGTTCATGAGCTGTTTACTGGGGCCCGCAGTGGGCTGGTCCCACACTGTGTCCGCTGGGTGGCAGGCAGGGGCACCTACCCTGGGTGATGGCCAGGCTGTGGAGCTTTCGCAGAGCGGCGGGGGCTGCAGGGCTGCGGAGCAGGGTCAGCGCGTAGGCGGTCAGGGCACTGCTGTAGGGGTCCATAGCCAGGGGCGCGCTGGACTCCAGGAAGTGCCTGGCTTTGGCAATGGCACCCCTCTCCTCCTGCGGGGCGCAGCGGGGGTGGGAATTGGAGCCCTGGGAGGCTGCTCTGCCTTCACCCCACCCACCACGCTCCCAAAGGTTCTCAGGACATGCCTGGGGCAAGCACTGGATGGCTTGCCGCCCCTCACTTTGTATCCTTCTGGTGCCCCACTGCCTGCAGCCTCAGCTTTCAAAGCCGCATTCCCTTTCTTTTATGTTGGTGCCATGTTTTCCAAATGAAGTCTGAGCACAACAAATCAATTCAGAGACACTCTGGGGGAAGCAGGCAGACCCCTGGCCGCCCCTCCCCGTCCCACTCTATCACTAGGCTGGCTTCTAAGACCCCCAGCTCAGTCCCACCTCATCCTCCAGGCCTCGCTTCAATTGTCACCTCCTCCAGGAAGCCCACCAACCCTCATCATGCTCCTGACCCACAGTGTGAGCGGCTGCAGGACAGAAACCAAGTCCATTGCCCAGTGATGGGCTTAGTTCAGAGAAGCTGCCCAATAATATAGGCTAAATGGAAAAAGGAGTGATTCAAAGCATTCGGGAATTTAGCAAATGAGCAATGGTGCTCCTGTGGGCACCGGTGGAGCCATGGAGTTAAGATAACTCTGCTTTGGTGATTGTTAAGATTGCAGAAAGAATGCTCTCCCAAAGCTTTCCATCTTTAGATCAGGATAAAGCATGGGAACCGCCCTTACGGCATGTCGTTAAGACGTACCATCTCCCTCCCGGGGCATGTATCAGGGATGACAGAGCAAACTAACTGGACCCCAAGCCTGAGCCACATAAGCCCAGAGCCTGGGGTGGGGGTGGCTGGACGCTTTTGCAGAGGTAGCACTGATGTCCTAATAAGAAGAGAGGACGAACAGACACAGAGAGAAGGCCGTGGAAAGACAGGCAGAGATTGGAGTGATGCAGTCACAAGCCAAGGAATGCTGGGAGTTCCCAGAAGGTGAAAGAGGCTGGGAAGCATCCTCCCCTAGACCTCCAGAGGAGCCATGGCCCTGCCCACACACTGACTTCAGACCTTGGCCTCCAAAACTGTGAGAGAATAAACTCCCGTTGTTTAAAGCCACTGTTTGTGATACTTTGTTACAAATGCCACAGGACACAAGTCCAGGGGCCTTTATTCAGCCTAAGGCACAGGGGCCTTCACATTCTTGAAGTGTTTCAGGAAGAAACACTTGGTTCAGCTCTAGAAAAATCTGATAAGGTCAGAATGACCTGAATGTCGATTTTACCAAAACAAAAAGCAGAACCAGGGGATGGAGGAGAGGCCCACCTTGGGAACGCCAAGGAGCCTGGGCTCCGCAGTCTCAGGTGCAGGCAGGGAGGAGGCACCCACGAGGCCTGCATCCCCGCAATCCCTTGGTCCCGGGCCAAGTTGGTTGGTCTTCCTAGAGGCAGGGTGTATGAGTCTGCTGGGGCTGCGTAACAAAGTACCACAAATTGGGTGGCTTAAAAAAGTAGAAATTTCTTGTCTCGTGGATCTGGAGGCCAGAAGTCCAATATCAACGTGTTAACAGGGCTGGTTCCTTCTGAGGGCCGTGAGGAAAGGATCTGTTCCAGGCCTCTCTCTTGGCTTGTAGCTAGCCATCTTCTCCCTTTATCTTCACATAATCTTCCCTCTGTGCTGGTCTCTGTGTCCTAATGTCCCCCTTTTCCAAGGATGCCAGTCATAGTGGATTAGTACCCACCCTAAAGGCTACATTTCAATGTGACTACCTCTTTAAAGGCCCTGTCTCTAAATACAATCACATTCTGAAGTCTTGGGGCTGTTATGTACTGAATGTCTGTGCCTCTCCACCCACCCCCCACAAATGTATATGTTAAAGCCCTAACCTCCAATATGACGGTGTTAGGAAGGGGTGCCTTTGGGAGGTGATTAGGTTTAGATGAGGCCAAGAGGGTGGAGCCTCTATAATCAATGAGGCTGCTTATAAGAAGACAAAGAGACACCAGAGTGATCTCTCTCTCAATCTCTCCCCCAACCCCATCCCACCTCTCTCCATGATCACGCACCAGGAAAAGGCCACGTGAGGACACGGAAAGAAGATGGCTGTCTACAAACCAGGAAGAGACCCCTCATTAAGAACTGAATCAGAGGGGCTTCCCTGGTGGCGCAGTGGTTGGGAGTCCGCCTGCCAATGCAGGGGACACGGGTTCGTGCCCTGGTCAGGGAAGATCTCACATGCCGTAGAGCGGCTGGGTCCGTGAGCCACAGCTACTGAGCCTCGCGTCTGGAGCCTGTGCTCCACAACGGGAGAGGCCGCCACAGTGAGAGGCCCGAGCACCGCGATGAAGAGTGGCCCCCGCTCGCCGCAACTGGAGAAAGCCCTCGCACAGAAACGAAGACCCAACACAGCCAAAAATAAAATATAAAATAAATAAATTAATTTTTTTTAAAAAAGAACTGAATCAGAAAAAAAAAAAAAAAAGAACTAAATTGGCCAGAACCTTGACCTTGGACTTTCCAGTCTCTAGAACTCTAAGAAATAAATGTCTGTTGTTGAAGTCCCTCACTCTGTGGTATTTTGTGATGGCAGCCTGAGTTGACTAAGATGGGGGTTGGGATTTCAGGATATGAACTTGGGGGGCTACACAATTCAGCACCTTAACACAGGGCAAGCAAGGGGCTCTCTGGGCAAAGCGTGTGGGATGTGGAGGGTCTTAGGTCACACCAAAGCCTAGACACAGTCAAATCAGGATTGTGAGGCTGAAAATTCTGAGAAGTGCCACAATTCACAATTCATCACCAGAGGATTTAGAATTGACACAGGTGTCAGAAATGGTGGAGTCCCTACCCCAGCGGCTGAGATCCGTCTAAGCTCTCACTGCAGGGGACATGCCACACCCATCTGGGACAGCCTCACAGAAGTGATGATGGCCCTTGAGTTCCTTGGGACGTCTAAGCCCTGCTGGGTCTAGTACCGTCCCTGAAGGTTCTAGACTCTTCCCTGCAAAAGCATTCATGAGTCCAACATTTTGTATAGGGCTCCCTGAAGCCAGCCCATGGGTCACTGGCCAGGAACCTGATTGGGCCCCAAATGATTCTCCGATTGGGCCTGGGGGCTGTGGACAGTCCTGGGAGGGCTCGTACTCAGGATACAGCCACCCCTACCCCACTCTCCCACACGCATGTCCCCCGTGATTACTGCTGGAATCTCTCACACCTTTGCTCAGGCCACAAGAAGTTGGATGTTCTGTGACCATTGAAAAGCATCAAAAAGTCTCACTAACGAGCAGAAGGGGGGGCAGCAAGGAATAAACAGAAGCTGAAGATGGCCAGAAGATGGCCAACCTGGCCTGCAGGGCAAAACTGTCCACTCACTCCTCCAGCCCGGCATCTCCGGGCCCCCTGCGCTTACCTCCGAGGCCAGGCCCATCTCCAGGAGCGCTGCCACCACGTAGGCTGTCAGCGGCACTGTGCCATGGATCCCACCCTGTAAGAGGATTTGTAGGTTTCATCCCAAGCCAGAGGGGACAGCCCCCTGCCCCCACTGGGTCCAGACAACACCGGGGAGCAGCCAGGGCAAGGCCAATACCCCAGGAGGAGGCTGGGAGGCTGCCAACCTGGATGTCCTTGTTCAGAATCCTGCCCACCGCCGGGAAGGAGCCGTCTGCCCGCTGCTGCTGGACAATCCAGCCCTTGGCGGCTGCCAGCTCCTGAGGGTCAATGAAGATAAAGCTGCGCGCCTGGGCGAAGGACTTCAGGACAAAGGCTGTGAGCCTGAAACAGGATGAGGTGGGGGCTGGGAGAGCCATGGGCTGGGGAGTTGCAAAACAGAGTCACCTCCCATGTGCCCCACCAGGGACTGTGGCATGCTCCCCACATCATCCAAGACTCTGCTTCCTACTCTGCAAGACAGGAGGGTCCAGCCTGCCCTCGTAGGGCTGTTGTGAGCACTTGATAGAAGTGTGTGGGCACCCAGCAGGACCTGATGATGGAGCCCAGCCTCCCTGTTTGCTCCCTGCCACCCCAGGAGCACCCGGGTCTGCTCCTTGCCTGGCACTCAAGGCCTTTTTGTGAGCTGGTCCAGTCCCACCACCACCCCCCGACCCCCACCACGTGCAGAAGACCTTCCTTGTTGTTCCTCCATAACCACTCCCCAAGAGATCCCAGGTCTTGCTGAGAGATCCCAGGAAAAACCAGCAACCAGGTACACTGGACACTTGGGCTCCTCTATAGCCCTAGCCAGCCACAGCCATGGGCCTTCCGGTCCCCAGACCTGCAAATGGCTTTGGAATGGGCACATGAGGTGATGCTGGGAGCAACTGCAGCCATTTTGCCACCACGAGGACAGCAGCCGCTGTGCCAAGGATGGCCACAGGGACCAAGGGAAAGAACCAGGAACCCCAGTGGATTGTGGGGCTGCCAGACTGGCCAATCCTGGAGCCTCCCCAGCTCTATGGTGTGAGGAGATGTTCAGAATTGCTTTTTCAGCCCGTTTTCTTTTGTTTGAAGCTGAAAATATCCCACCAACCCACTAGCTTCAGTTACTCAGTTACCCAGGCCCTGGGCGCACCATGCTCCTACCTCCCTTCTTTACAGGATGAAGTCTTACTTGTCTCTCAGTGTTCACCCCAGGGGTCCCTCCCCAGAGGAAGCCTCCCAGACACCTCCACTCTGTGATGGACATGCTGCCTCTGGACCCCGAGACCCTCCCTCTGTGTCATTGCTTTCTATCTGTATCTCTGCAGCCTGCCCCTTGTCCACCCCATCCCCCAGCCCAACTGTTGCTAGTGCACCCTGAATGGGAGACGATGAAGCTGGAAAATGAAAGAATGAAAAAATGAATTCAGGAGAACCACCATATGGAAACCAGGGAGCCAAGAGGGACAAGCAGCAGAATTATTAGCAGGGGAAACACCCCAACTCAGGATGAAAGAGTAATCCATCCTTTTCAAAATCAAGTGGCTCCCCCACCTGACACACATCAGGATGGCTACTATAAAACAAAAACCAAACAACACAGAAAACAACACGTGTCAATGAAGATGCAGAGAAATTGGAACCCTTGTGCACTGCTGGTGGGAATGGACAATGGTACAGCCCCTGTGGAAAACAACATGGCAGTTCCTAAAAAAATTGAACATAGAATTATCATATGATCCAGCAATTCCACTTCTGGGTATATACCCCAAAGAAATGAAAGCAGAGTCTTAAAGAGATATCTGTGCACCCGTATTTGTAGCAGCATTACTCACAATGGCCAAACTATGGAAGCAGCCCCTTGTCCACTGACAGACGAATGGACAAGCAAAATGTGGTATTGAGGTAGGATGTAGATGGGCCCCTGGGCTGAGTGGCTGGTGTTTGTCAAGCTGAGTAAATTGAAGCTTGTTTCCCCCTGATATTTCAACGGAAAAGTTAATGGCAGGAGCAGAGGAGAGCTGAGCTCTGCTGGAGTAAAAAGATAAGATGACCACATCTTTCATTCTTGAGGTCAAGGAGACCTCCCCAACTGCCCATGCACAAAAAAGCTCCTTTGGGGATGAAAAATGGAGGGAGCACTAACCCATAATCTCTGTTCTGTCAATCTCCCAGAGACCCCCCTTACTGGAATACATTTTGGCTAAAAGATGCACGCGCATATCAGGCAGGACCCTGGGTCAGGTCAGATGTGGAAAACCAAAAAAGATGATTGGTGAGAGGAAAACAAAAACCTGGAAAAACTGCCCCCATATAAGTGATTTAAATCCTCTCTCTGGTGTACTCCTCGTTAGGGAGGATGCCCGCACTCTTCTCTGGGTGTGTATTTCTGCTTTACAAAGTCTCTTTGTGGAATTCTCTCTCTAAAGAAGACAAGGACCAAGGTCCGCTCACCTGCCGACACCAGTATACCCATACAATGGAATATCATTCAGCCTTGAAAAGGAAAGAAACTCTGCAAAGTGCTATAACATGGACGAACATTGAGGACATTATGCTGAGTGGAATAGGCCAATCACAAAAGACACTGTATGATTCCACTTATATGAGGCACTTAAGAGTAGTCAGAATCATAGAGACAGAAAGTAGGATGGTGGTTGCCAGGGGCTGGGGGGAAGGGAGAATGGGGAGTTAGCATTTAATAAGTATAGAGTTTCAGATTTACAAGATGAAAAGAGTTATGGGGATGGACGGTGGTGTTGGCTGCTCAACAGTATGAATGTACTTAATACCACTGAACTGTATACTTAAAAATAGTTAAGACAGTAAATTTTCTGTCATTTAATAGTTAAAAAAACAAAAAGAAAATCAAGTGGCTCCAAGCTCTGTTTCTGTGAATCACCAAAACCTGAAATATTAACCTTACAATGTACCCCAAACCCAGGAGTCAGCTTGTCCTGGCCACTCTCCTTCCAAGATTCCTCAAATCCATCCTCTTCCTTCTACCCCCATGGCTCCTGTGTCAGCCAGGCCACACCATGGCTCCCACTGCTTCCACCAGCCCAGCCCTGCCCCATCACCTACTCTGTATGCAGCAGAGTTTGGAAATTCCAAACACTGGGGGGGCCAAGATGGAACTTAGCTGCCCCTGTGCTGGGAACTGTGGAATTTCCACATTCTGCTACACTGTTCTCTTTTTTTTTTTTTATTTGCGGTGCACGGGCCTCTCACTGTTGTGGCCTCTCCCGTTGCGGAGCACAGGCTCCGGACGCACAGGCTCAGCGGCCATGGCTCACGGGCCTAGCCGCTCCGCGGCATGTGGGGTCTTCCCGGACCGGGGCACGAACCCGTGTCCCCTGCATCGGCAGGCGGACTCTCAACCACTGCGCCACCAGGGAAGCCCCCACTGTTCTCTTTATTTTTCCATCTTAAAACACAAACAGGGATAAACAAACTGTGGTACATCCATACAACTGAATATTATTCAGCAACAATATGAGCTAACAAGCCACGATATGACCTGGAGGAAATTTAAATGCATATTACAGAGAGAAAGGAGAAATCTGAAAAGGCTGCATACTGAATGATTCCAACTCCATGACATTCTGGAAAAGGCAAAACTATAGAGACAGTAAAAGTCTCAGTGGTTGCCAGGGGCTGGGGGGAGGGAGAGACAAATGTGCAGAGCACAGGGGATTTTTAGGGCAGTGAAACTATTCTGTATGATACCTTAATTGTCCAAACCCATAGACTATGCAACGTGATCCCTAAACTATGGACCTCAGTTAATAATAATGTAGCAACACTGGTCCATCATTGATAACAAATGTACATCACTAATGCAAGACATTAACAGCAGGGGAAACTGTGTGTAGGGGAGAGGGCATGTATGGGAACTCACTTCTACCTAATTTTTCTATGAAACTAAAACTCTTCTACAAAAATAAACTCTATTAATTAAACACACACAGCCCAGCATGACTCAGATTACAGCCATGCTTTGTTCTAAGCCATCCTGCTCCATGTGGAATAAAATCCAAACTCCTCCCCCTGCTCAGTCTGGCCCTGCCACCCTCTCCTCCCTCACGTTGGGCCACTCTCCTCATCTGTGCTGCTTCAGCCACACTGGTCTCCTTCTGTGGCTCAGACTCGTCAAGCTCAGTTCTGCCTCAGGGCCTTTGCACAGGCTGTTCCCTCTGCCTGAAATCTTCTCCCCTTGGATTTTCATACAGCTCCTCTCTCATCTTCTTCAGGTGACCTCTTCAGGGGCACCTTTCCTGACCGCCCCATGTAACTGTGTGCCTCATCATACCCTACCCCCTTAGCATGCTTCATAGATATGAGAAATTATATAGGTGATGTAGTAGCTTTAAAATGTATCCACAGATGCCTTGCTTCTTTTCCTTTCAAGCAGTAGAACCCAATTTCCCCCCTTCTTGAGTATAGGCTGTACATAGTGACTTGCTTCTAAAGAACTTAATGTGGTGGGGACTTTTTGGTGGCGCAGTGGTTAAGAATCCGCCTGCCAATGCAGGGGACACAGGTTCAAGCCCTGGTCCAGGAAGATCCCACATGCCGCTGAGCAACTAAGCCCACGTGCCACAACTACTGGGCCTGCTCTCTAGAGCCTGCGAGCCATAACTACTGAGCCTACGTGCCACAACTACTGAAGCCTGCGCACCTAGAGCCTGTGCTCTGCAACAAGAAAAGCCACCACAGTGAGAAGCCCCCACACCACAACGAAGAGAGTAGCCCCCCGCTTGCTGCAACTAGAGAAAGCCCGCACACAGCAATGAAGACCCAACACAGCCAAAAATAAATAAATAAATAAATTTTTTTTTTAAGTAGAATGTGGTGGAGGTGACAGTATGACTTGGGAAACCAGATGATAAAAGGAATGTGGCATCCTCCTTGTTTTCTCTCTTGGAGTTTTTATTCAAAGGGAAGTCAGCTGCCATGTTGTAAGGACACTCAAGCAGCCCTATGGGATAGTCTTCAGTGAGGAACTGAGGCCTCCTGCCAATAGCCATGTGAGAGAACTAACTTGGAAACAAATGCTCCAGCCCCAGTCAAGCATTCAGATGATGACGGCCCCAGCCAACACCCTGACTGCAACCTTGGGAGAGATCCTGAGCCAGCAATGCTAGCTAAGCTGCTCCTGAATTCCTGACCCACAGAACTGTGACTAAATGTTTGTTTTAAATGGCTATGTTTTGGGGTGACTTGTTACACAGCAGTAGATAACCATTACATCTTGTACAGGGTCTCTCTCTCTTGGGCAATGAGCTCCTAGAGGCAGGGACCATGTCTTTCTTGTTCTCTCAGGAGTAAGAAAAGAGCCTGGCACATAGCAGACACTTGAATAAACAAACAAATGAATGAATGAATGAACACTGGACGCACCGGAACCTATCTATAACAGATCCTGAGTTTTAAGGAAGTTGAGGAGGTTGGACTGGATCCTGGACTCCCTGGCCAAATATTTAGGGAGAGGTGCTAACAGGGTATCCATCCCAATGGGTACCTGGCACTGTAATGAGCACGCCTGCACCCTTATCCTACTGCCTACCCGATCCCAGTCCAGAGAGGGATGTGTGGTGAGGAAACAGGTTCAGAGAAGTTGAGCATCTGGTCTAAGGCTGCCACAGTTCACATGAGACAGAGCCTGGGTTTGCCCAGCCCCAGGGTGGATGCTGTTGCCATTGTCTTGTGCATCCTGCAGTTTTGTCCTACAGGGAAGTTTCACAAGGCTAAGGGGGAGAGGCAAGCTGCTGGGTGTCACATTTCCATGACCAGAGTAGAACTGGTCTTTTCTTGCTCAGTCTGTGTGTGTGTGTGTGTGTGTGTGTGTGTGTGTGTGTGTGTGTGTGTGTATGTGTGTGTGAACTGTGGGAGGGCATACAAAGGTCACAGCTCACTATTTCTGACTGGTGGAGGCCTCTGGGAGCTTCCAGGACTTGGCCACCTTTCAGAGTGACTCAGTGGCTTTGGCCAATCCCACGGAGGGTGGGAGCCTCTGCTTGCTAGTGCGTGACTGTGGCCTTGCCTCATGGGCTGTCAGCAAGGCAGGGCCCTGGGACCAGAACTGGGTCAGATGATTGGCTTCTGGGGACTGGGGGGCTGAGCAGGTCATCAAGGCTGGGCCCCTCGGGAGCCAAGCGAGTGACACTGCACCGCAGCATGGGCTCAGCCAGCCGTGTCCCTGTTCCCCCGGCCCCTGGCACTGATGCTGGGCCGATTTAAGGACTGGATACTTTCCATGCCCATAGCTGCTGCAGGCGCCATCAGGGTGTTGCTCTGAGAAGGAGGCCTCCCTAGGGACAGAAAGTTCGGGGTGCCCCACTTCCTCACTAAGCCCCAAAGTGGACGAGGCAAATCCCTGATGATGCCAAGAACTGCTGTGGCCCAAAGATCTCAGGGAATAAGACCCAGGTACACCCAGGCCCTCCTTGCTCTGGGTGACCCTGAAAGCCAGAGGGAGCCACTCACAAGGGAAACCGGACCCCAGGACGTGCCTCCAGAACCCCACAAGCCAGCTTTGAGGCAGTGGTCTGGCCTCTCCCAGCCCATCCCCTCCTGCTCAGGGTCACCCCATTCCTGGGTCCCGTGGGCTCTGAGGAGGACCAGAGCACCAGGACCCATCCTCAAGGGGCCAGAGGGCAGGGGTTCAGTTCCTGGGCCCTGTGGCAACAACAGCAGAAGGAGTAATAGTAACTGTCACCGCCGCCAGCTCCGCCATGCACAGGCCAGGCAGAACCCGCCCGCCACCCCAACAATCCAGACGTCTAAACCCCAGGGGCTAGGACCATGGCCATCTCCATTTCCCATGCAGGCTCCTGGCTATGCTGTGCTGGACATGAGAATGTGACATCAAGTGGAAGAACCTCAACAGCCGTGCCTGGGGAATGAGGACTCACCACATACTCCCCGACTCGTCCCGCTCCCCGAAAGCACTATAGGAGCCATCTTGGTGCTTGTAGGTCAACTGTCTCTGGTAGCCTGTGGGGCAATAAGAGGGGACAGCACCCTGGTGAATGGCTGGCCAGCCAACGTCTTACTCCAGAACCCTGAAACAATGCCACACACACATCGAGGGTTCCTGAGACTGCCCCATGCCCACATCTGGGGTCCTTGAAACTGCCCCATGCCCACAGCTGGGGTCCTTGAAACTGCCCCACACCCACAGCTTGGGTCCTTGAAACTGCCCCACACCCACAGCTTGGGTCCTTGAAACTGCCCCACACCCACAGCTGGGGTCCTTGAAACTGCCCCACACCCACAGCTGGGGGGATTGAAACCTCTACTTTATTCTTCTTTTGTTTCCTGATATCGCCCCTTTGTGACTCCTGGTCACACACCGGCCCCTCAGTCGTACCTGGGGCAGGGGTTGGTCAGTGAAATGCACCATCTCCAGGTGCCCTCGAGCTTGGTTTGCTCAGAGCACAGAGTGGCCAGAGCAAGGGAGCAAGGAGGGACAAGAGGGAGGGAGGTCAGGTGGGCTACTGGGGCCTCCAAGGCTGGGCTGGGCGGTTGGTCTTATTGTGAGGGTAGCAGGGGAGGGGTGTGAGGGGACAAATGTAGTGGGTGGATTGTAGGGTCCAGAGAGGAAGCAGAGAAACTGGGCAGGTGGGGACTGTCTAGGCGAGCATGACCATGGGCTTGGAGCGGGTGGTGGGGACAGGCGGGGAGGGGTTCTGCGGTATAGGCAGAGCTGCCTTAGCTGAATAAGATGTGAAGGAAAAAATGAAGGATGCCGAGGGCATCAAGGTTTGCGGCCTGAAAGGCAGGAAGGACAGAGCTGTGCCCATGGAGGTGGGGAAAGAGGCAGGAGGAACTCTGAACTGGGTGGACAGTGTCCCCCGCCGCCAAATTAATGTCCACCTAGAACCTCAAAATGTGACCTTATTGGGAGTGAGGTTCTTTGCAGATGGAATTATGTTATTGGATTAGGCTGGACCCTAAATCCAATGACTGGTGTCCTTCTCAGAGGAAAGAAAGGGAAACACACAGAGATAAAAGGGCTTGTAGAGACGGAGGCAGAGAGCGTGGTGACGTGTCCACAAGCCAAAGAACACCTGGAGTCACCAGAATTCTGCCAGGACAGAGGCCTGGAACAGATGCTCCCTCAGAGCCTCCAGACGGAATTAACCCTGTTGCCACCTTCATTTTGGACCTCTGGCTTCCAGAACCATGAAGGAATAAAGTCCTACTGTTCTAAGCCACCCAGTTTGTGGTACTTTGTTACGGCAGCCCCAGGAAGCTAACACCAAAGGTTTGCCGTAAAACCAGGGGGTCGGGGGTTAATCTGGGGCTTGTTGAGTCTGAAAGGCCAATTGGCTGGTAAGCATCAGGTCTGGCTGTCCAGGGGGGTCCAGACTGCCACTCACCCATACAGGTCATCGCACTCTGGGTGGCGTTCAAGGGCCTGAGCTCAGATGAGTCCACTGAGGTATGCCTGGCCCTGGGAGGCCAGGGCCCACCCACCTCCAAGACCCTCACAGCACATGAACCTGAGCCCCCCATCCCCACGATGGACCAAGCAGACTTGGGGTTCTGGGAAGTCTGCGGTCAGCCTTCTCGAAGCCAAACCTTCAGCCCATGGCAACCCCTGAGTTCTCTTTTCATCTGAGAGTTGTACGTTCTTCATAGTAAGTTTTTTCATTTTCTCATCCACAAGGACAGATGGTTCTAGATCATCAGGACTGCCCTTGGAGTACAGTAACTGCGGGAACCGTAACAGGCCAGGAGGCAGGGACCGCAGACTCGCCTTAGGAATCGAGATTTTCACGTGCTTCAGTTTCCCCATCTGATAGGGGCCAGCATCGTCTGAGCCAGGCACCCGCGGGTCCTTTTCGGTGGCAGAAATTTCCAAGGTTGTGCCCGTGGGTTCTCATCTCCCTCTGGCTGGGTCTAGTGCCCTGGCTGCCCCTCGTGCCCCGATCCAGGGGAGCCTGCAGTCTGAGAAGCCCCCACCACTTGCCCCCATGAGATCTTGGGCACCTCTTCACTCCCAGGAGTTTCACTTTGCTCATCTGGGAAATGAGGACCATCAGTGTGGAGGCTGCCGGGAAGGCAACTCAGGGCAGCGTGGATGGAGCGGCACGTGCCTGGCACAAGATGGATGCCAGCTTCAGAGCTGGGTCCAGCCCCCTCCACGCTCTCCTTTCACTTCAGCTCCAGCCCAAGGCTAGAAGCAGAGCCCAGGAGGCCCCAGGACCTTGGGATCAACTGACAACTCCCTTGTTACACAGGTAGGAAACCAAGTTACTGAGAAAAGCAGGCCCTACCCGAGGACACAGAGTGGGAATCCATGACAGAAGTGAGACCCCACCTCCAGCCTCCCACCCCCTTCCTCCTACCTGTGGGGCCTAGATGTGCAAAGTGGGTGAGACAGGGCCCTCAGAGGCCTTGTCCGCCCCCCTGCCTCCGCCCCCTCCGCCATAAGGCTGTTCCCTATCCTAAGGACCTGAGTCATGGCAATGGAAGATGTTCAGTGCTGTGTTATTTATTTCTGAAGTTCAATGCTGCTTTGTTTATTTCTGAAGATGTTCAGTGCTGGTGGTTTATTTCTGAAGATGTTCAGTGCTGCATTATTTAGAGAAAAAAAAAACTGGAAATAACCCCAGTATGTCCAAAAGCATAGTTCAGTATGTTGTGCTCCATAAATGCACGTGATGAACAAATAGCGTAGTCTCCAAAGTGATTATGAACTGAACACATCCTGAGACCCAGCGATTTCACCACACAGAAATCTGGACGTGTTGTCACCAAGTCCACTAAGAGGGTGATTAATGGCAGCACCATTCTAAAAGCCCTGAGTTGGAAGCTGCTCCAAAGCCCATCAACAGACACACTGACTATGGTCTCCCCACACAGCAATGGAGGTGAACAGACCACAGGTCCCCACAGCCCAGTGGACGAATCTTATGCACACAGTGCGGGGTTGGGGGTGGAGGGCATGCCATAGGATGCCATGTTATGAGACACCAAGAGTGGCAAAGCTAATCTTTGCCCCTGGATGGCAGAGGAGTAAACCCAGCGCCAGCAAGACAGGGAGGTTATAGGGATTTTTTTTCCTTCCCAGATGTTTTTTATCATGCTATTATACTGCTCTGGTTGTTCAAAATATCTACATTTTTAAAAGATGCTATTCCTCTCCCCATGGCTGATTACCAGCATTCAGAGCCTTTTCCTAACAGGTGCAGACACCAGGTTCCTATTAACAGGGACCCCATCAGGCCACCCAGAGTGGCCTCTTTCACCCACTTCTTTGCCTTCTTCCACATCTGCCACACTTGGCATGTGAGCTGCCCCCCAGCATGGTCAGGGCTACCTGCAGCCCCACCCCCTCCACCCAGGCAGTGTCCCCCAGTACCTTGCACCAGGTAATCAGTGGTCTCCCTTTCCACCTCAGGGCTGAGCTGTCGGGTTTTCTGGAGATACTTCAGGACAAAGACATTGGGTGCAAAGTGGATCATGTTTTGCTCTCCGCAGCCAAAGGGCAGGCGCAGGTGGTTGCTGAGATGGTTCAGAGTTGGCCCCATGACATCTCCTGGTGGGAAGAAAAAGAAGGATGGGCTGGGGACTGACCTCACCCAGTGCCCTGGCTGTCCTATGGACAGCTTTCCTTAGAGAGAGCCCACTTGTGGCCTAACACCGGCAACCCATCCTCTGATTGCCAGTGCTGCCCTTTGAAACTGGGCTGCACCCTTGCCCACTCAGCCTGCTTGGTCTCCTGGCTTTGGTGAACACCCACTGGCCCTTTCCTCCATACCTCCCTCTGTGTTCTTTAGTTTTAACTCAGGTGTTCTTTCTCTACCCTTTCATTATGTTAAATGCTCTTTCCTTTCTGGCTTTTTAAACAGGTGCAATTAAGGCTATACATTTCCCTCTTAGTACAATTTTGGCTGCATCCCACGGACGTTAAGATGTCAATCCAGCCATGCGATTCCATTCTAAATATTTTTTCTAACTTTCAATATGAAATGTGATTTTCTCTCTAACCATGAGTATTTAGATTTTTTATAAAACTCTTCCTACACGTGTGGTATTGTTGGTGTGTTTTTAAAAGTTCTTTTTTTCTCTTATTTCTGACCTACTGTGTTCTCATCCCTTCAGTACCCTGTCTTCCTCTCCCTGGCCTCTATGCCCCAAATATTGCTGATGGGCCCTCCGGAATCCCCACTGTCCCCTGATTGCACCTCCCTTCCTTCCTCGGCCTTTCCTCCTGCCCCACTGAGGCTGCCACTGCTCTTGCAGCCTCCTCTTGTGGCAGGGCCTACCTGGCTACTTTCTCATCACCCTTCTCTGGGTTTTCCAGCTTCTTCTCCAACCTTCCATCCCACTGTGCTGATGACACTGACTGGCACACAAGTCCCTGCCTTCACCTCCTCTCCATTGCTGTCCATCTGCCTTCTCCCCTACAACCCTCATCTCCATCTGTGCCACTCATCCCCAAGGCCACATTTGAGTTGATCTCATGCTTCAGAAGTCATAAACTCCAATATCCTCTGATCTGGTCACAACCACCACCCTGCCCAGGCCCCAGGGCTTCCATCCTCTGATGTCAGAGAGACCCAAGAACCCCTCCTTCAGGCCTGTCTGCCTCCTCCTGGCGTCTCACCCTCACCTCACCCTTCCAATTCCCAGCACTAGATGGATCACACAGTCCCCACTTTCCACTCCCATGCCTGGGCTATGGGAGACAATCCACAGCCCAAGAGATCCCTGGCCACAGCCTCTTACCCCTGCTCAGTAAATGCTCTAAGCATTTGAAATGGTCCTGCCCACTCAGCTGGACACCCAGGAGCCCCGCCCTCCACCCCATACCTGGCTAACTTCACCTGGCCTTTCAGCCTTCTTGTATATCACCCCAGACCCACTGCCCTCAAGGAGTTCACCACCCACCCTCCCAGTCGCCCCACACAGGGCAAGGACCTGCCTTCTCAGCCAGATTAGGAAGCCCTGAAGGTCGGGTTTGAGGACATCTCTGAGTCTGGCCCCAGTGCGCAGTATGGAGAAGGCACTAGAAGCTGCTTGTCAGGTGAGTGGGTGTGTGGCTGGAGGCCTCGGGGCACAGGTCCCCAGCAAAGCCTGGTATGAGACTGAGCCCAGAGTAAACACTTGTCCCTTGGCCTGGGTTCTTGCTCCTGTCCTCCCCAAATCAGGCTGCAGGGCAGACGCACCTATGATGGAGGCGGCTGCACGCTCGGACCCAGGGATGGCACTGTGCGGGACCCCCAGAGTGAAGGCTTCGCTGTAGCTCTCATCTAGTTCCACCTTCCTCCAGATGCGGAACTCGCCCACAGAACCCCAGCCAGTGGAGAAACCGATGAACTGGACCTCTGGTGTCTTGGGGAGGGTCCAGGCCATGATGACAGAGTCACTGGATGGCTCTGGACCATGGCCAACCTGGAAGAAGAGGCCAAGGCTGCTGGATGCTGGCAGGAAGCGTGAAGCTGTGCTCAGACATGGTCAGAGGCCTTGGCCGCGCTCATAGGTTGGGGCGGGGTTCTCAAGGAGTCAGAGATGAGAGAAACCAGACTGTTCATGAAACACCCAACAGAGACACAAGTGTGGCATCTGCAGGTTCCAAAGTCGCTGGGCTCCCTGGAACCTCTGGAGTTTGCCTGGCAAACCCCTATTTGTACTTCAAAACCCCACTTGGCTATATCCCTCCTCCAGGAAGCTGTGTCAGCTGCTTCTTTTCTATGTCTCCTTTGCTCCACTCAGAAAGAGTCCACAGTCCCCATTTTACCTGTTCTATCCACTTTCTTTCTCCCTGACCACCCACCACCCTTCAGCTCCCGGATCCCTGGGCACTTCCTCCGCCACAGCTCTCACCACCTGTTTTTTGTACATAACTCCAGGCAGGCTATGAGCAACTTGAGAGCTGCCTTGTGTTTCCCTTCTCTCCTCCCCACCCCTATCACATGTATCAGGAAGCAACAATGCCAGAGGACCAGGAGGTTCCCATGCCCACCCCAGGCAAGCCCAGCCATGCCTGGATGAGCCCGCTGTGCCAGCTGATCCAGAATGTTCTGAATTCATCCCAGGAGAGGATCTTGGCTGTGTGTGTGCTGGCCACGGGCTTGCCCATCTTGCTGGTGGAGATCCAGGACCTGGTGTTCTGGTGCCCTCCCAGAACGATCTCGATCATGCCTGCCGTGTCCTGGGGTCCTGGGGACAAGGCCACGCGGGCATCGTTGTGGGCTCGCACGGCAACGTCAAAATGGGTGAGGCGCAGCGGCCGCTGCACATACTGGAACTCGTACTTGTTGGGTGTGGAGATGTGGACTCTCTCTGGATGGGCGGAAGGAGAAGGGGTGTTGAGAGGGCATCGAAGCATCCTACCCCCACCCCCCGCCCATGCCCAGAGCTGAGCATCGGGACCTCAGGGGGCCAGCCTCACTGTGGCTCCCCATGAAGCTGCAGGAAGCATGGTGGAACGGAGCTGGCTTAATGACCGTTTTGTCAATAGCACACAAAAGATGAAATGCTCACAGAGATAAATCCTACAAAAGACATGCAAGACCCATAAGCTGGGAACTGCAAAATGCTGCTGAAACTAAAGACACAAATCAATGGAGAGCTACAACGTGTTCATGGGTCAGAAGATAATACTGCAAAGATGTTAATTATTCCCCAAACTGATTTATAGATTCGATCCAATCCCAATCAAAATCTCAGTAGAGTCTTTTGAAGAAACTGCCAAGCTGATTCCAGAATTTATATGGAAACTCAAAGGATCTAGAAGAGCCAAAACAACTTTGATAAACAGGAACCAAGTTTACTCACACCCTCTGACACTGAGACGTACTCTAAAGCTAGAGCAATCACAAGAGTGTAGCACTGGTGTCAACATAGACAAATGCTCAATGGAACAGAACAGGGAGTCCAGAAATGGACCCACACATGTATGAGCAACTGATTTTCAACGAAGGTGCAAAAGCAATTCAATAGCAAAAGTCTTTTCAACAAATGATGCCAGGACAACTGGGCCTCCAGATGCATAAAAAGGAACACTGATCCATACCTTGCATGGGCTCCAAGAAGTAACTCGAAACAGATCATAGCCATTTTATGAATGTAAAACCTAAAACTATAATACTTTGAGAAGAAAATGTAGGGTTGGGCAAAGATTTCTTAGATAAAACAACAAAAAATAATCCATAAAAGGAAAAAGTGATAAGCTGGGCTTCATTAAAATGAAAACCTTCCGTTCTTTAAAAGACACTATTCATCCGATGATGGACACTTAGGTTGTTTCCATCTCCGGGCTATTGAAAATAGAGCTGCAGTGAACATTTTGGTACATGACTCTTTTTGAATTACGGTTTTCTCAGGGTATATGCCCAGTAGTGGGATTGCTGGGTCGTATGGTAGTTCTATTTGTAGTTTTTTAAGGAACCTCCATACTGTTCTCCATAGTGGCTGTTTCAATTTACATTCCCACCAGCAGTGCAAGAGTGTTCCCTTTTCTCCACACCCTCTCCAGCACTTATTGTTTCTAGAGTTTTTGATGATGGCCATTCTGACCAGTGTGAGATGATACCTCACTGTAGTTTTGATTTGCATTTCTCTAATGATTAGTGATGCTGAGCATCCTTTCATGTGTTTGTTGGCAATCTGTATATCTTCTTTGGAGAAATGTCTATTTAGGTCTTCTGCCCATTTTGGGATTGGGTTGTTTTTTTTTTGGATATTGAGCTGCATGAGCTGCTTGTATATTTTGGAGATTAATCCTTTGTCATTTACTTCATTTGCAAATATTTTCTCCCATTCTGAGGGTTGTCTTTTGGTCTTGTTTATGGTTTCCTTTGCTGTGCAAAAGCTTTGAAGTTTCATTAGGTCCCATTTGTTTATTTTTGTTTTTATTTCCATTACTCTAGGAGATGGGTCAAGAAGGATCTTGCTGTGATTTATGTCATAGAGTGTTCTGCCTATGTTTTCCTCTAAGAGTTTGATAGCTTCTGGCCTTACATTTAGGTCTTTAATCCATTTTGAGCTTCTTTTTGTGTGTGGTGTTAGGGAGTGATCTAATCTCATACTTTTACATGTAGCTGTCCAGTTTTCCCAGCACCACTTATTGAAGAGGCTATCTTTTCTCCACTGTATATTCTTGCCTCCTTTATCAAAGATAAGGTGACCATATGTGCGTGGATTTATCTCTGGGCTTTCTAAGCGTCCATCATCGGACGAATGGATAAAGAAGATGTGGCACATATATACAATGGAATATTACTCAGCCATAAAAAGAAACGAAATTGAGTTATTTGTAGTGCGGTGGATGGACCTGGAGTCTGTCATACAGAGTGAAGTAAGTCAGAAAGAGAAAGACAAATACCGTACGCTAACACATATATATGGAATCTAAGAAAAAAAATGGTCATGAGAACCTAGGGGTAAGACGGGAATAAAGACACAGAGCTACTAGAGAATGGACTTGAGGATATGGGGAGGGGGAAGGGTAAGCTGTGACAAAGTGAGAGAGTGGCAGGGACATATATACACTACCAAACGTAAAATAGATAGCTAGTGGGAAGCAGCCACATAGCACAGGGAGATCAGCTCGGTGCTTTGTGACCACCTAGAAGGGTGGGATGGGGAGGGTGGGAGGGAGGGAGATGCAAGAGGGAAGAGATATGGGAACATATGTATAACTGACTCACTTTGTTATAAAGCAGAAACTGACACACCACTGTAAAGCAATTATATTCCAATAAAGATGTTAAAAAAAAAAAAGAGTGTGTCGGTAAAAAAAAAAAAAAGACACTATTAAGAGAATGAAAAGACAAGCCACAGACTGGGAGAAATACCTTTGCAAAGCATTCATCTGATAAAAGACTTGTATCCAGAACACATTTTTTAAATCTCTCCAAACTCAATATAAATAAACAACTCAATTTTATTTTACTTTATTTCACTTTGGCTGCACCATGCGGCTTATTAGATCTTAGTTCCCCAACCAGGGATTGAACCCAGACTACAGCAGTGAAAGCACTGAATTCCAACCACTGTACCACCTGGGAACTCCCAACAACTCAATTTTAAAAAGGTTAAAAGACACTTCACAAAAAAAGATAGACTAATAGCAGATAAGCATATGAAAAGACGCTTAACGTCATTAGCCATGATGGAAATGCAAATTAAAACCACAATGACATACCACTAGACACCTATTAGAATGGCTAAAATTAAACAGACAATACTAAGTGTTGATAAGAATGGGGCAGAACTGGCTTATCCAGTGCTGGTGGGAATGAAAAATAGTACTACCACTTTGGGAAACAACGGACAGTTTCTTAAAAAGTTAAACACATACCTACTACATGAGTTAGCTATTCCACTCCTAGACATTGACTCAAGAGAAAGGAAAACACATCACCCATACAAAGAATTGTGCATGAATGTTGATAGCAGCTTTATATGAAATAGCCCCAAACGGGAAATAACTTGAAAAAATAACATTCAAAAAGTGAATGGATAAACAAAGTGTGACACATCCATCCAATGGACTCCTACTCAGCCTTAAAATGACTGAATTATTGACACACACAGTATGGTTGAATCTCAAAATTATTATGCTGAGTGAAAGAGGCCAGACAAAAAGAGGACATTCCGTATGATCCCATTTATGTAAAATTCTAGAAGGTGCAAAGTAATCTATAGAGAAAGAAAGCAGATCAGTGGTTCCCTAGTGGCAAGAGTGGACAGGGTGAGAGAGTTCAAAGGGATGTGACTTTAGGGTTAATGGAAATCTTCAGTATCTTAATTGTGGTGATGGCTTCACAGATGTACACACATGTCAACATTTATCAAACTACCCTTAAAATATGTCTAATTTATTGTATGTCAATTATACCTCAATAAACATGTTAAAATGTTACTGACCTTACTTTGAATACAAATATATTTGGCCCAGTGTTGATTATGATATAAGAAGTACAAACAATATATAAATGTCCAATAATGTTTCAAAATGTTCCGTAATGATCAAATTTTGGAGCAGTCATTTGATGGAGCATACTGAAGCTGTTTTGAAATGCTGTTTATAACGACTTTACAGTAACAAGGAAAAGTTCTCAGGATGTGTTAAGTGAGAAAGGCAAGACATAAAATTACATAGCTCATGAGTCACAACTATGCCAAAATAAACAATAATCAATCCTATGAAAGTGAATACAACAAAATGTCAAAAGAGGTCATCTTTGGGTACGAACCAGAGGAGATAGTTTCTGTCTTTCTCTCTTTCTAAATTTTCTCTAATACACAGGTATTGCTTTTTCCTTTCCCAATTTTTAAAATTATGGTAAAATACACACAATGTAAAAGTTGCCATCTTAGCCATCTTTAAGTGTACAGTTCAGTGGCATTAAATACATTCACATTGTGCAAACATCACCACCCCCCACCTCAAGAACTCTTTTCATCTTGTAAAATTGAAGCTCTATACTCATTAAACAATAAACCCCCATTTCCCCTCCCCGCCAGCCCCTGGCAACCACCACTCTACTTTCTGACCCTATAATTTTGACTACTCTAGGGAGCTCATATAAGTGGAATCATATGGTATTTGTACCCATGCATTGCTTTTTTAAAACGTTTTTAATTTAAATTTTACTGAGATAATTATAGATTTATATGTGACTCTAAGAAATAACACAGAGAAATCTGTGTACTCTTGATCTAGTTTCCCCAATGGTAACATCTCACAAAATTCTAGTATAGTATCACTAATAGGATGTTGGCACTGTTACAATCCTCATTCAGATTTCTCCAATTTTATTTTATGGGAGAAAAATAAATGTTGCCATTTTATCATCACACCCACACCCTTTCTCCTTGCCCTAACAACCAATAATATGACAACCATCTCTAAAATTTTGTCATTTCGAAAATGTCATATAAACAGAATCTTTTATGTACCCTTTTAGGAACTTTTTTTTAAACTCAATCCACTTCATCCAAGTCGCTGCATGTTATCAATAGTTTCTTCCTTTTTACTCTGGATAGTATTCTAAGATATGGATGGACCACAATTTTTTAACCATTCACCCACTGAAGGACATCTAGACTGTTTTCAGTTTGAGGCTATTGCAGATAAAGCTGATATGAACAGTTGTATACAGGTTTTTGTGTGAACATAAGTCTTCATTTCTCTGGGATAAATGCCTAAGAGTGTAGTTACTGGTGGGTATGCTGATGGCATGTTGTCTTTTTTAAGAAACCACCAGCAGTGACTGTACCACTTTACATTCCCACCAGCAATGTATGAGAGATCCAGTGTCTCCACATCCTGGCCATCTTTCGGTGCTATCTCTACTTTTTATTTAGTCATTCTGGTAGGTGTGTACTGGTAACTCACTGCATTTCAATGTGCATTTCTGCAATGGTTAACAATGTTGAGCACCTTTTCATGTGTTTATTTGCCATTTGTACATCTTCGGTGAACTGTTTATTTCTTTTGCCCATTTTCTAATTGGATTGTTTGTTTTATTTACTGTTAAATTTTGAGAGCTCTTTATATATTCTAGATCCTAGTCCTTTGTCAGTTCTGGGTTTGGAAATATTTTCTTCTAGTCAGTAACTTGAATTTCCCCCCATCAACAGCATCTTTCACAGAGCAAACATTTTTCATTTTGATGAGGTCCATTTATCAATGTTTCCTTTTGTCATTCATACTTTTGGTAATATGTCTAAGAATTCTTTACCTAGCCCTAGATCCCAAAGATTCCTCCCATGTTTTTTTTTCTAGAAGTTGTACAGTTTTACATGTAAGTTCATGCTCTGTTTTGAGTTAATTCTTGTATAAGGTATGATCTTTCAGTCGAATTTCACGTTTTTGCCAATGGATGCCCAATTGCTCTAGCATCATTTGTTGAGAAGGTTCTCCATCCTCCATTGAATTGCTTGTGCACCATTGTCAAAACTCATTTGAGCACATATGTGATGTATTGCTATTTACTGAAAAAAGGGAGGGGGGGATGTTAAAAGGAAGCCTGTGTCCAGAGTGTGCTGTGGGTCAGGGGACCTGTTGTGCTGAATGCTTTGGGAACAAGGAGGTGGTACACCTAGGGGGTAGGCATCACCAGGGGACTCCACTTCAGATCCTCTGAGGTGCCTCTTGGCAAAACCTGCCAGGTGAGTGCCCAGTGCCAGGCCCAGCCCAACCTCCAAGCTGGAGGGCTCTTTGGGGAGGGACTGGATGGGGAAGGGGCAGACCCTCCCATAGGCAGCTCAGACTCATGTTCCTCCCAGCACTGCCCTGACCCCACAAGGCAGAGGTGCCGACAGGCCTTTGTCTGGCCACTCCGCCCACTGGGCACTCTGTGCCCATTTCCTGTTCACAGATCGTGGGCAGGTATAATGTCAATTTCAGGGGATCAAGGTGGACCCCAGATCTCACACTTTCTGGAACCCACCTTAATTTCCCGCATCCTCCTTTGCTATCCCTGGGTTCTGGGTCACCCTCATTCCCACAGCTTTCCCATGATGTGACTCTAAGACCTCCTTTCCCCAGACCCTGGGTGAGGAGCCCAGGGCCCAAGGACAGCCCTACCCCTGATGGCAGTCTCTTCTCATTGGTGCCTGCAGTCTACCATCATATGTGCTCACTTCCCGCATGGCAGATGCCCAGTTCTCAATCTGGCTTACAGGTGCCCCCAACTGGGACATATCAGTGCTTTGCTGCTGTGTCCCCAGCTCCCAGGGATGGTGGGTGTCCACTCAGCAGCAGGAAAGCTGCAAAAGTGCAGGGGTAAGGGCCAAAGTCCTTGGCAGGGTGGGCATGGGAACTCACCATTGGGACAGAAGAAAGCGCTGTAGGTGTATGACCGGGGGGCTCCTTCAGGCTGAAACAGAGAAATGGGGAGAACTGAGAAATGGGGGGGTGGCAGCCAGTGCAAGGGCAAAGCCGCCCTCCCACGGCAGCAGCTCTGAGTGTGGATCCCGCAGGGTGATACCACGACCACAGGTACACAGAGGTGGACCAGGTCACCTACCTCCCATGCCCAGATAGGGAAACTGAGGCTCATTTCCCCTTCTCTGGGCTCTAGTCAAACAAACTCACCAACCGCTCCTAGACTTATCATGCTTCTCACACCCCCATCCTACCGTCCCAGCCACCCCTTTGGCCCAGCTCCAAGCCCAGCTTCTCCCTCTGGGCAGAGAACACTATGACTCGAAGGCTGCCAGGATCTGAGGCCCCATCTAATGTCCAAGAGCACTGAGAAGGGGGCACCCAGGTCTGCCAAGGACGGGGTCTCTGTCCCAGTGTCCGATGCCTCCCTTGTCTCCTGTCCATCATGCTCCTGCTTCCACCCTTTCCACAATGTCCCCCAAATAATAGAAGGCAGCTGGCTTGTTCTCTTATTTATTTATTTATTTTAAAAATTTATCTATTTTTGGCCACACCATGAGGCATGAGGAACTTCCCCTGAGCAGGGATCGAACCTGTGCCCCCTGCAGTGGAAGCATGGAGTCTTAACCACTGTACTGCCAGGGAAGTCCTGGCTTGTTCTCTTAAAAGGGAGCACTGGGAATTTAACCCAATACACCTTGTGGGCTTTCGTCTGACCAGAACGGCCCGTGGGGCTCTCGCTTTTCCAGATCTCTTTTAGCACCATCAGCAAATCGGTGAGCTGGGGCCACCTGAGGTCAGACCTCAGACGATTAATGCTTGGCCACTGCAGCCAGGCAGCCTCCTGGGGTCCCAGCTCCTCCTACTGTGAGGGTCATTTTATCTGCTAACTTGTGTAAGCCAGGGGATGCCTAAACATCTGGCCAAATGTTACTTCTGGGCATACCTGTGAGGACTTGTCTTAAAGGAGTCAGCATTTGAATTGGTGGACAGTGATGTAGATGGCCCTCTCCAACGTGGTGGCCCCCAAACACTCCATTGAGGGCCCAAATACAACAAGAGGCAGAGGAAGGATGAATTCTCTCTCTGCCAGACTGCTTGAGTTGGGGCATCAATCTTCTCTGCCCTCGATGCTTCTGGCTTTCAAACTCACAGATGGCAGACTTCTCAGCCTCCATGGGGACTTCTCAGCCTCCATGATCGTGTAAGCCAATTGCTTATAATAAATCTCTTCCTAGAGAAATGTATATGTCCTATTGGCTCTGTTTATCCGCAGCACTCTAATACACCCACTCCTTGCTGGGTGACCAAGGGCCACTCACTTAACCTCTCTGGACCTCAATTTGTCATCTCTAAGATGGGGGTGATGAAGGTGCCGACCTCACTGTGATGTGAGGGTTAGGCGTATTTCAGACAGAGCCTGGCATCTTCTCAGTGCTACTCAACAGTCAGCTCTTGTTAGAGCTTCTCATCTCTCTCTTCCCCCCACCCCACCCCCAGTCCTCTGTTGAAGCTGCAAAGATGGGCGTCATCCATCCTGGGTCTGTACTGATGAGTCCAGGAGGCACCTGTCTGGATCATGTCCACTTCCTGCTATCATCCCGGGGCCACGCCCAGGGGCCTGCACCTGGGTCCTGCCTCACCCACGCAAGCCACAACCTGACACCCACACTGCACACCTCGCTAGCAAACCTTTAGCAAAATCACCCGTGGTTGGCACCGAGAGGCCAAGCGCACCCTTGTGGATGATGCTGAGCTGTCCAGCAGCCGGATTGTCATCTCACACCCAGAAGGCCCGACATGGAGCCCACAGGCCACCTGCTCAGCCACAGGCTCCAGGGTGAACCCCCGAGATTTTGCTTGGACTTCAGCAACCCCCTCACCGATCTATCAGCTCAGCCCCTTGCTGGAAAAGGGGTTGAGTCACTGGACAGGGCCTGGCCATTGTAAGCCCGTGATAGCTGTACAATCATGAAAATGATTCATGACTCAGGTGTCTATCGATGGATGAATGGATAAACAAAATGTGGTCCATGCATACAATGGAACATACTTATGATTGAATATTACTCAGTCATAAAAAAGAATGAAGCACTGATTCATGCAACAATGTAGACGGACCTCAAAAACATCACGCTAAGTGAAAGAAGCCAGACAGCAAAGGCCACATAGTGTATGGTTCCATTTATATGAAATGTCCACAACAAGCAAATCCAGAGACAGAATCTGAGCCCTTCTGCTGGTGCTGAGCAGGGCCTCTGGCTCTGGCTGACCATCCAGGGCCTCCTGGACACACCCCCACCCCCAGCATAGCCTCTGAAGCAGCCAATGGGGCCGCTCGTGGCCACTCCACCCTGTCTTCTTTTCTGGCTCAACTCAGAGGGGACCCTGGTGCCAGCCTCTCTCCTCCATGCTGCCCTGGCTTTTAGCTGATCCTGGGTTCCAGTCTCCTTCGCCTCTGTGCTCAAGGCAGCTCCTGACCAGGTTCCAAAACATGGTCACTGCATGATGTCATTATTACCTTTGGCAAGACTTTTCTACAACCTTGTAGCACAGATCAGTGCTTCATTCTTGTCTGTTCTATGGATTTATCTGTTCTGGACATTTCATATAAATAGGATCATACACTATGTGGCCTTTTGTGTCTGGCTTCTTTCACTCAGCATAATATTTTCAAGGTTCATCTACATTGTTGCATGAATCAGCTCTTCATTCCTTTTTATGACTGAGTAATATTCCATGGTATTGGGTAACTGGATCCCCTTGCACCACATTTATCCATTCATCAGCTGATGGACATATCCTAAAACGGAAAAAGTGTCCCTGGTTTATGCCCAGGTTCCCCCGGTTGACCATTATAAATGCCTGGATGACCACAGACCACTTTTTTGTTGTTGTTGTTTTTGTTTTTGCAGTAGGCGGGCCTCTCACTGCTGTGGCCTCTCCCGTTGCGGAGCACCGGACGCGCAGGCTCTGCGGCCATGGCCCGCGGGCCCAGCCGCTTCGCGGCATGTGGGATCTTCCCGGACCGGGGCACGAACCCATGTCCCCTGCATTGGCAGGCGGACTCTCAACCACTGTGCCACCAGGGAAGCCCCACAGACCACTTTTCTTTAGCACTCAGGCCAGGCATCAAGAGATGCCTTCCACACACTCTCATTTAACCGTCCAGCAGTTTCATGTTTGAATCCAGGGCTCTCACTCCAGAGCCCACCCCAAGCCAAGAAGGCAGACTTCCTCTCACTCCCGTGATGCCCGCCAGGCTCCCCTCATGGGTCTGAATTATGTCGGCCTCCTCTTTGATCCTGTGAACTTCACTGAGACACGGTGGGGTGATGGAAGGCCCTCAGCCTTCCAGCAGAAATGCAAAAGGTCACAATCCCCTGGGCCAGCTGGGGATCCAGGAGGGATGGCGTTCGCCGCCCCTCCTCCTGATACACACCCACGACAGCTCGGCCATCACCTGCTTCCCCACCACGTGTCTCTCGGGAATGGCCTTTCTGTTGTATTCAGACTCCTGCCCGGCAGGTGGCACGTGGTGTCTTGGGAGGCTCCATCGTATAACTGATGGAGCGAGCGACCCATGCGCTCAGAGCTCTGTGGTGGGATGAGATGGGAGAAGCCGTGCACCCAGTGCCTCCTATTTCATAAATCCATTTTTCTAATTCATCCTTCATTTTTTTTGCATTGACATTTCAAGTCTTCTGATGCCTAACTCATACCTCCTGTCCTCCAGCGCTGTCTGTACAGAGCTGGACCAGTGGATGCTGCAGACATAGGACACTGCTGAACAGCATGAAAGGGAGGAAAGGCTTGAGGATAAGAGAATCCTTCTCTGTGCATCTAGAAATTCCTCCTGCAGAGGAAGAAGACAAGAGCTCCAGGCCTCCAGATCAGGCTGGCCACACTGGGGAGCTCGCTGCCTCCTTGGACTGAGGTAGGGCAGGCTGTGGTCCAGGGAGCATGCTCAGGCTGTGCAAAGGGTCACCAGGGGTCTCTGCATTTCCTGTTGAGGCCATCCTATCCTGCTGGCTCACAGAGATCGCGTGCCTCATCTGATGACACATTCATACCGGAGGAGCCCATCACGTCGTGTCAACAAAGCTGCAGCAGTAACCCATCCACCTCCAGGAGTTCCGCCCAGCGCGTGTGTGACTCCAGGCGCTGATGGGAACCATTTGTGCTCAGCTCCGCCAGGACCGCAGCCGGGAGGGAGGGCAGCTGTTTGCAGCTGGGCTACTGGGGAGGGGCAGAGACTCAGGGCCACTGTGAGGAGATTCAGTGGGGCTGCTGTGTGCTCTCCATGCAGCACTAAACAGGAGTCTCTCCACAGCTCTGGGCTCTGATACATCTGAGCAGCCCAGAAAAGACGGGGCATTGTTGCTGCTACAAGCCCAGCACTGTGAAGTGCCGTGTGCATTCTCCAACCTTCCCCACGCTATGGGGTAAGCATGAGCATCCCAGTCTTACAGAGCAGAGTGGGAATAACAAGACACTCGCTGAGCCCCATGCGTAAGTGGCAGATCCCAGATTCACAGCTCTGGGACGGGTCGGGGGGCGGAGGTGGGGGGGGAGGGTGGGGTGGGGGGCGGTGGTCTGGGCGCCCCTGCTGGAGGCTCCGTGTCCTTCCCACACGGGCATTCCAAGGACAACCCTCTGAATGATGGGTCACAGTCCCTACAATTGCCTATTGACAAACGGACAGCCAGGAGACAGAGGCACACCACCCTCCAAGGTGATCAAGCCGGGGGTCAGGAGGACACTTCCCTGCAGCCCGTGTGAGTCCCAAATCACTTCACCAAAGCCTGCTCTGCTCCTTGGAGAGGAGATGGATGCCGCAGTCCTCCAGCAAGGCAGCCCCGTCACCTGCCCCAAGCCCCAAAGCAGGATTCATGGGGGCTACCCTGGCCCTGGCTTGGGAAGGGACCACACTGCCCGGCCCCAACCTCACTGTTGTAATCAGGCCCTGGCCAAGTGCCTCGAGTGAGGACATAAGCTTACCTCGACCATCACACCGCGCCGGATGTGATCCCTCCCAATGGGGACCCTCCTGTCAGCGTAAGTCTCCGGGGGTCTGACCAACTTCCCATCCCGGCAGCAGCTCGTTTCTCTGTAAGCCAGGGCTTTGGCTGCGGAGATTTGAGTACTCGGTGCTGGCTCTCAGAACAGGTCCCTACCCGGCGCTGTTCTGTACCCCACCCTTGTCCCAGGCTTCCCAGGTGTGCGTGCACACATACGTGTGTGTATGTGCATATGCGCACGTGTGCACGGTGTAGGCTGGATGTGTGTGCATGCCTATGTATGCATGTGTGCAAGTGTGTGTGCATGTGTGTGCTACATCGGTTTGGCATCTTAAGAGACTGGCTTCCCCCAGATGAGGCCCCCTACCTCCTGATCATTCCCTCTGGCCTGCATCCCCAGCAGCTGTCTTGCACTTTGATCTCATCTTCTGCCCCACGGACCCTTCACCCGTGCCTGGACTCTGCACCTGAACCCCTTGGCGGCCTGGAGAGTGGAGGTGCCCAAAGAAGCACATGACCCTCACCTGTGATGTTGCTGAGACCCAGGTCGCCAAAGGACAGAACCACACAGGAGGGTTCCATCTCCCCAGGGACCACACACGTCTTCTTGGTCAGATGGCGTTTGCCAGGATGTCCGACAAATTGGATGCCCTTGGGAACTGAGATCTTCACGTAGACCTGGAGAGTGTGGCAAGAACCATGGTGCCCGGAATCTGTGTGCCCTCCCAACACACCCCACTGCCCACTGCACTCTGTCCACCCTGGCAGCCTTTCCCCCAAAGCCACGCTCTCTTTGGGAGGCTCTCTTTCCACTTCTGATCAGAACAAACTACTTACCATTGTCCTGCTGGGAGCCCCCTCCTTCCCTCGGCCCCCTGAACCCTCACTGGTCCAGCTCTCCCTTGGGACCAAGGTCAATTCAAGGGCTGTCTCTCTGGCCAAGCATGGGATAAGAGGGGCCACTCCACATGCAGGCCCCGCAGGGAACTTCATCTGACCCTGTCTCCAACCACTGAGGTCCACCGAGTCATAACAGTGTTCGGTGTGCACACGTGTATGCGTCATGTGTGTGCCGTGCACGCATGCGTCTCTGTGTGCACACCTATGTGTGTAGGCGTAGCATTACACGATGTGTGAGTGCACACGAGTGAAGGCAAGTGTCTCTGCACACGTGTGCAAGCATGGCTCTCTACACGTGTGCGCTTGTGCACACCATGTCTCCGCGTGCATGTTGTGTACGTGTGTGTGTTTATAACCCTCAATCTACAACAGGCTCTTTGCTCCACATGCATTCGTTCAACCAGCACACAGGCAGCGCCTGGTTCAGGAGCCCTGCTAGGAGCTCAAGAAACAGATCTGAACAGACGAGAGCGATCCCTGGGCCTCAGAGGCTTGACGTGCCTAAGTCACACACACATGCAGGTGTGTACAAGGAAGCTTTACAGTGGCAAGTGTGACAGTGTCTGAATCCTGCCCAAGGGCAGGCCCAGTAGAACCTGAATGAGAACGGTTGGTGCAGGGTGCTTTGGGGGCTCCCCCATTCCCCTCGAGACAGCATTCTTCTAGAAAGTTCTTCCAGGGAGGAAAGAAGAAATTCAAGCGTCAAGCATCAGTGAGATACATTTTCCAGGTGCTGGATGGAACCCGCTGTCCAGGCTGAGGGGTCTGGATGTGCCTGTTTTCCTGGAACCTCAGGACGGGCACATGGAGGCGGGGGGCGGGGGGGCAGGGAGGGTGGTTCCTGAAATTGACGTGTGGTGACTATTTTTTTTTTCTTCTGGCCGCACCATGTGGCACGGCATGCGGGATCTTAGTTCCCCAACCAGGAATGGAACCTCTGCCCCCTGCAGTGGAAGCGCAGAATCCTAACCACTGGACGGCTGGGCAATTCCCGACACCTAATTCTAACACAGGTCTGCCCCTCACTCCCTGGGGGACCTTGAACATACGAAGATGCTTCTCTGAGCTTCCCAAGTGGGAATGATTCCATCACAGCCCCTCCTTCCTCAGCCCACGTGGGCACTTGATAATGATACAGTTAAAATCATCCACCCAGCACTGGGCACAGAGATGCGTGCCCAAGAACACCGAGTTGGTGGCATCAGAGCTCCAGGTGAGCTCAGGCAGACCCCACGTCCTGAGCATTGGGGTCTTCAGATTCCCACACAGAGCCTGGCACGCATCAGGTATCGGGCGATAGCTTTTGAGTGAATGAATTCGAATCACTCACATTTTATACGCAGGAATTCCTTTCTGGTGGCCTCTGGGTGTTTCATTTCTATTCCAGACCTGCACTGACCACTTTTTTTTTTTTCACTTGGGATTTTCTTTTCATTAAAGACCCAAGACAGAAGTTCCTGTGTGACAGTACATTACGTGTGGCTCAAATAAGCATTGGGAAGTCAAATGCAAATACCAGCCTCAAACCTGGACTGTGCCAGGCAGAAGGTAATGGGAGGGGTCCTTTACTGGCCTCAGGGCCAGCATACGGCATTCTGAACAACACGTTCTTGGGTAGATGTAATCAGTCAGCAGAGGTATAGAACTTGCAAAGGAAAAAAGGAGTAAATGATTTCATGGAAGCTCAAGGTCAGCCTCTGAGCTGAGACTCAGAGAAACGCTGCTGTCTCCACTCCGGGCCAGGCTCAGAAATGATCACAGACATAGCCGAGGGGGCAGGGGGTGAGGGTAGATCTCTCACACTCAGATAAGGAAACTGAGACAAAGTGGGCTGGTAAATGGAAACAGCCAGCTGAAGTTCAAAGGGTCGTCTGGGGGATGCTGAGACACGTATGCGCTGGGACTACAGCTGTGCCGCGGGGGATCCGCCACCTCCACTCAGGACCTCCACCCCCAGCAGCCTCGCTGCCCTTCAGGTGGCAAATTCCAATCACTCCCTGGCCAGAAGGCCTTGTTTTTCAAGAAAAGCCAGAAATCTGGGCAGGGGGTGGATACAATCTCTTGGTTTCCAGTGTCTTTGGCCTGGGGCTGCCCCTCCCATCTCTGCCCTCGGTGGGGAATGTGCCGGCAGCCTTGAGGGGGGGCGGGTGCACACACATGGGCAGGGCCAGGACAAGGTTAGCAGGCTCTCCCTGCTGGCTGGGGTGAGGCTGAGACCTGTAGCCTGACCCCCAGGCCAACCTGCAGAAAGCAGGCTTGCTCCCAGCTAGACCCCTGGCCCTGCACCCCACTCACTCCTCCATTTGCAGTCTCTGCTCCCAGCTCCCACTCCTGAGGGCTGCCCCTAACTCTGGGAGCCCACCTCCTCTCTCTTCCTGCCACCCCCCCTCAGCTGACATCCAGGCTGAGATGGTGCAAAAGGATTACAAAGGCAGGGGAGGAGGGTGCCCCTGCCCTCCTGCAGCCACACGGACGCTCAGGCCCCGAAACACCCCTTCCCTATCCTGCCCCCACCTGACCCTGGTCCTCACGGCTCCCTCCACATTGCCTGCCATCCCTCCTCCTCATGAGGGTCTGAAATCCCCAAGCCCACCTCCTTGGGGTAGCTGTTATCGGTTGAATTGTGTCCCCCAGGAAGATACGTCGAAATCCTAACCCCTGGTACCTATAAATGTGACCTCATTTGGAACTACGGTCTCTGCAGACGTCATCAAGTTCCAGTGAGGTCATTAGGGTAGACCCTAATCCAATAAAACAGGGACTCTTCTCAGAGGAAATTTGGACACAGAGATAACAAGAGAAGTCACCCTGGGGCCCCTTGATGAGATAAGGCGACAGCTCTGTGACCCCAACTAGGTCGGGTCTACCAGCCCCTTGCCAGCCTGAAGGAGCTACAGAAGACAGACCCTGTCGCCCTTTACCCCCCCAATAAAGACTTCTTGGGGTTCACGTCTCTCAGGGGGGGATTTGAGGTAGGAGGTAGAGGGGCCCCTGGGCTGGACAGCTGGAGTTTGTCAAGCCCAGCAAGTTGGAACTTTGTTTTCCCTAGACACTCCAAGTCCAAAGTTAAAGGCAGGAGCTGAGCTCTGCTGGAGTAAAGAGATAAGATGACCACTCCTGAGGTCAAGGAGACCTCCCTGACTACACATGCGCAGAAAGCCTCCTCGGGGGTCAAAAAGGAGGGGGCGCCACTCCATAATAGGTGATGCCAAACCTCCCACAGGCCTCTGTGCTGGAATCCATCTTGGCAAAAAGATACGCAAGCATGTTGGAGCGGGTCCTAGGGCAGGTCAGATGTGGGAAGAGAAGGCGCTGACAACTGGCCAAAGGTAAACAAAGGCCGGGAAGAACTGCCCTGTATAAATGATTTAACGGCCTCTTTACTGCACTCCTCCTCATTAGGGAGGATGCCCACACCCTTCCTCTCTGGGTGTGTATTTCTGCCTTGCTCTGTCTTAAATAAACAACAGTTTCTCTGTGCGTTCTCCCACTTGTTGTGCCGTGTCTCTCATAATAAACTTCACCTGTTTCTGCAGGTTTTGCCTCTTTGAGAAATTCACTTTTCAAACAGAGCAACAGCCAGGGAAACTTTGCTTCTAGCCTCTAGCCCCTGGTGGTCTAGTGGCTAGGATTCCTGGTTTTCATCCAGGCTACCCAGGTCCAGTTCCTGGGCAGAGAACTAAGACCCTGCTTCAAGACCGCTTGCTGCTGTCTCTCCGAGATCACCTGACTCCATGGCGTTACATATGATACTCACCCTCCCACAGCCCTGCAGGGTCAGGAGTCAACGACAGTGGCTCCATCACATCTGTCACCCTCTAACCCCGCCATGCACACACTCCCACCCCCAACCTGCCCAGGTGTAGACAGCTGGTGAAGCAGAAGTGGACTCATCCAGCCTCTGCCTCACTATTATCACAGATGCTGTCCCCCACGGCCCTCCAGGACGACCCCATGCGGCCCTGCCTGCCCCACATCCCAGGTGCCGTGCCCCTCCAATCCCTCCCCCCCAGGATGACCCCACCTCCCTCTGCTGCCTGCCATTAAGGATGCCACCCCTCTCCCCCATAATGGGAAAGGCTGTGTATGGAGGGCGGGTTCGGTACCTCGACGCAGGTGTCCATGTAGTTGTAGATGCTGAGCGGGATCTTGGCCTGCTCCCCGCGGACCACGTTGCGGGGCAGGGTGAAGTCGACAAAGAAGGTCTTGAAGGTCTTCAGCAGAATGGGCTCGGCAATGCCCAGGCCCCTCTCGGCAGACAGACCCACTGCCTCACCCACCCAGCTGGTGATGGAGTCGGGGACCTGCACGCTGAGTGTGTCCTCGCCTGATGGGTCACTGCGGAAAGACGGACAACCGTGTGCTCTTCTCGGCCGTGCCGCAGCGGCCAGGCGGGAACACAGGAGCCCAGCCGTATGGCCTTGGGCCCCAGGGTGGTGCCCCCCGCAACTGCCCCGCAGCTCAGAAATAAGCATTAGAGGCACCCCACAGCGTGTGACAGGAGCAAGTTATCCCTCGGCCCTGACTCGCCATAATCGGACACATGAATGTCTCTCAGGACAGCTGTGATCACAGGACCACCCAAAACATGGGTTCAGAGAGGCAAACTCTGGCAGTGCATGCTCTGCCCAGTTTAGGGGAGAAAGACACTGAATCAAGGGGACTGGTCACTTACAGCATGCTTGTGTGTCTCCCAGAAAGACATGTCCAAGCCCTAACCCCTGGTAACCTGTGAATGGGACATTATTTGGAAATAGGGTCTTTGCAGATGCCACTAGTTAAGATGAAGCCACACTGGAGTAGAGTGGGCCCTAATCCAATGACAGGTGTCCTTATAAGAGGAGGGAAATTCAGACACAGAGAGAAAAAGGCCAGGCGAAGATGGAGGCAGAGACTGGAGTGATGCAGCCACAAGCCAAGGAATGCCTGCCTGTGGGGGACACCCACACTTCCTGGCCTGGCATCCTCGTCCCATACACTCCTGCGGAGCCCAGCTCCCTGCTAAGAACGTATGTGTGATTTTTCAGGCCTGCCCACAGGCCTGCAGGTCTCACGGGGTGGGGGTAGGGTAGGGAGGTGAGGGGTGGGTATGCACTGAGGTCTCTGAGGCAAGATGCAGCCAAGGACTCAGGGTCCCTGGCTGGCCATGCTCTTTGCATGTTTGCATTCCCAGCCCAGAATTTCCACTCCCAGGTCTCTTTAGCATAACGGACCATGGGCAGAGGTTTTCTTCAGACACCTCTGCCAAGGCCTCTTTATGGTCAGAAGGAAACACTGAAGACATCCCTCCCCAGTTGGAGTACTTTCCCACTCCTAACTCTCTCCCCTGTCCACCCCCAACCCCACCCCATGGTCCATAAAGCTGCTGGAGCCTTTTGTTCAGGGCTCCCGCCAAGTGAGATGACCCCTATGTCTTGGCCGATCCACCTGACAGTGGGCCATTCTGTGGGGAACAGAACAGGGGGAGACATGTACGGAACACTCTACCTAACAACAACAATGGAACACACATTCTTCTGAAGTGCACTTGGGGTATTTTCCAGGACAGACCCATAGGTTAAGCTACAAACTAAGCCTCAGTGGGCTTAAAAAGAGAGATAGCATACAAAGTCCCTTCTCTGACCACAATAAGATGAATGAAGTTAGAAATCAACAAGAGAAGGAAAGCTGGAAAATTTACAAATTTGTGGAAATTAACACATTCTTAAACACCAAAGGATCAAAGAAGAGATCACAAAGGGAATTAAAAAGTACTTAGAACTCCCTCTTGCTAGAACACCAGAATCACAACTAACTGCTGAACAATCATCCACAGGAAGACAGTGGAACTCACCAAAAAAGATACCCCACATCCAAAGACAAAGGAGAAGCCACAGTGAGACTGGTAGGAGGGGTGCAATCACAATAAAATCAAATCCCATAACTGCTGGGTGGGTGACTCACAAACTGGAGAACAATTATACCACAGAAGCCCACCCACTGGAGTGAAGGTTCTGAGCCCCACATCAGGCTTCCCAACCTGGGGTCCAGCAACAGGAATTCCCAGAGAATCAGAGTTTGAAGGCTAGCGGGATTTGATTGCAGAACTTCAAAAGGACTGGGCGAAACAGTGACTCCACTCTTGAAGGGCACACACAAAGTGTGTGCGCACCAGGACCCGGGGGAAGGAGCAGTGACCCCATAGGAGACTGAACCAGACCTACCACTAGTGTTGATGGGTCTTCTGCAGAGGTGGGGGTGGGCGGCTGTGGCTCACCGCAGGGACAAGGACACTGGCAGCAGAAGTTACGGGAAGTACTCATTGGTGTGAGCCCTCCCGGAGTCCTCCATTAGCCCCACCAAAGAGGCTGTAGGCTCCAGTGCTGGGTCGCCTCAGGCGAAACAATCAACAGCGAGGGAACACAGCCCCACCCATCAGCAGGCAATTGGATTAAAGTTTTACTGAGCTCTGCCCACCAGAGTAACACCTGGCTCTACCCATCACCAGTCCCTCCCATCAGGAAGCTTGCATGAGCCTCTTAGATAGCCTCAACCACCAGAGGGCAGACAGCAGACACAAGAAGGACTACAATACTGCAGCCTGTGGAACAAAAACCACAATCACAGAAAGTTAGACAAAATGAAAAGGCAGGGCTTCCCTGGTGGCGCAGTGCTTGAGAGTCTGCCTGCCGATGCAGGAGACGCGGGTTCGTGCCCCGTTTCGGGATCCATCAGGAAGCTTGCACGAGCCTCTTAGATAGACTCAACCATCAGAGGGCAGACAGCAGACACAAGAAGAACTACAATCCTGCAGCCTGCAGAAGGAAAACCACAATCACAGAAAGATAGATGAAATGAAAAGGCAGAGGATTATGTCCCAGATGAAGGAAAAAGATAAAACCCCAGAAAAACAACTAAATTCCAGAAAAAGAATTCAGAATAATGATAGTGAAGATGATCCAGGACTTCGGAAAAAGAATGGAGGCAAAGATCGAGAAGATGCAAGAAATGTTTAACAAAAACCTAGAAGAATTAAAGAACAAACAAATGGAAATGAACAATACAATAACTGAAATGAAAAATAAACTACAAGGAATCGATAGCAGAATCACTGAGGCAGAAGAACAGATAAGTAACCTGGAAGACAGAATGGTGGAATTCACTGCTGAAGAACAGAATAAAGAAAACAGAATGAAAAGAAATGAAGACAGCCTAAGAGACCTCTGGGACAACATTCACATTATAGGGGTCCCAGCAGGAGAAGAGACAGAGAAAGGACCCGAGAAAATATTTGAAGAGATTATAGTCAAAAACTTCCCTAACACAGGAAAGGAAATAGCCACCCAGGTCCAGGAAGTGCAGAGAGTCCCAGGCAGGATAAACCCAAGGAGAAACACGCTGAGACACATAGTAATCAAACTGAGAAAAATTAAGGACAAAGGAAAATTATTAAAAGCAACAAGGGAAAAATGACAAATAACATACAAGGGAACTCCATAAGGTTAACAGCTGATTTCTCAGCAGAAACTCTACAAGCCAGAAGGGAGTGGCACAATATATTTAAAGTGATGAAAGGGAAGAACCTGCAACCAAGTCTACTCTAACCCGCAAAGATCTCATTCAGATTTGACAGAGAAATCAAAAGCTTTACAGACAAACAAAAGCTAAGAGCATTCAGCACCACCAAACCAGCTCTAGGTCAAATGCTAAAGGAACTTCTCTAAGTGGGAAACACAAGAGAAGAAAAGGACCTAGAAAAACAAACCCATAACAATTAAGAAAATGGTAATAGGAACATACATGTCGATAATTACCTTAAACGTGAATGGATTAAATGCTCCAACCAAAAGACGCAGGTTCACTGAATGAATACAAAAACAAGACCCATACACATGCTATCTACAAGAGACCCACTTCAGACCTAAGATCACATACAGACCGAAAGTGAGGGGATGCAAAAAGGTATTCCACACAAATGGAAATCAAAAGAAAGCTGGAGTAGCAATACTCATATCAGATAAAACAGACTTTAAAATAAAGAATGTTACAAGAGGGCTTCCCTGGTGGCGCAGTGGTTGAGAGTCCGCCTGCAGATGCAGGGGACACAGGTTCATGCCCCGGTCCGGGAAGATCCCACATGCCGCGGAGCGGCTGGGCCCGTGAGCCATGGCCGCTGAGCCTGCGCGTCCGGAGCCTGTGCTCCGCAACGGGAGAGGCCACAACAGTGAGAGGCCCACGTGCCGCAAAAAAAAAAAAGAATGTTACAAGAGACAAGGAAGGGCACTACATAATGATCAAGGGATCAATCCAAGAAGAAGATATAACAATTATAAATATATATGCACCCAACACAGGAGCACCTCAATACATAAGGCAAATGCTAAGAGCTATAAAAGAGGAAATCGACAGTAACCCAATAATAGTGGGGGACTTTAACACCTCACTTACACCAATAGACAGATCATCCAGACAGAAAATTAATAAGGAAACACAAGCTTTAAATGACACAGTAGATCAGATAAATTTAATTGATATTTATAGGACACTCCATCCAAAAACAGCAGATTACATTTTCTTCTCAAGTGCGCATGGAACATTCTCCAGGACAGATCACATCTTGGGTCACAAATCAAGCCTCAGTAAATTTAAGAAAATTGAAATCATATCAAGCATCATTTCTGACCACAACATTATGAGATTAGAAATAAATTACAGGGAAAAAATGTAAAAAACCACAAACACATGGAGGCTAAACAATACGTTACTAAATAACCAAGAGCTCGCTGAAGAAATCAAAGAGGAAATCAAAAAATACCTAGAGACAAATGACAATGAAAACACAATGATCCAAAACCTATGGGATGCAGCAAAAGCAGTTCTAAGTGGGAAGTTTATAGCAATACAAGCCTACCTCAAGAAAAATGAAAAATCTCAAATAAACAATCTAACCTTACACCTAAAAGAGCCAGAGAAAGAAGAACAAACAAAACCCAAAGTCAGCAGAAGGAAAGAAATCAGTAAGATCAGAGCAGAAATAAATGAAATAGAAACAAAGAAAACAATAGCAAAGATCAATAAAACTAAAAGCTGGTTCTTTAAGAAGATAAACAAAATTGATAAACCATTAGCCAGACTCATCAAGAAAAAGAGGGAGAGGACTCAAATCAATAGAATTAGAAATGAAAAAGGAGAAGTTACAATGGACACCGCAGAAATACAAAGCATCCTAAGAGACTACTACAAGCAGCTCTATGCCAACAAAATGGACAACCTGGAAGAAATGGACAAATTCTTAGAAAGGTATAAGCTTCCAAGATTGAACCAGGAAGAAATAGAAAATATGACCAGACCAATCACACATAATGAAATTGAAACTGTGATTAAAAATCTTCCAACAAACAAAAGTCCAGGACCAGATGGCTTCACAGGTGCATTCTATCAAACATTTAGAGAAGAGCTAACACCCATCCTTCTCAAACTCTTCCAAAAATTGTAGAGAAAGGAACACTCCCAAACTCATTCTACAAGGCCACCATCACCCTGATACCAAAACCAGACAGAGACTACAAAAAAAGAAAATTACAGACCAATATCACTGATGAATATAGATGCAAAAATCCTCAACAAAATACTAGCAAACAGAATCCAACAACACATTAAAAGGATCATACACCATGACCAAGTGGGAATTATCCCAAGGATGCAATGATTCCTCAATATACACAAATCAATCAATGTGATACACCATATTAACAAATTGAAGAATAAAAACCATATGATCATCTCAATAGATGCAGAAAAAGCTTTTGACAAAATTCAACACCCATTTATGATAAAAAAAACTCTCCAGGAAGTGGGCATAGAGGGAACTTACCTCAACATAATAAAGGCCATATATGACAAACCCACAGCAAACATCATTCTCAATAGTGAAAAACTGAGAGCATTTCCTGTAAGATCAGGAACAAAACAAGGATGTCCACTCTTGCCACTATTATTCAACATAGTTTTTGAAGTCCTAGCCATGGCCATCAGAGAAGAAAAAGAAATAAAAGGAATCCAAATTGGAAAAGAAGAAGCAAAACTGTCACTGTTTGCAGATGACATGATACTATACATAGATAATCCAAATGATGCCACCAGAAAACTACTAGAGCTAATCAATGAATTTGGAAAAGTTGCCAGATACAAAATTAATGCACCGAAATCTCTTGCATTCCTATACACTAACAATGAAAGATCAGAAAGAGAAATTAAGGAAACAATCTCATGCACCATTGCAACAAAAAGAATAAAATATGTAGGAATAAACCTACGTAAGGAGGTAAAAGACCTGTACTCAGAAAACTATCAGACACTGATGAAAGAAATCAAAGGTGACACAAACAGATGGAGAGATAGACCATGTTCTTGGATTGGAGGAATCAATTGTGAAAATGACTATACTACCCAAAGCAATCTACAGATTCAATGCAATCCCTATCAAATTACCAATGGCATTTTTTACAGAACTAGAACAAAAAATCTTAAAATTTGTATGGAGACACAAAAGATCCCGAATAGCTAAAGCAGTCTTGAGGGGAAAAAATGGAGCTGGAGGAATCAGACTCCTTGACTTCAGACTATACTACAAAGCTACAGTTGTCAAGACAATATGGTACTAGCACAAAAACAGAAATATAGATCAATGGAACAGGATAGAAAGCCCAGAGATAAACCCAGGCACCTATGGTCAACTAATCTATGACAAAGGAGGCAAGGGTATACAATGGAGAAAAGACAGTCTCTTCAATAAGTGGTGCTGGGAAAACTGGACAGCTACATGTAAAAGAATGAAATTAGAACATTCCATAACACCATACATGAAAATAAACTCAAAATGGATTAGAGACCTAAATGTAAGACCGGACACTATAAAACTCTTAGAGGAAAACATAGGAAAAACACTCTTTGACATAAATCATAGCAAGATCTTTTTTGACCCGCCTCCTAGAGTAATGGAAATAAAAACAAAAATAAACAAACAGGACCTAATGAAACTTAAAAGCTTTTGCACAGCGAAGGAAACTATAAACAAGACAAAAAGCCAACCCTCAGAATGGGAGAAAATATTTGCAAACGAATCAACGGACAAAGGATTAATCTCCAAAATATATAAACAGCTCATGCAGCTCAATATTAAAAAAACAAACAACCCAATCAAAAAAAAAGGAGAAGACCTAAATAGACATTTCTCCAAAGAAGACATACAGATGGCCAAGAGGCACATGAAAAGCTGCTCAACATCATTAATTATTAGAGAAATGCAAATCAAACTACAATGAGGTATCACCTCACACCAGTCAGAATGGCTATCATCAGAAAATCTACAAACAACAAATGCTGGAGAGGGTGTGGAGAAAAGGGAACCCTCTTGCACTGCTGGTGAGAATGTAAATTGATACAGCCACTATGGAGAACAGTACGGAGGTTCCTTAAAAACACTAAACCTAGAATTACCATATGACCCAGCAATCCCACTACTGGGCATATACCCAGAGAAAACCATTATTCAAAAAGACATATGCACTCCAATGTTCATTGCAGCACTATTTACAATAGCCAGGTCATGGAAGCAACCTAAATGCCCATCGACAGACAAATGGATAAAGAAGATATGGTACATATATACAATGGAATATTACTCAGCCATAAAAAGGAACGAAATTGGGTCATTTGTAGAGACGTGGATGGACCTAGAGACTGTCATACAGAGTGAAGTAAGTCAGAGAGACAAAAACAAATACTGCATATTAATGCACATATGTGGAATCTAGAAAAATGGCACAGATGAACCGGTTTGCAAGGCAGAAATCGAGACACAGATGTAGAGAGCAAACGTATGGACACCAAGTGGGGAAAACGGGGTGGGTGGTGGTGGTGGTGGGATGAATTGGGATATTGGGATTGACATATATACACTAATATATATAAAATAGATAACTAGTAAGAACCTGCTGTATAAAATTAATAAATAAAATAAAATTCAAAAAGAAAAAGAAATGTTTTTGCAAAGATAAATGATATGTCAAAAATTAACTGTTATACTTTGCTACTCAAATTACCTCTGGATTTGAAAGAAATTTTTAAAAATCTCTGCAAAAAGTAAAAAGAAAAAAAGGACTTAGAGATGAATGAAAACAAAAGCACAACACAGCCAAACTCACAGGATGCATCAAAAGCAGTATTAAGGGGGAAATTCATGGCTGTAAATGCTTACATTAAAAAAATAAGATCTCAGGCTTCCCTGGTGGCGCAGTGGTTGAGAGTCCGCCTGCCGACGCAGGGGACACGGGTTCGTGCCCTGGTCTGGGAAGATCCCACATGCTACGGAGCAGCTAGGCCCATGAGCCATGGCCACTGAGCCTGCGCGTCCGGAGCCCGTGCTCCACAACGGGAGAGGCCACAACAGTGAAAGGCCCACGTACAGCAAAGAAAAAAAAAAGATCTCAAATAAACAGCCTAACTTTGTAACTTAAAGGAACTTGAAAAAGAAAAACAAAAGAGATCAAATAATAAAGAAGCAGAAATAATAAAGATTATAGCAGAAAAAAATGAAATAAAGAATACAAAAATAATAGAGAGGGACTTCCCTCGTGGTCCAGTGGTTAGGACTCTGCGCTCCCAATGCAGGGGGCCCAGGTTCGATCCCTTGTCAGGGAACTAGATCCCGCATGCTGCAACTAAAAGGATCCCACATGCTGCAGTGAAGATCTCTCATACCACAACTAAGACACAGCAAGCCAAATAAATAAATAAATAAATAAATTTTTTTTTAAAAGAAAAATAATAGAGAAAATCAATGAAACCAAAAGTTGGTTCTCTGAAAAGATTAATAAAATTAACAAACCTTTAGCTAGATGATCTAAGAAAAGAGAGAAAAGACTTAAATTACTAAAATCCAAAATGAAAGTGGGGGCATTACTATCGATTCCACAGAAATAAAAAAAGATTTTAAGAGACTACTATGAACTACTGTACACCAACAACTTGGATAATCTAGATGAATGGACAAATTCTTAGAAACACAAAACCTACCAAGACTGAATCACAAGGAAATAACAAATCTGAATAGATCTCTAACAAGTAAGGAGGTTGAATCAGCAATCAAAATATTCCCAAAAAGGCAAGCTCTGGATGTGATGGCTTCGCTGGTAAATTCTATCCAACATTTAAAGAAGAACCCTTGTGCACTGTTGGTGGCAATGTAAAATGGTGCAACCACTGTGGAAAACAATATGGTGAATTCTCAAAAAATTAAACACAGAATTACCATATGATCCAGCAACTCCACTTCTGGGTAAATACCCAAAAGAGTTGAAAGCAGGGTCTCAAAGCGATATTTGCACATCCATATTCATAGAAGGATTATTCATAATAACCAAAAGGTGGAAGCAACCTAAGTGTCCACCAAAGGATGAATGCATACACGAAATGTGGTCCACCCATACAACGGAATGCTATTCAGGCTTAAAAAGAAAGCAAATTTTGATACATGCCACAACAAGGATGAACCATGAGGACACCATGCTAAGTGAAATGAGCCAGTCACAAAAGGACAGATACTATATGATTCCACTTACATGAGGTCCTTAGAGCAGTAAGATTCATAGAGACAAAAATTAGAAGAGTGGACGCTAGGGGGCTGAGGGGAGGGAGGATTGGGGAGTTAGTATTTAATGGGGACATAGTTTCAGTTTTGCAAGACGAAAAGAGTTTTGGAGACGGAGGGTGGTGATGGCAGTACAACAATACGAATGCACTTATTACCACTGAACCGTACACCTAAAAATGGTTCAGGTGGTAAATTTTATGTTACGTGTATTTTACCAATTTTTAAAATTAGAAAAGAAAAAAAAGAGCTGACGAGTCCTTGCCTGGGCCCAGCAAGAACCTCCTCCTTGGTCTCAGATCTGTACTCTCTGACTCATCCTTGCTCCAGCCAACAGAGGGAGAGAGACTGTCTCAAATCCCAAATGCCTCCCAGCAACTCTCTGTGGCTCTCCACACCCCCACCACAGACCACTCGGCCGTCACACTCCCTGCCTCGTCCTCTTGGCCCCACCTGCCTCATCCCAACCGTGTGAAAATCACCACCCTCTCCCATGCCCCAACTCTTGCCCATGCTGGTCCTGCCTCCTGGATACCGTTCCCCCGCTTCTTGTTTATCTATCCTGTGGGACCCAGCTTGGGCTCCACCTGCCCTGGGAGTCTTTCTAGCTTCCCCAAAGGGCACCTCTCCTTCCTCCCAAGCCCTGGGCCAAGCCTTCCATGAGAACACTGGCCCTACTGAAGCATGAAGCCTTTGGGGGCAAAAAACATAAATTCTACACGTGAGGGGACCCTATCTGCCTTGTTCAAGGTGCCATCCCTGGCACCAAAAGCACTACCCAGCACCCAAAACATCACCCAGCACACAGAAAATAGATACATTTTTACTCTCTGTACACCTCTGATGATGGACCGACAGCACATCTTAAACCTGGACTCCCAGAACAAAATGCAGTAATCAGCTTCTGTTCTGACCAGCGGGGAAGACTGCCCATAATGAGGACAAGCACATCCATGAAAGCAGCCTGAGGAACCCCCAGCTGAGTGCTTGGCTCTGTGCTGAGCATGTGCCACGGCATCTCATGCCAAGAAGGGGACCCCAGCTCAGCAGTAGGTCCACCCGCTGGCCAATCCACTAGCCCCAGGGTCTGAACTTTCATGCCTAACTGGTTTCCCAGGGCAAGTCACCACTACCTTCTGACACTAAGCATTGAAAGAAAAAAGCCAACTGCATCTGGCAAGAATTTAGCACAGCACTGCTGCTTCAAGGCGAACTAAAAGAGAAAACAATGTAGAAAGGAAATGTGCTGAGAGAAGCAGCCTGTTTTGCGGGCAGGAGCCTGAGTCTCCTGAGGAGCGAGGAGGGGGTGGGTGGGTGGAATTGAGTTCATGTTCCAGGGAACTGTAATCATTTTAATGAGCTCGTTATATAAACAGAGCGGATAGAGTTACCCCAAGAGGGAGTTGTTAAGAAGCATGAAGCCCTCAAATTTCATATTTCATGGGCAGATGTCTGAGGCTGCAGAGGGATTTGGGGCTGACTTCATAGCTTTGAGTTTTATGTGTTAGAAAAGGATGCCCAATGTCTTACTCAGATGTTGGTGTCAGATCTCCAGGCAAACCGACTGGGAACCATCTTTCATGAGTGCCTCTGAGTCAGCCCACAAAGGCAGCAAAGGAAAGAAATCATACTTTACCTGATGTTGAGACAGTGCCAAATCCATGTTTCAGGGAAGTAGGTCCTTTTCTTCTTCTCTGCTCTATGAAAAAAAATTTTTTTAATAAAGAAATGATTAAAGTTTCACAGACATAACTTAATTCTGTTACCTGGCAGGTTGACATTCTACTTGATTAGCCTATAACATGTTAATTCTCTTACCCAGCAGCTTAATATTGTACATGTTTTAATTCTCTGACCTGGAAAGGTTCCTATTCTACTCTAATAGGACATAATGTGTTAATTCTTTCACCTGGCAGGGTTAACATTCTACTTGATTAGGACTAGTAAAAGCGAGGCATCAAAGGCTTGACAGACGCTTCTTCAAATGACAGGGGTGCCTCGCATCCTGAATTTAGAAGGTAAGAAGGGCCACAGGGACCACCCCATGTCCTCTCCTTTGTTAATTTCCCTCCCTGGGTTTGCCATGTTTTTCTGCATCATTATATAGAGCTCTCCTATCCCCTCTCCCCCTTCCTCCGTGCTTTCATTTTTTTTTTTTTTTTAGTTTTTTTTAATTGAAGTATAGTTGACTTACGACATTGTGTTAGTTTCGTTTCTGAAGTAGAGTAAAGTGATTCAATTATACGTATATACGTCCTTTCATGTGCTATCATTCTTGCTTTATCCTCAGAAGCCGCACAGCCCACCTTCCTCGGGGGCTGTCCTATTCTTTTTTTTTTTTTTCTTCCTTTTTTACAGTCTTTATTGAATTTGTTACAATATTGCTTCTGTTTTATGTTTTGGTTTTTGGGCCCCGAGGCAGGTAGGATCTTAGCTCCTCAACCAGGGATTGAACCTGCACCCCCTTCACTGGAAGGCAAAGTCTTAACCACTGGACTGCCAAGGAAGTCCAGGGACTGTCCTATTCTTTAAAAAATAATATTAATAAGCCCTACTTGGCATCTGGCAAAACTTCTCAAGATTAGAAATGCTCACATCTCTTTCAACCTGAGGTTACCTCTCCCAGGGATGAACCCTGAAATTAACCACAGACACATGTGCAAAGACAGACTATGGTGTGGTTCACTGCAGCACTGTGAGAAATAACAAACAGCCAAAATCTCCATCAATAGGGCGTTTGGTTAATCAAATGATAGTACAGTCACACAGTGGAATATTACGTCAGTGAAAAAGGGTGAGGTACGTATATATGTACTGGTATGAAATGGTCTCTAAGGTTTATCGCTGACTTTAAAAAGGAAGGCACAGAACAGTATTATAGTATTCTCCCATTGCGTTTTTTTTTTTAATCCTTGTGTATACACAGAAAATTTCTAGAAGGATATCTAAGGAATTATTGACCATTATTGCCTCTTAGAAGGGAACGGAGGATCTGGAGGGGGGAGGGAGACTTCCATTTCATTATATACCCTTTCATACTCTTTGAAAAATAATTTAACCACATGCATATGGTTAAGAAAAATATCCTTCAGAATAAGGATGCATTATCCAATTACAAAAAGGCACAAACACTTGCTTTTTAAGGCATTTCTTATGCCTTTCTGCATTGGGATTTACAATTCCCTTTGAGGTTTTGGGTTTCGAGGCTGCTTGCATATCCACTTCAGGCCAAGCTCTCAGGAGGCACGCACATGGGAGGCTCCAAGCTTCCAGAGTAGTGTCTGGCTGAAGGATGCTCAGGGGCCAATATTCCACCTCCTCACTCAACCACATCTCAGAAATGCCTTCGTGTGTCTCCAAAGTACCATAGGGGGAGCCTGGTCTGCCTATGCCCTGATGTGGAGTTTGGAAACGAGGACCTCTGTGGGCCTGTTAAATGTGTGACTTGGGCAGGAAGAACCTAGGAGATCCAGGTATCCAGAAACCACTGCAGAGGAGACTGGCGGGACTGGGAAGGTTCCCAATCTGGCCAGAGAGGGCTTGAAAGAAGAAGAGCGTTTTCATGGACAGGCCTGCCAGGGTGGGAGATCCTCTGGGCCACCTCTGGCTCAGAACAAGGGCTAAGGAGTCTGGGTGCCACCCCCAAGGTCTCCAAAGAGACCCAGATGCTGGGGCACTGTTGACCACACTGACCCCATCCCTGGCCCACTTGGTTCTGTGCTTCTCATTTAATGAGTTGACAGGAAGGGTACATCCAAGGCCTGCCTCCCCTTTCCCAGCCTACACACCCCTAAATTCAGAGAGAGTGAAAAGGCAAGGTCTTCAAGACACCCTACCCCTCCCCAAGCTGGCTGGAGTTGAGGAGTTAGTGGGAGAGGCAGAGAATGAAGAAGGTGGGAAAGAAGACAGGTGGGGGATGGGGGAGCAGAAGGGAGGGGACAAAGGGAAAGACAGGAGAGAACAGGAAACACTACCTCCCGTGAAACAAAGGTTTCCATGAGACCAGGGACAAAGCCACAAATCTAAGGGGAAGATGTGAACTCCTCTCCCTCAGTAATTGATAAGTTAGCAAACAAGGAAACAAAATGAGCAAGGATATGGAGGGTTTGGGCACCATCTACCATAGACTTGACCAAAAGTACTCATAGAGAATCCTATACCCAATGACAGGAGCTTGGACATTCTTTTCAAGTAGATATGAGCATTTACAAAAACAGACCATATACCACATAGCCAGTCTCCAAAATAAAAACCAGATGATGGGTATCATACAGACTATGTTTGTGGACCATAGTGGATATCATACAGACCATGTTCGCTGGCCATGATGCACATCTGACACAAATTTATAAAACACATAAAATTATAATAATTTTAAAAATCACTTGAAAATTGAAAACACCTCTGGGTAAGTCACTTGCCACATCTGGGCAAATCTGGGCAAATAGTAAGAATCTATTTGGAAGCCAGCAATAATGGAAACACTTCATAGCACAACTTGGGTGCAGCCAAAGCAACACTCTGAGGCTTAAACATTTGATTTAAAATAAGAAAGACTGAAAAGTAATTACTTGGTGTCTAACTCCAAAAGGTAAAGAGTTGGAGGGGAAGGGGGAAGAGAGAGGGACAGAAGGAAGGAGGAAATGGTGGGAGGAAGGAGAAAGGGTAATAGAGAGAATTTTCTAAGCAGAGTCTCTGGGAGTGGGAGGATCAAGCCACAGTTTCCCACCCTGCCCCAATTTGTCTGTCCCTAGGCAGATCTGCTCCCCTGTTACACCTTCCTTCTCTTCTGCACCCCCAACCCCCAATTCCATGCACTTGGATGGGTCCAAGGACCAGGGGGAGCAGGGCCAAAGTGCTCAGTGCCCCAGCCCACTAGGCCATTGGTGAGTCTGGCCCCAAGGAGATACTGGGCAATGTCCGAAGACATTTTTGGTTGTCACAACTGGGGGTAGGGGCGGGGGGTTACTGGCATCTGGTTGGTGGAGACCAGGGATGCCACTCAACACCCTATAGTGCATGGGACAGCCTCACTGCAGAAAATGATCCAGCCCCAAATGTCAACAGTATGAGTTTAGACAACCCTACTCGAGGCAGTGACAATTACCTGGGGGGTTGTCTGGAGGACACTGCTGCCATCAGGCTCCCTGTGTGGGGCTGGAAGGCAGGGACAGCCTCATCAGTGTACAGGCCACCGTCTTGCCGGTGGTTCAGGCTCACCAGGTCTGTCATCACCACCAGTCCTGTTTCCTAGGCAACAGATAATGCCCAGACCCACAGTGGGGAAGTGGACATTGTAGTCCCAGAGGTCACTGTCCCAACATCACAGCTGCATAGCCCTGAGGGAGTCAGTCCTCTCTCCAGGCTTGGTGACACGGACTAAGGGGTTCATGGGACCCAGTAACCATCCAGGGCAGAGCAGAGGGGAGGCCAGCGCATTTGTGGTCTGGGCACAAAAGGCTACATCTTGTATGACTCCATTTATATGAGACGTCCAAAACCACAGGCAGATCAATGGTTGCCAGGTGCTGGGGGAGGGTGGGTGTGGAGTGACTGCTAATGGTGACAGGTCTCCTTTTGGGGTGATGGAAATGTTCTGGAACTAGACAGAGGTGCTGGTTTGCACAGCACTGTGAATGTACTAAATGCCACTGAATTGTTCACTTTAAGATGGGTTAATTCTCTGCTATGTGAATTTCACCTCTATTTAAAACAAATCAATTGGTGCAGTGCCTAATCCGGACCAAGAGCCAATGACTGTGGGCTTCAGTTATTACTGTTATAATATAGGGACTTCCCTGGTGGTCCAGTGGTTAAGACTTCACCTTCCAGTGTAGGGGGTGCGGGTTTGATCCCTGGTCGGGGAGGTAAGACCCCACGTGCCTCACAACCAAAACACATAAAACAGAAGCAGTTGTAACAAATTCAATAAAGACTTTTTAAAAATGGTCCACATCAAAACAATTCTTTAATAAAAAAATGATATATATGTATATATATTGGTATATATATTTGATACAGCAAAATGTTAACTGTGGGATCCAAGTGGTGGATTTACAGGTGTTCGCTAATTCGTTCAACGTTTCTGTGTGTCTGAAATTTTTCCATAATAAAAATGGGAGGAAAAGGATGCCTTTTTTTTATTTTATTTTATTTTTGGCCATGCCGCAGGGCTTGCAGGATCTTAGTTCCCCGACCAGGGATTGAACCCAGGCACCAGCAGTGAAAGCACAGAGTCCTAACCACTGGGCCACCAGAGGATTCCCAAGGATGCCTTTTAAATGATTTAAAACCTGGGATGAAAAGTGCCCTCATGCATTTGAGCGGAGACCGCCAGCATGCTAAAGTGGCTAGAATGACATTTGTGTGTATTGCGTCTCCAGCAGCGCCCTGGTCTCCAGAGCCAGGAAGGAAGGGGACAGATTTGAGCTATAAATGTCAGTAAGGGTGAGGCCACCACCTGAGAACACGGCGCCTGCACCCATAGTGTAGGTTTTCCTTCCACCAAAGCACTTTCATCGTCATTGCTCCAGAACAAATTCAAGTTATCAATGGATACTCATTCTGCTCTCGTCCATTTTGCAAATTGGGAGGGTCCACATATGAGCTTCCACTGGGGAGAATCAAAAAAGATTCTGCAATGCTAAAAGTTTGGAAACTTCCACCCCAACCCATCTCTGTACCCCGAGACCCTTTGTTTCAAAGGAAAAGGAGCTCAGAAGGGGGCGGTGGGGCCCAAGACCACCTCTCCTTACGGCAAAGGCAAACCCGGAGTCCTTGGTGACGCCCCAGGGCCACAGGAAGATGGAGGAGCGCCGGCGTCGTCGGGCCATCAGCCCAGCCCACCAGAAGGGTCCATCCTCCCTGGACACCCCAAAAGCATCAGAAACATCGTAATCTTCCAATTCCCGGAAAACCTACAAACAAAGGGGAGCAGGAACTGGTCAACTGAGGGTTTCTTTTCAACCCAAACTGGCCTGGCATGCTCCCATCTCAACCTCCTCTCACATGTATCACTTGGAACCAATCTTAGGAGACAGGAGTTGGTGGCATTAACCCATTTTTAAGATGGGAAGCGTGGGGCTGAAGAGGTGGGACCCGGACAACGTCACTTTGGATTTGACTCCAAGATCTTTTAACTGCACCCAAACAGCGACAAGGATGGGGTTTGCTGAGAATGAACCCAGTGAAGAGAGACAATCTGGATTTACGGGGCTTTTCAGTTATTGGAAAGGAAGAGACGTCCGTGAAGATGCTGGAGCCCAGCGCCCAAGGGCTCCCGCTCACCTGGGTGGGAGTCAGCCGAAACCCAGACCTGAGCAAGTAGATGCTCTTGTCAACCACAGCAACACACACGCAGCTGCCCCTTGCAGCCCTGACCCGCAGATCGATGACTTCCCCGGGTTGGGTCTCATTTGCTGAATATGTCAGTGAAACCTGGACCCAAACACAGCAGAAAACTCGGGAGCTTGGCCAAACTCTCCAGACCCACCCACCCACCCTCTCTGCCCTCCGAGAAGAGTCGGTCCTCGCCAGCTCAGCTGGGACCCTGGCTTTGCTGCCCAGATGAGGAAAAGGATGGGAGGCTGAATGACGGGAACTAGGCTGGTGCAACTGGTACATTCTGTGCAGAAGATGGGAGGGGAGAAGAGAGGTGGGGAGATGGGCGGTGACAGAGGACACGTTGCAGCCAGTTTTGGAGGGCACAGGGAGAGGACGTGGGGGGCGGAGCCCGTTTGAGGGGATGTGATTGGTGTCCCTTAGGTCTGGAGCCCAGCAGGGACAGAGAACAGCTGACCCCTTTTCCTGTGTGTAATGAATGCAATCCCCATCTGGGTGAGTTTTGGAGATCCCTCCAGTAAAGATGCAACTTAGGATCCTGAAGGTAGGGCAACCCTTAAAAGTCCTGCCTGTCATACTACGTGAAGTCTGACTGGCAGCTGTGTGCAGTCCACCCCAGCCCCGACATCCTGGAGCCCTCAGCCTTGATGACTCTTGCCCATCACCTCTCCCTCCCCCAGTTTGGTACCCGATGCTCTACCTGGTTTTCAAAGAAGGTCTCAACAGCAAACTGGAGGCTGTCAGCCACCCCTTCTCCATCCTCCCTGACGTAGAAGGCCAGCAGGCGGCCGAGGGGGACCATGCTGGGGGTCACGGTCAGCTGGAGAGAGGTCACGCACACATTGACCTCTGCTGCTGGGGCTGGAGAGGGCTCTTAGACAAGTCAAAGGTGGGGAGAGACATGAAAACTCAGCATCCCACAGTAGAACCACTGATGCCCCAGTTGCTCTGGGGTTTACATAGGGGGTAGCATGAAGAAATGCCAGCCCAGGGCTGGCCCAGGGCAGCTACTCCATGGATACTCACATCCCCTGTTATTTCACCCAGAAGGGAAGATAAACCCAAGAGGATGTGGATGCACAATATCCAAAGCACCATTCAGGCCAGTGGTTCTCAACCATGGCAATGCTACTCCCCAGGGGACATTTGGTAATTTTGGTTGTCACAACTTGGGGTGTTACTGGCATCTAGTGGGTGGAGGTCAGGGATGCTATCCAACACCCTACAATGCACAGGACAGCCCTACAGAGAATAATCCGGCCCCAAACATCAGCAGTGTGGAGGATGAGAAAGTGACATGGATGAGAGAGACCCTGTCTGACGTCCCGTCTGCCTGTCTGCCTGCCTTCCTATCCATCATCCATCTAACTATCCATCCATCCATCCATCCAATTATCCACCCATCCATCCATCTATGACTCTATCTAACCATCCATCTATCAATTTATCTATTGATGATTCTATCTATAAAGCTATTTATCCACCCACCTAGCCATGACTCTATCCATCCATCAATTTATCTATTGATAATTCTATCTATGAATCTGTCTCCCTATCTATCTATCTATCTATCTATCTATCTATCTATCTATCTCAGTGATTCACACCCAGGAGTCACTTTTCCCCCTAGAGACATTGGTGATATCTGGAGACATTTTAGGTTGTCATACTGTGTGTAGGGGGGTTGCCACTGGCATCTAGTGGGGGGAGACCAGGGATGTTGCTCAGCACCCTACAGTGCACAGCACAGGCGCCAGCACAAATATCCTGCAAGTGTCCACAGTCCTTAGTTAGGGGATCCTGCTTTAGGCAGAAGGGCTGTGAAGAGGAGGGGCCTGGGAAGACCCAGGGGAGGAGGTGGGTCTTGTGCGGAACATGTGGAAAAGAAGGACCCCTAAATGGGGAATCAGTCTGGGCAAAGGCAGAACGGGCCTGGCAGATGGCAACCTGGCACAGCATGGGCCTGTGCAGGGGCCCAGCCCACGGCCGCCTCAAGAGGGGCTGCCTCCAACAGCTGGTCACTGCCCAACCTCCTGGCCCCAACCCGGTCTTGCCAGGGACGTGTGCCCTCCACCCTGAGGCAGGCCCCCCCTCCTGGCTGCACCCTACCTACTCCTCCTTGCTGGGGCGCCCACCCCAGTCTCAATGGTTCAGAAGGAATATAGGAACCTCCAGCCTGTGGCCTAGCTCACCTGTCTCGGAAAGGTGCATTAAGCGGATGGGTTTCTCCGGGGCTGCCCGCTTGCTTCTCTGCTGGGTGATGTGGGCAGGCTGCTGGCCCGAGAGCACAATGTTACCCCTCGCAGCCACCTCATAGTACAGAGTGAAATTGCAGGGACACGTGGACTTCACTGAGAAATGGGCATCCTCCCCGACCTGTGGGAGACATGTAGCATGGGGAGCCATGCCTGGCACCCACAGCCCAGCACCAATGCCACAGCCTACCCTAGGGAGAAGGCCACTGTGGGGCCACAGGGAGGCCAAGAAAGCTGAGGGAGGAGCACTGGCTTCAGAGCTGAGTGCTCAGCATCTGGTCCTGGCTATGGCCACATCGCCATGGCAACCTCAGCTGATGCTCTGTAAATGGGGCTGTGCTGTGGATGAAACGTGATAAGCGTATGGAAACTCTCAATGAGTGCAGTGTAGTAAGGATCTGAACCTAGCCTAAGAGACGTCTGGCCTTTGTCCCCTGCTCCTGGAAGGTGATATTTAAGGCCTTGAAATGTCCTGCCTGATGAGTCTTTGTTTACCTGGGGTCTGGGGCCACACCAGATACTAACAATATAATTTATGGTAGGGACATTGGGCCACACTATATCAGTTTGACCTCTGGAGGGGCTGAGACTAGGGTCGGCCAGGCAGGTGGTCAGCCATGTCTATGTGACTAACCTCCAATAAAAACCCTGGACACTGAGGCTCGGGTGAACATCCCTGGTTGGCAGTACACCACGCATGTAGTCACACATTGTTGCCAGCAAAGCAACACTGTCCTTGACTCTGTGGGGGGAGGACAACTGGAAGTTCACATTCAGAACTCACCTGGCCCCTGCCTTATGATCCTCTTGCCTTGCCTGATTTTAATCTGTATCTTTCACTGTATTAAACTGTAACTGTGATTCTAACAGCTTTCAGTGATTCAGTGACTCCCTCTAGAGATTAAAGAAACTGAAAGTAGTTTGGTGATGCCCCAAATTCTGCAATTGGTGGGGGATGGTCTTGGGGACTATTCCCTAACTTCACAGGCACCAGTGCTGGCAATGGGCTGGAACTTCTCATTGGATATACACTTGATGAGTTGGGTTCTATCACAATCCCCAACTTTCCAGAGGGGGTTTGGTCCCTTCCCAACATCAGTGAGTGGTGGGGACAGGATTCAAACCCCATAGGGCTGAAGCCAGAGCCCCATGCTTAACCTCCAACCTTCCCTCATTCCCTGTGTTACAGCTGAGGTCTCCCAGGTCCTGTGACCTCCCCAAGAGCTTGGAGTGTGACCATTTCCAACACTGATGTTACAGGCTGCATGAGAAGTCATCCTCTGGACTTTTTCCCCAGAGGTTCCCTCCTCTGCCCCATGTTTTACAATCCATGACTCTCCCCAAATATCTGGGCCACCCTGAATGCCCAGAGGAGGGTAATCTGAGGTGGTGAGTGGTGAGTATCATTCTCACTGTGGGTCCTTGGGCAAGTCATTTCACCTCTCTGATCCTCAGTTTCCCCATTTGTAAAATAAGGTTATATCTCCTGGACAGAAGGTCCTGAGGATCCAATGAAATGGTGAATGTATCATTCTCAACACCACACCTGTTCGCTGTGGGTGGTTAATAAATGTCATTCTACTTCCCACTGAAGACAAGAACCCACCTGTTTAAGGAGCTGACCCAAATGTACTCACTCCCACAGACAAATTTGGGAAACTGGAGTAGCAGAAAGAAGAATGAACTCTTCAAGAGTGTCAAGGTCATGAAAGACAAGGAAAGACCAAGAAACCATCAGACTGGAGGACACAAAATGCAGTGTGAGATCCTGCATGGGATCCTGGACCAAAAAAAGCAGGTGCCTGGAAAAACTAGGGAAATCCAAATAAAGTCCGGGGTTTAGTTAATAGTCATGTCCAGTGCTGATTTCTTAGTTTTGACAAATGTGTCATGGTTTCATAAGATGGTAACATTAGGGGGAAGCCTAACAAAGTGCCAGTGGCCTTTTTTGTCCAAGTGCAAAAGCTGATCCTAAAATTCACATGGAAATGCAAAGGATCCAAGATAACCAAAACAATCCTGAAAAAGAACAAAGCTGTAGGACTCACACTTGCCAATTTCGAAACTTACTACAAAGCTACAGTATCAAGACAGTGTGGTATTGGTATAAGGACAGACATATAGATCAATAGGATAGAACTGAGAGTCCAGAAATAAACATCTGTGGCAAATTGATTCTCATCAAGGGTGCCAAGACGTTTTGATGAGGAAAGAACAGTCTTTTCAACAGATGATTCTGGAACAACTGGATCTCCACATTCAGAAGAATGAAGTTGGACCCTACCTCACACCATATACAAAAGTTAACTCAAAATGGTTCAAAGACTTAAATGTAAGAGCTAAAACCATAAACTGTTAGGAGAAATCATAGGGGTAAACCTTCATGACCTTGGATTTGGCAATGGTTTCTTTGAGATATGGCACCAAAAGCACAAACAACAAAAGAAAAATAATAGATAAATTGGATTTCGCCAAAATTAAAAACCTTTGTTGCATCAAAGGACACTATCAGGAAAGTGAAAAGACAACCCACAGAATGGCAGAAAATACTTCCAAGTCATATATCTGATCAGGGTCTAATGTCCAAAATATATAAAGTACAGGAACTCTGCACTATATGAGCAGGAACTCTGCAGGAACTCTGCAAGAACTCTGCACTATATGAGCAACTCTTCTGTAAGTCTAAAGTTATTCCAAAATCTGAAATGAAAAAAGGAAGCATGGTGGTAACAGATTATAACACATTGAATAATTTTTTAGAAGTTCACAAGTCCATAGGCACACGGAAAACAACAATAATACAGCAAAAATAATAGTGGGGCAAGTTCTTTTTTTACCAGCTAATAAATTTAGAAGGAATGTCAGACTCATAATAAGTTCAGAAAACAGAATATCCATCATGAAGCCAATGTGATCATTGATTACAGCAAGAATCATCAAAGATGCCAAAGGCATTCGGTGAAAGGTTGCTGGGGCTCAGGACACTGTGGTAGGGACCTCAGAGTGTCACGCAGATTATTTATTAGCCTCACCTGCAGAGGGAAAGA
>NW_006788006.1:2062112-2083854 GCF_000442215.2 Lipotes vexillifer
GGGACCAGACCAAATCAAGGATAAGATCAACTTCAGCAAGGGTGGGGCTGCCCAAATCTGTGCCTCCTGATGGGACCCAACAAAAGGAGTACGTACATAGTAGTACGTACATAGTAGTTCTGCCAGAACCATGCTTTAACCTGAATCTCACTCATAATGTGGGATAATCTACAAGATCACAGGCTTGAATTCTTTACAAAAGTCATGGCAATGAAAAGGCAGGGAGACTGTTCTAGATCAAGAGTGATTATGGACACAGAAGAGCCAAGTGCAACTTTTAAATTGATCCTGAGTAAAATGCATGCACGCATACACACATGCACACACAGGTGAGCACACACACATGTGCACATGCACAAGCATGCATCTGCAAGACATGCATACACATGCACACTCACACATATGTGCAGGCATGCATGGGTGTGCACACACACTATATATAAACTATATCTCGAGGACACCTTTGAGAATCTGAATATTGCCTGTGAATTAAACAATATGATTGAGTTAATATAATTTTCTTAGATATAACAATGACCTTGCCGTCATGTTGAAGAATGTCCCTATTTTTAAGACATATTATGCTCAAGTATTTAAGAGTGAAGCATCATATCTGTAATTTACTTTCAAATATTTCAGTCAAAAAAGGTGGAGGGGTTCCCTGGTGGTGCAGTGGTTGAGAGTCCGCCTGCCGATGCAGGGGACACGGGTTCGTGCCCCGGTCCAGGAAGATCCCATGTGCCGCGGAGCGCCTGGGCCCGTGAGCCATGGCCGCTGAGCCTGCGCATCCGGAGCCTGTGCTCCGCAACGGGAGAGGCCACAACAGTGAGAGGCCCACGTACCACAAAATATAAATAAATAAATAAGGTGGAAAGAAATAGATGGATAAATAGGTGAGTGGATGGATGGATGGGTAGATGGGTGGGGGAATGGGTGGTAGGTGGATGATGGGTGCATGGGTGGGTAGATGGGAGGATAGATGGATGGGTGGATGGGTGGGGGGGTGAGGATGGGTGGATGGAGAGATAAATAGATGAGTGGATGGATGGGTGGATGGGTAGATAGATGGGTAGGTAGGTGAGTGGGTGGGTGGGTAGATGGGTGGGTAGATGGATGGAGGCAAAATATTAATTCATAAATCTAGGTGAAAAGCATATGGTTATTTATTATACTTTTTTAAAATTTCTCTCTAAATTTGCAAATATCCTCCTTATAACAACACCCAAACAAAAGTCTCTTTCTGTTTGAGATGTTGGGGGAAAAAAAGGAAAGAGAGCAAACCTTTTTCTTCTCACGAACTAACCCCATGGCATCAGAGCAACCCTAAAATATTGGGGTGACAGCCCCATTTACAGAGCAGCTCCTCCCTGCACATCCCTTGGTGCTGGAGGAAGAAGAAAGGGCCCCAACACAGAGCTGGGACTGCACCAGGCATGGCCACTCTTGCCTCAATGCCCTGAGGTCACACTCAGGGCCCCTTGATGACAGTCTGGGACAGGGAGAGCTGGCGCCTGCTGACCTGACTGAGGCAGGACAGAGGTGTCCCTCCAAGAAGAAATTCTGCGCGGCCCAGCCAAGTCCTCGCCTACGGGAACAGTGGTCCCAGCAGACATGACACAGGACTCCTTCCCACCCCCACAAGAAAGTGGCCAACCCCAGCATCCCTACGCTGCACAGATAGTTAAACAGTATTAAAACAAGAACAGCGTGTGCAGCCAAGCTGGGCACGATCTCACTGGAGTTTCTCATTCTCATAACCCCCACAGAGGGCCACTAAGCCCAGGGAATAGGCAGCCCTGCCACCTCAGTTCCTCCAAGATGCATCCCAGGGGCCCCTCGGGTCTGGGCAGCACCCTCGGAGAGGGGATCTCAGAGGTTTACAGGGCTGGTAGGGCCTGGGAGTCCCATTGGCAAGTGGTTTCCATTAGAGGCAATGCTGGCAAGCCTGCCACTACCCACGGCAGCCGGGCTCAGCCCTCAGAGCATCAATTAGGGGAATTAACGGAGTGCTTTATAAAACATACATATACGTATATATCGTTTAATAGGTGAGGGGACAAACAAACCGCAGTTGATCCAAACCATATGATGCAATATAATTCGCCACGAAAATGAAAGGCCCTCTCAAGTCAGGAAAAGAGTCGGAGGTAGTTCGATGCAAATTGCTAAATGAAAGAAGCCAATCTGGGGACATCCCTGGTGGTCCAGTGGCTAAGACTCCGCACTCCCAATGCAGCGGGGCCTGGGTTCAATCTCTGGTCAGGGAACTAGATCCCACATGTCGCAACTAAAAAAGATCCCACATGCCACAACGAAGATCCTGCAAGTGGCAACAAAGATCCCACGTGGTGCAACTAAGACCCGGCACAGGACTTCCCTGGTGGCGCAATGGTTAAGAATCCGCCTGTCAATGCAGGGGACACAGGTTCAATCCCAGGTCCAGGAAGATCCCACATGCCGCAGAGCAATTAAGCCCATGCGCCACAACTACTGAGCCCACGTGCCACAACTATTGAAGCCCACGTGCCTAGAGCCCGTGCTCCACAACAAGAGAAGCCACCACAATGAGAAGCACGCGCACCGCAATGAAGAGTAGCCCCCGCTCGTTGCAACTAGAGAAAGCCCTCGTGCAGCAACAAAGACCCAACACAGCCAAAAAAAAAAAAAAGACCCATTGCAGCCAAAAAAATAAATAAATATTAAAAAAAAAAAAAAAGACAATTAAAAAAAAAAAAGAAGACAATCTGAAAAGGACACACACTGTATAATTCTGGCTCTACGACATTCCGGAAAAGGAAAAAGTATAAAGACAGTGAAAAGCTCAGCGTTTGCCAGGGGCTGGAGGGAGGGAGGGATGAATAGGTAGAGCACAGTGGACCTTACGGGAAGTGAAACGATTCTGTATGACATTGTAACGGTGGATACGTGACATTGTGCATTTGTCATAAAATGTGCACCACCAAGAGGGAACCCTGACATACACTGGGGACTTCAGTTCATAATCACATATTAATAGTGGCTCATCAATTTTAACAGATGGTAATAATCAGGAAAACTGCGTGCAGGGGAAGTGGGTGTATGGGAAGTCTCCATATTTTCTGCACAATGTTTACAGATCCCTATTTCCACACACATCTTCACGCATCTTACTTAATTTGGATCGTGGAATAACAGACTTGGGAAGAACTAACATGAGACCCAGCTCTGAGTTCGTCTCATCTTTGCACTCGGTGTGTCTGCAAGTGTCCGGCGGGTGACTTCCGGTGCCTTTGCACAAGAAACTCCAGACAGTGGGGAACCAGGGCCAACAGGACCCTGAGGGTAGGTGACATCACAGTACACCCTGGCCTTGGCCTAAATGTCCATCATAAATAAATTACAGGCATTCATTCCATGGAATACTCCCCTTGCCAGAGGGATGGGGCTCCTGTGTAAGCATGAGCATTAACCCCGCTGGGGCATGTGCAGGCTCCCTGGAGGCACGTGCATGCTGCGTCTTGGGCCCCGTCCTGCTCCAGAAGGGCACACCTGAAAGCCTTACCTGCAGGGGGAGGGAGGGCGGCTGCAGCTGCAGGTAGCACTGGCTGGGGGAGTACCAGCTGCTGAGGGAGAGGTAGCTGGGCAGGTACTGGGCCCCCACGAGCTTTCCACCGAGGGCTGTCACCTTGGTCTAAAGAAGAGAGGGTATTTGATCAAGGCTTGGATGCTTGGTGTAAGAAGGGGGTCTTAATCAAACCTATGTAATGAAACCCCAATGAAAACTGTGGACACCGAGGTGGGCGTGAGCATCCCTATTGGCAGTGCTGTGTGTGTAGTATCAGGAGGGTGATGTGTCCCAACTCCACGTTGCTTCCGCCTGCCCTGCCCTGCAGCAAGATCTTCTCATGTTCCAGTTTCCCTTTGGAGAACCTCCTCCCCGGTTCTCAGAGTATGGGGTCCAGTGTGGCTACCCTGTTCTTCCCCAGCTCCATGGGAAGCAAGTGTCCGAGGCTGGCCACAGGGTGTTGGGGGTCGGCTCAGGCAACGGCAGGTGGCCCACGTGGCCATTGAGAGACAGTTCCATCATGGGCATATTAGGGAAGCCCATGCCCTGGGCTTGCCAGCAGCCTCAGTGGCTTCTCAGAGGGTAAAACCCGCTTGGGAAGTGAGCACAGGGGAGATGGTGGTCAGGAGAGGGAGAAGCTGCACTGGGCAGCATCCCCAGAGCTCTGGACGCTGCTCCACCTGGAGCGCTCCATCCTCCCCCTTCATGCCCCAGGGACTGGCAGTTATATTACTTTTGCTCCTTTGGGAGTTTGAACCTGTTGCCTTCACTTGCTGCTGGAAAAGTGTGGCTAACACAAGAGAGATGCCAGAAGCGGGGGCAGGAAGGGGGGTAGTCTAAGACCTCTGTGTGATAAAGAATAAAGAAGCTGGGGACTTCCCTGGTGGCGCAGTGGTTAAGAATCCACCTGCCAATGCAGGGGACACGGGTTCGAGCCCTGGTCTGGGGAGATCCCACATGCCGCAGAGCAACTAAGCCCGTGCACCACAACTACTGAGCCCATGTGTCACAACTACTGAAGCCCGTATGCCTAGAGCCCACGCTCCGCAACAAGAGAAGCCACCGCAGTGATAAGCCCACACCTCAACGAAGAGTAGCCCCCACTCACCGCAACTAGAGAAAAGAAGCTGGCCCACCTTTATCTCAGTTACTGGCAGATAGCATCTGAATCCCTAAAATTTCCCAAGTGATGCGGGTGTCTTTGTTATTCATGGTGGCTCCTGATAATATGAGCTAATGAGATAATTCGGGATGGGGACAATCATGCCAGAAAGACCAATCATGGGATTAGAGGGTTGGGGCTTTGAGCCACGTGATGTGGTATCAACTTGACCTCTAGGGAAGGGAGGCGGCTAGAGACTGAGTTCAGTTATGGGGCCAATGATTAATCAATCAAGCCTATGTAGTGAAACCCCAATTAAAACTGTGGACACCAAAGTGGGAGTGAGCATCCCTATTGGCAGTGCTCTGTGTAGTGTCAGGAGGGTGATGTGTCCCGACTCCATGGGGACAGCACATGAAGCTACAAAGTTGGGACCCTCCCAGCTCTTGTCCTATGCATGTGTGTCTCTCTCTTTGGCTGGTCCTAATTTGTATCATTTTGCTATAATAAAACTGTAATTGCAAAAAATACAAACTTCCAGTTATAAATTCAGTCCTGGGGATGTAATGTACAGCATGGTGTCTATAGTTAATAATATCGTATTGTACATTTGAGAAAGTTGCTAAAAGAATAGATCTTAGAGGTTCTCATCACAAGAAAAAAAAAGTGTAACTATGTATGGTAACTGGACACATTGTGGTGTCATTTCACAATATATACATACATTAAATCATTATGTTGAACACCTGAAATGAATATAATGTTACATGTCCACAGGTGCTGTAATTGTAAGGTAGTAGGGTAGCAGGAACCTCCAAATTTGTAGCCAGGTGGTAAAAAGTGTCGGTGGCCTGGGGATCCCTGGCTGTTAAAAATCTTTAAGCAGGGCTTCCCTGGTGGCGCAGTGGTTGAGAGTCCGCCTGCCGATGCAGGGGACACGGGTTCGTGCCCCGGTCCGGGAAGATCCCATGTGCCACGGAGTGGCTGGGCCCGTGAGCCATGGCCACTGAGCCTGTGCGTCCAGAGCCTGTGCTCCTCAACGGGAGAGGCCACAACAGTGAGAGGCCCGCGTACCGCAAAAAAAAAAAAAAAAAAAAATCTTTAAGGACATGTCGCCCACAGGGGACATAGTGACCATGAGTGTCCTTGGCTCCCACCTACACATTTATTCTCAGCTGCCTTCTGTCCCCACCATCCCAGTGTCTGTGGGGCCACCACGCCTACCACCAGCTATAGAGGTGAGGGCTGGGACATCCTCTTTACCACACCTGCTCCTCCCTCCCCTGACAAGGGGACACCAGGTCCTACCAATTCTACCCCCACAGCTCCAGGCTCAGTGTCCTCTCCATCATCACCTCCCGTCTGTCCACCTGTGGCCCCGCCCAGACATCCCCCACTATGGGCACTGGAGTGACAGACTGCCTTTTGGGTAAGCCCTGAGCACCCCTGTGAGGTGAGGGAAAGCCCCACTGGCTCCCTCCTCCATATCTTCTTGAAATGGCTTGGCTGGCTGGGCATTTGCAGGATCCAGTTACACTAGGACTGTGGGCCTCTGGGGCTGTGCATATGCTGTTCCACCTTCCTGGAAGCAGCCTGGCTGAACCTCCCCCTTGTCAGGAGTCCACCTGGGAAGATCCCCTCACAGGAGCCAGGCAACCTCATCTCTTCTCAGCCTCCCGCCTCACTCTGGGGTGGTTGGGTTATCTGACTCACTATCAGCCTCCCCCATCAGACTTTGAACTCCCTCAGGGCAGGTGCAGGACCCAGGTCCACTGACCCAGTGCCCGAGCATGGCCTGGAGGAGGGACCAAATCCATGCCGGCTGGTTGAATGACAAGGGTCTAGGTGACTCACCCACCTCCAGCCACACGTGCTGGGCTGACACAGGGATGGAGGGGATTTCAAACCCTACCAGCCCACCCCGTGACACAGACTCGGTGGTGTATATGTTGTCCTTCGGCGTCAGCTCTGCCCTGATCTGGACCGTCACCCCCTCAGCCGGGCTGCCATCTGGGTAGGACAGCTCCACCTGGAACGAGTCACCAATGATTCAACGTGGTTAGGGTGGCAACACTTCCCAAACCGATCTATAGATTCAACCCAATCCCCCAGCAGACTCCCAGCCAGCTTCCTTGCAGCAATCAACAATCTAATGCTAAAATTCATATGGGGCTTCCCTGGTGGCGCAGTGGTTGAGAGTCCGCCTGCCGATGCAGGGGACACGGGTTCGTGCCCCAGTCCGGGAAGATCCCACATGCCGCGGAGCAGCTGGGCCCGTGAGCCATGGCCGCTGAGCCTGCGCGTCCGGAGCCTGTGCTCCGCAGCGGGAGAGGCCACAACAGTGAGAGGCCCGCGTACCGCAAACAAAAAAAAAAAAAAAAATTCATATGGAATTGCAAGTGGCCCCAAACAGCCAAAGCAATCCTGAAAAAGAACCAAGAACTCACACATCCCAATTTTAAAACTTACTACAAAGGATATGCATACCAGTGGAGTAGAAGAACTGAGAGTCCAGATATAAACCCACCCATCTATAGTCAATTGATTCGAAAAAATAAGACTAAAATATGGTGAGGGGGAATTCTCTGGCAGTCCAGTGGTTAGGACTCCACGCTTCCACTGCAGGGGGCATGGGTTCAATTCCTGCTCAGGGAACTAAGATCCTGCATGCCGAGTGGCACAGCAAAAAAAAAGAAAAGAAAAAGATTAGAGTCAATTGATTTATGACAAGGGTGCCAAGACCATTCAATGGGGAAAGAACAATCCCTTCAACAAGTGGTTCTGGGACAACTGGATCTCCACATGCAAAAGAATGCAGTTGAACCCCTACCTCACACCATATACCAAAATTAACTCAAAATGGATCAGAGACCTAAATGTAATGGCTAGAACTACAAAACGCTTCGAAGATAACATAGGGAAAACTTTTATGACCTTAGACCTGGCAAAGAAGTCACAAGGCACAAATCACCACATGCCAGCCATTCTCCTGGTGCCATAGCCAGGAAGGAATGGGGCGGGCAATGCCATGGACAGTTCCACGTGACTCTCAGACCTCACTCGTTCAGGCAGGTAGAAAAGGCAGTCAGAATGAGGGGTTCATATATTGTGAAGAAATACGGTCAGTGGTTCCTGAAGGACCCTGGAGCACCCCTCAACTGTGTAGGTATCTGGTGATGGGGTGACCAGCCTCAGCTCCGTTCTTTAAGGCAGACAGTGAAAATTTCTTAGGTGTAGGTGAAATGCTCCCCTTTCACTGAATGGACAGCTCCGAGCCCTTCTTCATACACAATCTGACCCCGCACATGGTGCCTTAGCTTCTACTCAAGTTGGTACCCTCAAAGCCAGGGCCACACAAGCCGTGTCTCTGTGTGTGGGACAGTGGGAGCTGAGATCTCATCATGGAGGAGAAAAGAGAGGTCCCAGAGCAGAGCAGGAGAAGCAGGACACAGCATGAGGACAGACCGCTAGGATCCTGTGGGTGATCCACGGAACATAAAAGGGGACAGGGGTGTGGGTGCTGGGCAGAGGCAGGGGTTAGAGGGCATGGCCAGCTTCCCCCTGAGGTGATGCTAGGCTCCACTGGCCTTGACTCCCCCAGCTGCAATTGAAACACAGACGCCCCAGTTCAGCAATTAGGATAAGGATCTCAAATTTCTAGTCACCTCAAACTTTACTGTGTAGGACAAATGGTGTGGTGGGTGGGAGGGAGATGGGGGCTTGTTCAAAATGCTGTTCCCCAGAGGGGATCTGAATCAGTCTGTCTCAGGGACGGGGATCTGCCTTTTAGGGACTTAGCTATTAAGTCATCCAGAGATAAAGTCAACCCAGTTAAGGAAGGTGATTTAATAAGTGGATACATTTGGTAGTGTATATGGGAGGGAGGCTCAAGAGGGAGGAGATATGGGGATATATGTATATGTATGGCTGACTCACTTTGTTATACAGCAGAAACTAACACGCCATTGTAAAGCAATTATACTCCAATAAAGATGTTAAAAAAAAAATAATAATAAGTGGATACGTAGCATCCTGGTTTAACACTCTAGGTACGGGAATGTCTAACTATGTGGATTAAAGTAAACCATGCTTTTAGGTGGAGCAGAATGTCCAGTGTCCCCTGCCCTGGGTACCAGCTCTCATCACACTCAGCAAAGCAGTCCCTTGATCCCAAGAGGGCAAAAGTTCTGCTGGCACAATCAAACGACGTAGTATTCAGCCAAGTCACGGCTGTGAGGCCCGCGGCACGCGCTGCAGTGGTTTCACAGTGGTCCTTGGGCAGGAGCTGGGCTGGGAGGCAGCGCAGAGCCTGTGACCTTGACGGCCCCTGCTGGGCACCATGCCCAGGGCTTACCTTCCCCACATAGGACAGACCCGGCTTAAACTGCTTCCTGGTGTCCTTGGAGTACCGGACATCCACCAGCTGTCTCTGGACGGGGGTGGAGTCATCAAAAGCCACCTGTTGGCTCCCGTCCGTGCTGGTCACCATGGCCCAGATGCTGACGGTGCCCCGGAAGTGCTCAGGGACATCGGCCAGGATCATGTCCTTCACGCAGATGTTGAAGTCCTGGGAGCCGTGGATCTGGAGGCGGGAAACACACAGGTCGTGCTCGCAGGGAGCTGGTGTGGCTTTCAGAGACGACTCGCAAGCACAGAGCTCAAGTAGGTGACTCTGGGGACTTCCCTGGTGGTCCAACAGTTAAGACTGCATGCTCCCAATCTGGGGGGGCCAGGTTCGACCCCTGGTCAGAGAACCAGATCCCACATGCCACAACAAAGATCCCGCGTGCCGCAACTGAGACCAGGCACGGCCAAATAAATAAATATTTTAAAAAAAAAAAAAAAAGTAGGTGGTTCTGGTGGCTTGGAGGGCCAGGGGGACACTCGGTGACCCACCCGACCTATGCCATGAGTCACTGCGTGGGGACTGAATCCTTGGCTGGACATGAACTATGTCCCAGGAGGAAGGGAGTCAGCTCCTTGGGCAGAAGGTGAGACAACCCCTCGGGTCAGACTGCAGGCAGGGACTTGAACCTGGTCAGCCACACTGGAGCACTGGCTCACCTCCCACGCCTGGGGTACAGAACCCCTTCAATCAACCCCTATCTCAGGACCTGGGGGCAGAGGCTGGCAAATAATCCACATCCACAAACAGCTGTAGAGTGAATTACTCAGTAAAGGAGAAAATTAAGGCAAGGGCCACCAGGGGCAGCCTCCAGGGACAATGGCTAGGATACCAAGGGCACCAACACCAGGCACGAAAGAGGTGAGGGGCCAGGGTGTCTACTCCACAGAAGAGAAGCCTCAGGGACAGAGAGGGGGGACACATCCCAGGCGGCAAAGCGATGAAAAAGTCGCTTCGGGGGGAAATGGGAAGGAGGTGGCGCTGACAGAGTTTAATGCCTACAGGGGCACAGAATCTCCAAGATGTGTGTGTATGTTACATAGTAGCACACTCACAACTTAATGTTAAGTTGAAAAAGAAAAATAAAAACCAGGTTATAAAACTTTACACGCACGGGAACGTGAAATCACGCAGCCACTTTGGAAAACAGTCTAGGAGTTCTTCAAACAACTAAACATAGAGACACCACTGAGAGACTGAATATACAAATGGACCAGGGCCAGATAATACAGAAAAAAAGAGAACTCGGACCACACTCTGCAGGCACCAGCAAGGAAGCCAACCCATTACAGTCGGCCCTCCGTATTCGCGGTTCCGCATTTGCGGATTCAACCAACTTCAAAGAGTTTCAATCTGGGATCCTGGGATGCAGAATCCTCAGACATGGGAGGGCCAACTGTATCTATAAGTCAGACTTGTAAGAAGTCAGACCCCTATCTCAATAGCAACCAAACAATAACCCCAGTAACAACAAGCCCCAAATGGCCAGGACCAGATTCATAACTGACATTTTTTCTGATTTTGGCTCCCACTTCCATCTTAGGACCAATTGGAAAAAGCCAAATATGCACCCCTCATCAATCACTTTGGATGCCTGCTTCTAGTTACCCGCCCATGACTTTCTGCACACCAATAGCCTCCCATCATGGCACACTGGAAGCCTTCCCTTTCTTTCACTATAAAGCCTTCCCACTTCTCCACCTGCCTTTGCGTCTCTGCCAAACACAGGTGATGGTGGCTGGCTCCCTTGCTGCAAGCTTCGAATAAATAGCCTTTGCTTGTTCTTGTTTGGGCGGTCTTCATTTAATTGCACGCTTCATTTAATTGCATCCCAGGGATTCCAAATGCAAGAGAAATGAAAACATCTGGCCACGCAAAAACTTGTACATGAATGTTCATACCATCATCCATAATAGCCGAAAAGTAGAAACAACTCAAATGTCCATCAGCTAATGAACGGATAAACAAAATGTGGTCCAACCACGCAGCGGAATATTACTCAGCCATAAAAAAGGATGAAGTAACTACACACAATACAATGTGGATGAACCTTGAAAACATCAGGCTGAGTGAAAGAAACCAGACACAAAAGGTCACATGGTGCATGATTCCATTTATATGAAATGTCCAGAAATCCATAGAGAGACAAAGCATGTAAGTAAGTGGTTGCCGGGGGCTGGAGATGCAAACAGGGCTTAACTGCAAAAGGATGTGAGAGATTGGCGGGGGTGGGGGGACGGTTAGCAGAAATATTCTAAAACTGTATGGTGGTGGTTGTACAACTCTGTAATATACTAAAAACCATCGATTTGTACATTCTATATGTGGATTTGAATTATATGATATGTGAATTATGTCTCAAGAAAACTTTTTTTTAACTTTACACACAACATCCTAAGAGGAAACACATCAAAATACCAATAGTGGCTGTGTCTGCCTATCAGAGGACAAGTCGACTTTATTACTTCTTTATATGTTCTAGCCTCTATGTTCAGCCTGCAGGAATTTTATCATCAGAATAACCCCACCATCTAAACTGTTTTGGAAAGCAAAATAAAACAGACGATCACAGAGCTGAAGCTGGTGGGAAGGGACCCACCGAGTGGGTCGGGGTTTCTGCTCCTCACCTTGGTGGTCCTAAGGATGGGGCGCCCCACCTCCTGGCTGTAGTACCCCACGCCATTTACAGTCATGTTGATGGTTAAAGTCCCCGAGACAGGTTTCCCAAAGGTATACCTGGAACGACAGGACAAAGGGTAGTAAGTTTCACAAGCAGGAGATGCCCAGGGGACAGTGGAGCAGGAGATGCCCAGGGGACAGTGGGGGAGGGGTCAGTTTCAGGAAGGCCAGGCCCCGCAAGATGCGATCAGTGGTACAGTGGCTAATCCAGGGATGCTTCCCATCCTACATTCCATCCTTACAGCCCTCCCTGTAGCCCTGAGTAAGGACAGATCATGTCAGGGCCCTGTGTTCCTCTGCACCAAGCCTCATGTTGGACAGAAAAAGAGACCAAGGGTCAGAGAGGAACTCTGGAGCAAAGCAGCAGGGTATATGAGACAACCACTGAGGTCGGCCACACATTGGAGCAAGGCAGCCCAGAGGATCGAGCAACTGTGGACAACAGGAAGGCCTGGCTGGGCTTAAGTGCCCAGGGAGTTCAACTTTGAACCAGAGATCTGACCTCTCTGAGCTTTGGTTTCCTCACCGGGAGAATGAGAATAAAACCATCCTCTCAGGGATGTTGGTAAAATACTTAAATATATGTATATCATGCCTGATGCAGTGGAGACAACTGCTTACTGGGACACAGGGGCAAAATGGGGGCAAAAGGGAGCAAAATTTAAAAAATAACACCCAGAATTTTGATAGCATTTTCTAGACTATAAAATGTGTGTATCCAGCAGCTCTATTTACAATAGCCAGGACATGGAAGCAACCTAAGTGTCCATCAACAGATGAATGGATAAAGAAGATGTGGCAAATATATACAATAGAATATTACTTAGCCATAAAAAGCCATAAAAAGAAACAAAATTGAGTTATTTGTAGTGAGGTGGATGGACCTAGAGTCTGTCATACAGAGTGAAATAAGTCAGAAAGAGAAAAACAAATACCGTATGCTAACACATATATATGGAATCTAAAAAAAAAAAAAAGGTTCTGATGACCCTAGGGGCAGGACAGGAATAAAGACGCAGATGTAGAGAATGGACTTGAGGACATGCACAGGGAGGGGGAAGGCTAAGCTGGGAGGAAGTGAGAGAGGGGCATGGACATATATACACTACCAAGCGTAAAATAGATAGCTAGTGGGAAGCAGCCACATAGCACAGGGAGATCAGCTCGGTGCTTTGTGATCACCTAGAGGGGTGGGAAAGGGAGGGTGGGAGGGAGGCGCAAGAGGGAGGGGATATGGGGATATATGTATACACATAGCTGATTCACTTTGTTATACAGCAGAAACTAACACAACAATGTAAAGCTATTATACTCCAATAAAGATGTTAAAAAAAAAATGTGTGTATCCACCACGTCCCTGGATTTTAAAACACACACAGCCAGGGGAGACACACGAGGGAGAAGTCTCAGCCACAACCTCCGGCAGGTGGCAGAGATGGGGCGGGGACACGGGCCATGTAGGGCTCTCCCAGGGACCCCAGAAAGGGACAGAGCCTCTTGACTCCCTCTGGTCGACCCTCACAATGGGCTCTGTCAACAGCCTGGTCATTAGGCGGGTCAGCCCACTGGCTGTAGGTCAGCCCACTGGCTGTGGATGCTGCCCGCAGGGTAAGGGGCATGGCCTGGGGGGTGTGCCCTAGGGTAGGGCATGCCCTCGGGGAGGGCCATGTCCTAGGGGCAGGGGCTTCCCTGGGGAGGGGCAAGTACTAGGGGACGAGCAAGTCCTAAGGGGAATGGGTGTGCTCTGGAGGAGGGGCGTGTCCTAGGAGAGGAGCATTGCTGGGAAGGGGTGGGTCCTAGGGGAGGGGCGTGCCCACAGTGGGAAGGGCTCACCGCCAGTGGCCGCCTCTTTCTCACCTGGCCCGCACAGTGCCGGTCTCACAAGTGTCCAGGTCCTGGATATATCGGGGCGGGTCAATAAGGAGCTCAAACTTCGGCAACACTGAAGGGAGAGAGCAGAGAGGAGGGAGGCAGGGTGGCTTCCACCTCTGGGGTGGCCCCAGAAGGGTACTGGAGATGTGGGAGGGAGGAACACAAAGCCAATCCTGGGGTTTCTATGCTGCTGACACCATAGGAATCCACACCACCTGTTGTCGAGCACGGGCAGCTCTCTGGGGGTTTTGCCGGCCACATCTATTTCCTGTCTTTGGGGGACCAGCACTTCGTTTTGCTCAGGGGGCCATGTATCATCAGTTTTAGGCCGCCTGAACTGAGGGCAGCCAATTCCAGCCCATCCCAGGGGTGCACAAGTAGCCAGGTTTCTGAACCTGTCAGGGGAATCCTGAGGGTGCCTGCAGCTGGAAAGGGTCACTCTTTGCCGCCCTGGGCACATCCAGCCAGCTCGTCCCCCTGCACAGCCCACGGAGAGATGGACACCAAGGAGCAGAATGGAGGGAACATGAAGACTCCGGTCCTGAGAGCTTGTTACACAAGCCTATAACCCTTTCCTTTTGCTTACTGGGTCGGCACCGGGCTTCTGTTGCTTGCAACCCATAACCCTGACCTCTAAGGATTTTCCTTCCAAGACCTGCCTCGTGAAAGGAAGAGAAATCCATCAGGGAGAATTTTAGCACAGAAGCAGAGTATGTGGCTCTGGCCCAGGTTCATTCCCCAGCTCTTATTACTTGAGCAGTTTCCTTAACAGCTCTCTCAGCCTCAGTTTCCCCATCTGTAAAATGGAGATACCTCATAGGTTCAGGACAAGGATGAAAGAACAAAAGGAAGTGACAGCCTTAAAAAGGAAGGACATTCGGACACATGCTGCAACATGGATGAAACTTGAGGACATTATGCTCCGTGAAATAAGCTACTCACAAAAAGACAAGTACCTTATGATTCTACTCATATGAAGTCATATATTTTACAATTTTTTTAAAAGGACATGACAAAGGCCCAGCCTTCCATATCGTGCCTGGCCCTACTGAGCCCTCAGTGAATGAGGCTCCTGCCATCTTCCCCCTTGTCATGTGTGTCGTCACTAGGGCTGTGGTTTCTCCCAGATCTGAAATCCTAGGGTCCTAAGATTCTCCGACTTACCATACTTCTGAACTTCAAAGGACTTGTTGTACACGTGGCCTTGCATTTCGACAAAAATGAACCACTCTCCCAGTACCGGCTGGTCAGACAAGGGGAAGGTCATGTTGGTGATGCCTGTGTGAAGAGAGATGCCCCCCCCTCATCCTGGGGCAAGTGAGTGTGCAGAGGGCCCGGCATCTGGTGGTGAGGTCAGGGCAGAGGCACCCCGGGCCAAGCAGTCCCTCGGGGAAGCCAGAAGCCACCCGAGGCTGGAGGGGATTTGTGCAGGACAAGCACCTCTGCCGTCTGAAGGGGAAGCAGCGAGACACTGCACCTTGGGTTCCTGGGGGTCCCCTGAGGCCAAAGCCAGGCGCAGGCAGCTCTGCTCCCCACCCCAGTCATTCCCTTGGCGACAGAGAATTACACAAGCCCTGTCCCTACTTGGCAGCCCTCTCTAGGCATCTCAGAATCAGGAAGAGTGAAATGGACATGGAGAGGGGTCAAGGCCAGGCCAGGAGACCTGCACAAACCACCACAGCCCACACTGCGGCTAGAGACCCCATTCTCTGTGTCTGGTTCACAGAGGCATGCGGGGGGCCAGGAGCCCCCGAGCAGGACTCAGGGGTCTGTCATGTCTGTGCATTTCCCAGGTCAAGGGTGCACAGCTGACCTCAGTCTCCCCAAACCCCACCTACAGCTCCCCTCTCCCAGGACTCCACTTCCCTCAGGGCCAAAGCACAAAGGGAGATGTCAATTACATGGCCCTTATTGTCATAGAGAAAGAAAAAAATGCCAGCTCCTCAGGCAAAGCAAAGCCTTCTGACTCCCAGCTGGAAAAGAACTGTCTCGTGTTGGGTTGGGGATGAGGACAAAGAAGATCTGCAGCAGGAGGAAGGTGGGGGGTGCCAACAAACAAGGCCCTGATATTCCAGAAAGATCTCAAGTTACAGGAGGATCCCCAGCTGGGATCCCAGGCACACAGAAATGTGGGCGGAGAGTCCAAACACTGCAGGGAAGGAGCAGCAGGTGCCCAGACAGAGCACATTCTATTTTCCTGGAAGGTTTATCACGTCTGCCACCCAAAGGTGCAGCCCCCAAACCACAGAAGGAATTAGGAGAGAGGATAAGAAGAGAGACTTACCGCAGCATAAGGGCTGCAAGTGTCTCCACTCCATCATCCGTGAGCCCCGGGGGTCCTGCAGGGGAACGGATGCACAGTAAACTCAAGGCAGCCTGTGTGTGCCCAGTGTGCATGCGGACCTTCCAAGCCTGCTCTCTAGGCAGAACAGAGAGCTCGGGGCAAACAGAGAGCTCAGGGCAAACAGAAGCTCGGGGCATAGAAGGGACTTGTCTGAGGACAAGGTGGCGGAAAGGGCCGGCCTGCCTCCTCATTTAGGGAGCTGCATGCAAATCTACAAAGAGATGGACAGACACATGCTCAGCTTATTCCAGGGTGGACCCAGGGATCGGGATGGACCAGGTCCCAGTCTATGGGGTGCCGAGGCAGGCAGGGATCAACCCAGAGGGTGGGTGTTAGGCAAAAACAGACCAGGTCTTGCAGAGAGTGGGCTAACTGTCTCTGAGCCAGCTGCAGAGGGGCAGGCCACTCACCAGGACATAAGCTTCCAGCTGCAACAGAGACAGACAGAGGCAGTGAGCAAACCCTCCCATAAGACCCGAGCCCTCCGTGCATGCTAAGTGTTCATCCCTCGGGACAGGCACAGGTTCGGTAATGGGTTTAATGGTGTCCCCCTCCTCCCAAAATTCACATGTTGATGTCCTCACGCTCAGTGTCTCAGAATGTGACTGTATTTGGAGATGGGTCTTGATAGTGGTGATTAGTTAAAATAAGGTCCCTAGCATAGGTCCCAGTCCAATAGGACTGGTGTCATAAAAGGGGAAATTTGGACACAGATGCACATAGAGGGAAGACAATATGAAGACAGAGAGAAGACAGCCAGCTACAAGCCAAGGAGGGAGGCCTGGAACAAATCCCTCCTTCATGGTCCCTGGAAGGAACCAATTCTGCGCCCACCTTGATCTTAGACTTCTGGCCTCCAGAACTAGGAAAGAATACATTTCTGCCCTTTAAGTCACTGAGCAAACTCATACAGTGGCCACTGGCAATGAGGGTGGCCGAGCCCCATCCGGGACCTCTGTGTTCCTGGCTCCCCATCACAGCCGTGCCCTCCTCTCCAGACTCCCACACGCCCCAACCAGGGACAGCTCCTCCAGGCAGCCCTCCCATGTTGCAGCTGGGTTGTTTTTTCAAGGGATCATGCCAGGTTCCTTGAAGGTCTGGAATACACGCTTTCATCCCTGAACCCCCAACACCTGCCTGGAGCCTGGCTTCTAGCTCCATCAATGTCAAACTGAACAGTCAACACTGACTCCAGTGAAAGTCAACTGCTTGCACAACTTGCCCCCTCTCCGGGGAAGGCTGTGGGTAGACAACCCCCTAAAACAACTGGGCACAGGGACTCAGCACCATCCGCTCAGAAACATACACATTTGGGACCTTCAAAACCTCCCTGGCCATGGACCTCAGTATCCCACTCCTGCGGTCCAGCTGAGCCTAAGGAAGGACACACCAGTGGAAAAGAAGGTTTGAGCATAAAAACAATCGTGGCAGCATTTCTGACAATGACCAAAACGTGGAAACAAGCAAATGTCCACCAGGAGGGGGCAGTTGGCTATGAAGCCTTCCTTTGGCAGAAGGACCTCAGGCACTGAGGTGAGTTTGCAAGGCTGTGTCAAAAACGTGGGCAAGTGCATTCAAAGATCCAATGAAAAAAGTAATGTGGAAACTCGGGCTGGTGAAAGTTAAGAAAAAGCTGCGCGTACCCAATGGAACTGTGCTTCTAGGCTGGGGCCCACTGGGGAACTTTGCAGGATTATTTTCCAGAATGAGCCCCCTGGGGTGGGGTCTGGGTCTGCTCTGCTCAATCATGTGCCCCAAGTGTTAGAACGGCACCTGGCATGCCGTAAGCACCATACACGTGACCCCTCAGGGATCCCTCAACTGAAGTCACCCCAGACTGAGTTCCCATCTTTGCTCTGGATATGTACTGTTTACTTAAATCTCTTCCTTTCCAATCTCTTTCCTTCTGAAAGCGCCTCTTTGCAGCAGAATGCCAACTAATAAATACAGAAGAAGCAACAGAGTTGGAAAAATCACCACTTTGCAGGCATCATAGCAAGTTTTGATTCATGTAATTCTGAACTCACCTGTGGAGGCTAGAACTAGCGGGTGATCATGGTGACTGGTAACAGGGTGTCCACACAGTCTCAAGTGTCGCCCACAGACTACTTACTGATTACAAAGGGGAAACAGTGACTTTTGCGGGGAGAAACCAGGCAGACTCTATCTGAACTACCGTCAGGTACCTCAGGATACGACACACTGGGGAGGACCAGCACTGCTCCTGTGGATCCTCCCCCATGACGCACAACTTGAACTTGATGACAGAGAACAAGCCAGCAGACCAGCCCACTGGGGAACACCATTCAAAACAACTGCCTGGAGTCTCCAAAAATGTCAATGCCGCGAAACACAGGCAAAGGCTGAGGAGCTGATTCAGAGTAAAGGATGCGAGAGACGCGACGACTACATTCGACACGTGGTCAGAGACTAGGTCCTGGACCAGCAAAGAAACATGCTATAAAGGACATTATTGGAACCATATGGACTCTGTATTAGATAATATTATTGTACCGATGTCAAAATTCCTAAATGTAATGATTGTACTTTAGTTGTATGAAAGAATGTTCTTGTTCTTAAAAGATACAGGAAGTGTTCGGGGACGAAGAGATGTGATATCTGCAAATTATTCTCAAATGATTTATCATTAAGATAATTTTAAAACTATATATGTACATATACATATATACATACTATACATGTATATGTACATATATGTATATACACACACTGAAAGCACATAAATACAATAAAGTGTTTTGTAATTGGTGACTCTAGATACGTGGTTCTCAAAGTGGGTTCCCCAGAGCAGCAGCAGAAACCAGGAACTTGTGAGAAATACAGATCCCTGGGGCCCATCCAGGAAGCTGCTGAATCAAAAATTCTGGGGAGGGCTTCCCTGGTGGCGCAGTGGTTGAGAGTCCGCCTGCCGATGCAGGGGACATGGGTTCGTGCCCCGGGCCGGGAAGATCCCACATGCCCCAGAGCGGCTGGGCCCGTAAGCCATGGCCGCTGAGCCTGCGCATCCGGAGCCTGTGCTCCGCAACGGGAGAGGCCACAATAGTGAGAGGCCCACGGACCGCAAAAAAAAAAAAAAAAAAAAAAAAATTCTGGGGAGGGCCCAATAACTTGTGTGTGAACAAGCCCTCCAGCTGGTTCTGCTGCACACTCCAGTTTGAGAACCTCTGTTCCTGATCAGAGCTTGGCCAACTATGACCCTTGGGCTAAATCCGTCCCTCTGGCTGTTTGTATAAATAAAGCTTTATTGGCGCCCAGGCACACCCATTCATTCACGTGTTGTCTGTAGCTGAGTCCATTCAAGTTGTGACAGAATCCCTCTGACTGGCAGACCCGAACATACTTACTACCTGGCCCTTTACAGGAAGTTTGCCCACCCCTGGGCTCCATGAAGGGCCTATGGGAAGTTCTCTGTGACTTTCTTCCAACTTTTCTGTACATTTGAAGTTATTTCCAAATAAAAACTAAGAGAAAATCAATGCCTTTTTTATGTGAGTGTATTTACTTTGAAGGAGAAACGGTGGGTTTTAAGTGGCAATTATATTTTCTTTCTAATAAACGTTAAATAAATGCAGGGCTATTAAGATTTTAAATGATGGGCCACGGCCCCGATCCTGCACAGAGGGATACTGGCCACTGTGGGGACCACTGGTGCCCCTTGCGGAGGAAACATGCCCACAAGCCCTCTTGTCACTTAGAACTTCCCCTGGGTCCCCCAAGGGACATGGAGCCCCGGGAAGAAACCGAGAATGGAGGTAGAAATTGAAAGAGGTAGGCCCTGGCCAGGCCAAACCCAGGTGGGTATGTTCCGGGCCCACGGTTTTAGAAGCCAATCTCACCTTCTCGCTGACGGGCCTCAGGTCTGGAGTGACAGTGAAGATGCTGATGAGCACTAGAAGAAAGGACATAGGCGTGTGGCAGCTCCAGGCTATGGCTGGCCCTCCCCCCGGCGCACACCGGCCACCCACCTCGGTGTTGGGGCCTGTACACCGGCTTGTCGGTCTGGATGAACACGGAGGCCCCCCGGCTGTCCACAGTCACTGAAGTCTGGTTGTGGAAGAAGGGGCCCTCCTCTGCCCACCAACCATGGCCCCACACCTTCAGAAGGGCCTGGCCCCAGAGGCCCGTGGGCACCTGCAGGCAGAGCACAGAGCTTTGGGCAGGGGGTGTCACCCTGGAAGGTACCCAGGTATTGTGAAAGCAGCATGGAAGTCTAGGGCAGGGGAGCACACCCGGGGGCAATTGTGCACCCAGGGGACACTCAGCAGTTTCTGGAGATTTTTTGGGTGTAACAGCTTCGGGGAGCAGGAGCTACTGGGCATCTGGTGGGTGGAGGCCAGGGATGCTGTTCAAGACCCTGTGATGCACAGGACGGCTGTCAGCAGCGCTGAGAATGAGAAACATTGGTGTAGCTTGACAAGACAGAGACTTCCTCCTCTCCTGACACTGCAAGCTTGCAAAGATATTCTCATCCCTGTAAAGCTACAAGAATTATCTCCCATCTTACCCAAATGCAGTCATAGCTGGTAAGCTGGGAGGTATGGAGACCCTAGTCCCTTCACATACATATATACATATGAATGCATGTATGCATATGTATATTTTCATATTTCATATATGTATATAGTGCATGTGCCTCTGTGCTTTGTCTCACTGTAAACACCGCACACACATTATACAATCCCATTTATATGAAATGTCCACAATAGGCAAATCCATAGAGACAGAAAGCAGATTAGTGGGTACCAGGAGCTGGAGGGAGATGGGGAATGGGGAGTGACAGCTAATGGGGATGGGGTTTCCTTCTGGGGTAATGAAAATGTTCTGGAACTAGATAGGGGTGGTGGTTGCACAACAATGTGAATGTTGTAAATGCCACTGAACTTTCCACTTTAAAATGGTGAAAGTGGTAAAAAAAAAAAAAAGGGGGAGAGGGGTTTGGTCACCTAGATGTATTAAAAAAAATAAATAAATACCCACTGCAGTCTTAAGGATTCACCCTGGAGTTCAAATTCTTCTAGGGAAAAATTTCCAACATTTAGGGAATGGAAACTACCCTATATAATTCCCTCATTTTTTCCTTTTTAAGTGATGAGCAGAATACCCATGCATGTGAGTCATAACCTACAGAAACTCCTTTTGTGACTAAAGCAAACTCTGGATGTGACCATGTGCCATGAATGTGATGCTCGTGGCCATCCCTGGGTGCCTGGCGGGTGGACATTACGTGGTCATCAGTTCACACTGGGAGCTACAGCACCACCTGTTCCTAAGACCATCCAAATGCGGGGGTGTTCTTCTCTCAGTTGTCTGTCAGCATCCACCTGTGTGATTGCTCAAGGGGTGAACAAGTCCTCGTCACCATCACAGCAAGCAACCATGCTAAGTATCCTGGTGAATTATCTGACCGGTCCTCGCACCAGTGTGCCCATTTTATGGATGAGGTCGGGGCATGCCAGGACCTTCTCCATCCTTCCAGCACCTGTCTCTGGCTGCCTCTCTTGTCTGCTCTGAAGAGCATCAGAGGGACCCTGCCTGCCTGCCTGCCCACCTGCCACCCTCGGCATGGGGCGTCTCAGGACTCTGGGGTCCCTCCTAACTGCAGTTAACCTTGAGAACCTTTAGGATGAACTTGAGGATAATCCCCTTACTTTGACCCCCAAATCTTTACCTGCCTTTGTTTCTGGAAACCACTCAGCACCAGCCAAAGACCTCCATGCAAGGAGGAAATAACCCCAGGCCACCCAGGGGAGCAGGCATGGACAGGTAGGAAGTACC
>NW_006788006.1:2083937-2093079 GCF_000442215.2 Lipotes vexillifer
GGGGGGGGGGGCTGTGTGCCAGTGGGGAGTCGTGGGTGCTGGGACCAAGAAGCTGCCCCTGAGAACAGAAAGGATCAGATGTGACCTTTGGGGACATGAAGTGACCCGCCCCGGGTCTTGAAAGCTGCAGAGCTGCCGTTTCCAATCAAGTCTCAGCTCAAAGTGGCGTTCCTACCTGGTCCTGCACCTGCCAGCCCTCAGAGGTCTTGCCGGAAGGTTCTGGACTGAGCTGACCCCCATCCCCACCCCTGACCTCAGTGACCCACATTTGCTCCTTTAGCATCAGTGACAGCCAAGGACTCGGGGCCGAGATCCAAGCGAGGGAGACAGCCAGGCAAAGTTGGTGTAGCTGGCAGCTGAGTACAAAGGTGGGGGGCTTGGGGCCCAGCTAAAGAAAGAGGCTGGCTGTCCTCTGGGGAAGGCTGTGTGGAGGGGCCAGTCCTACGGCAGGCCGATCCACCGCCCTGATGAACGCCCAGCTCCCCGCCCCTCCAGGCAGGGGAGGCCCCTGGGGCTCTGGGTGTGGGTCCCAGATTACCAGACTCCACAGGTATCCACCAAACATACCCGAGAGAGAAGCCACCAGACTCACTAGACCCTGAGTTTCCAACACATTGTTGTGCAGATGGCTGATCAGGACTATAAAGGCTTGGCACACAATAGACACCCATGGTTGGTGGCGACAGGCATCGCGATTCCTCTCCTAAATGGAAACCATCCAAAGCAGAGGGATTCAGGTGAAGGCTGATTCCCGATTGGAAATCTCCCTCCCACTATTCATGGGAGCTCCTGGCTGGCTCCACTCCAGGCCACTGGCTGCCTCTTTTGGCCTCCTTCCTGCCCCAGGGCTTTTGCACAGGTGGTTCCCTCTGCCTGGAATGCCCTGCCCCCAAATTCCTGCATGTCGGTTCCTCCTGGTTTCAGTTCAGAAGGGTCCTGCTGCCATATAAAATGTGACTCTACCCCCCACTCCTCAGCATTCTCTTTCTCTGACACATTTTAAAATAAAATGTTAGAATCTGATTAACATTTAGTGTCCTAAAATAGGACACTTACTACTCTCTGAGGTGATCATGTTTATGTAATTGGGGGTTTACTATCTGACCCACCCCTTTGCCCATCGCCAATAAGGCTGGTGGCTGAGAGCGGGGAATGTGGCCAACTTCCTGCTTGAAACTGAATAGATGCTTAAGACATTTGTTACACAGATGCATGGGTTAAGTCTGAAAAATCTGAATAAAACAAATATCACGAGGTTTTAGGTATGCTTTCTTGAAAGTTCCATCAAGGGCCTCTTACCAGCATCCTCGCTGCTGCACAGAGAAGGACGAGGCGGGGCACAGACCGGGCAGAGCCTGTCCGTGGCAGTCAGTGGCAACACTAGGTTCCCACAACACGGGTTTCCAAACCCTGTACCCGGAAGCACTCAGGTCCCCAAGGCAGGCACGGCTGGGGAGTGGGTGGGGTAGTGGGCAGGGGAGTCCTACACCCACAAGAGCAGCTTCTCTCTTGTCTGAGGCCCACACCATGGTTCCACAGAGCAGAGTTTCTTAACTCAACCTCGGTACTACTGACGTTCAGAGCTGAATCATCCTCTGCAGTGACGGGGACCGGGGGCGGGGGCGGGGGGGGGTCCTGTCCCTGTAGGGTGTTGAGCAGCATCCTGGCCTCCACCCACTAGATGGCAGTAGCACCCTCACCCCCAGCTACCATAACCAGAAACAGCTCCAGACACTGCCATTGTCCCCCGGCGGGGGAGGGGAGCATCCTTCCCCACCCCGCAAGTTGAGCAAGGCTCATCCAGAGCTCTTCTAAATGCTAAGGATCCCAAGACCCTTTTGAAAGTCTCCAGTCCAGGGATCCCCGGCCCTTCTCCCAAAGTTATATGGCCCTTTACTGGTTTCTTATACAAATCCACAGCATCTAGCCTGTGAAGAGTGCCTTCTTATGTGCGATGGCTAGGGACAGAGCATAATCTTAACCCCACTGGGGCAGCCCTGGTTTCTTTCTTTCTTTTTTTTCTTTCTGGTAAGTAATATGCTTTATTAAAAGTACTTCTCTAAATAAAATAGACGAGGTTTTCTTTTTTCCTAAGTAGTTCATCTGTCAGTGGATAGGGCAGCCCTGCATTCTGATTCACAAGAAAGCAGATCTGCTCACAGGAAGCCGGCAAGGGCAGCTCTAGCCTATTTATCCAGGGTTTTCCAAATGTTGACATCTGGGGCTGGCTCATTCTCAGTGGAGGGGCTGTCCTGTGTATTATAGGACTTGAGCAGCATCCTTGGTCTCTACCCACTAGAAGCCAGTAGCAACCTCCATCCCTGCCCCACAAGCTGTGACAACCAGAACTGTCTCCAGACCCTGCAAACCTCACCCCGGGGAGAGAACTCTAGAGAAAGAATTCTAACATTGACAAGAGGGCAGGAAGACCACTGCCCCACAGCAATTAGACACTAATGATGCATCCCATCCCATGGAAGAGGAACCGCCCCGGACTTCGTTCTAATCACTGGGAGAGAGCACATTACAATTTGGAATGATTCTCTACTTAGCCCATCCTTTCAGGGACTCCTTTGAGCATCTGGTAAGCGTTAAGGACTAGCTAACCCAGAAAAAGTTGACAATTTCAGGGCTTATGACTGCCTTGAAATCCAAGGGCTCCAGTTAAAAAACCCATGTCAGAGAATACCTACCTGTAGTTTGGTATGTAAAATAATTTTTAAATAATAATATTCAATGCCAACAAGGCTGAGGGAAATTTGGTCTCTAACGTATAGCTGGTGGTGCCATGCACGTGCACTGCTGTGTCTTCCAAGACAAAACAGGACACAGCAAGAGCCTTGGATCCTAATTTGGTAGTTCTTCTTTCAGGGTGTTCAGTCTAAGGCAGGCAGCCAGAACGTTAACAGCTTTACGCACAAAGATGCTCTCAACTTTTGGATTACATTATCAAAACCCTGAAAACAAGAAAAAAATCTAACTATGTGTAAGCGATGTGTGTGTGAGGGGGAGGTGTTAGTAAATTAGTATATAAAAGAGATGCAGTGGGATGTTATTTACAATAGGATGCAATTATAGAGACTTGGAAACACGGAAGTTATGTTTACGCAACGTGTGAAGAGAAAATGGCATGACAGACCACAATATACCCTTTAACTGCAACTATGAAAGAAAATGTCTTTATGTGGACAAGGATTTATGGGAAACATGAAAAAGTGAAAAGTATGAGGGATGGGATTATGGGTGAGCTTTCTCCTTTTGTAAACTGTTTTTTCCTTCATTCTTCTTTTTTTTTTTTTTACATCACCATTAATGATTCTTTTCACAACACATGCAACTTCTCTTGTTCCATTCCAGTTCAATTCTTTATTTCCAAGGTAGGGTTTCTGATTTTAAAAATTCATAGCTTACCTTGAGTTTGATCGTCCCTTTATCTAAAAAATGAAAATAAAATGAAAACAGTTAAATCAGGAGCTGTGTTTTCCTGCCTTACAAACAGGGGCTTTCTCAACCCAGAGGGATTTTCTGTGGACAAACACACCCCCTAGGTCATGCTGGTCTGGCCTGGGCTGGGATCGGCAGGAGTGAGAGGTCTCCTCCAAGCTGGAGAGTACTGAAGACCGGAGGGCATGGACAAAGCCGAGCTATTCAGGGGAAGGTTGGCCAGCCTGCATACTTTATTCAGTTCACCCCTGGCCCCTGCCCAAGGTAAGCTGTGAGGGGAGCAAAGAGAAAACTCCAGGGGAGAGGAACAAGGAGAAAGGTGGAGAGAAAAAAGAGGAGCCTGAGGTCCCCAGTGGACCTCACTCCAATGGATCTAACTAGTCTTCCATCTACCTCTCTCTTCTACCCAAACTGAGTCATCTGTCTTCTGACACTCCTCCAGGCTCTTTGGCCTCCAGGACTTAATTAGACATCTACTGTTTCTGCCTCCCAGTGTCCATTTCCCCCATTTCCTGCTAGCAGAAGCCCGATTTTCTTGGAGGAGCCCACCTACCCAACTCCTAATTCTTAAGGTTTAGTGGGTTCTGCCCATCTTTCCTGGGACTCTGTGCAGATCTACATAGGCCTTCCTCCTAGATGCGGTGATTGGTTCAGGGTTGAGCACATGTCCTAAAATGGGCCAATCAGCATGGGCCATCCACCTGGTCACAGGACTTGGTTCAGAGTTGAGCACATGACCCACATGGGCCAATCAGCATAGGCCTTCCCTCTGGTCACGGGGATTGGCTCAGGATTGAGCACATGACCCAACATGAGCCTATCAGAGTTAATCCTGGGACTTTGCCCAAAGGTCCTTTAACTGCCAGTCCCTCCCTGCTTTGGAGAGACACAGGCATATCCAAAAGTGGAGCTGGGAGACTGGGCCAGTGATGTGAGGGGACTTTTCCAGTTATAAGAGCCCATAAACTCTCTGTTGCTGAAGCCAACCTGATTTGGGTTACAGGACTGGCCAGTGGAGTCGGGACTGCCTGCACTTCTCCTGCCTACCCAAGTCTCCCTCTCCCAGGGGACAGAGGCTGCCTTGTTGGCCTTGGGACCTGACATCATCTCTCGGTGTCTCCTGTGGCCACACCACACCCTGCATGATGAATGAGTTACCTGCCCTGCTGGACTACAGGCCCTAAGGCAGGGGCCTGCTCTCCACACTTTGTCCAAGAGGCCAACGCTGCTGTTGTCTGCAGTTTACGAAGGAGAGCCAGGGAGAGGCTGGCTGAGGGCCGGAGCTCAACTCAGTGGCAGGCTGGCTGTGAGCCCAGCTCCGGGTCTAACACCACAGGGGTGCTAGAAGCTCAACAAAGGATCTGAAAAGGTCACAAGATTCCCTCTGGGACCCCTTCCCACCTCTAGCCAAAACTGGCACAAAAGGGTGCCCAAATCTATCCAGATCTGCACCCACTGAACCTGAGCTGCTGAGGAACAAGGCACTCTGATTTCCCAGACTGGGCAGGTGGCTTCCCCTGCTGGGCCTCACTCTCTCCATCTGTAAAGTGAGGAGAATGCAACCTGTCCTCCTACTCCTGCCAGGGTTCTGGAGGTGAGGTGGGAAGGAAGCAAAGCAATATGCCGATACTGCCTGAGCCCTAAAGACCACTTTGCAAAGGGAGGGGAAGGCCTGGTCAGGCACCCCAGGGACCTACCCAGGATGGCTCCCTGGCTCTGCGCCACTGCCTCGCCCTGGGTCACCAGCTGAGCCTGGACCATGACTTCCCTCGGGGAGTTAAAGATGGTCACACTGATGACTTCCTCCACTCCTGAGCGGAAGACGGAGGGTGCAGCGATCAAATAGCCCCTGCAGAAGAGGAGAACCACAGTGAAGGCCAAAGGTTCTGACCCATCCCTAGCCTCACTGTCACCTGGCTGAATCAGGGTGCACCCTAAGTGGACTCCCACCTATGCCTGACCACACTCCAATGGCACTGGTCACTTTATGTGTCCATGTCCCCTACCAACCTGTGAGTTCCTTGAGGCTTGTTCACCTCTGAAGTCCCTACCCCCACCCCGAGTAAGTAAGAATCTGGCTTCTCTGGATCTACCCGGAACCACACCCCCTTCGATCTCGGCATTATGGCCTCTGGACTTTTTTCGCAGCTCCTTCTGCCACAGGACCTTTGCACATGCCACACCCACAAACTAAAATACTCTCCCCTGTAGACTGAGTTACTGGTAGGATCCCACTTCATCCTCAAAGCCACCTGTGAGACGTGCTAACATCTCCCATTTACAGAGCCAGAAATTAAGCCCCAGGGAAGCCAATTCATGTGCCCGAGTCAGTGAGAGATTAGGCTACAAACCCAGGCAGCCAGACTCTGGAACTCAGTGGAAAGAAGCAAGGAACTACCTGCAGCATTAATTTTAAGAATAAGACCCTGAAAACAAACTAAATGGCCTGAAACAGGAAAAGCACTGTGAACAATGGAGTCAAAACAGCTCTTTCTTTCTCAAAAGACTCAGCTTGACTCTGAAGACATTTCTGGAAGAGAGGTGTTATTATCCTGTTTTCCAGACGGGAAGGCTGACCTTGCAGAAGGAGAAGGAACGTGCACCAGATCACACAGCCAGACAGGAGAAGACCCTGGGGTCCCCTTATGGCACCAGACCTGGAGGCCTAGGTCCTCCCCACCTGAGCTCCTGCTTCCCCGTTATTTTGCAGCCTTAGGTAGAAAATCACAAAGGCTCGTCCATAACCACGTGACCCACTCACAGTGCAATGGCAAGTGCCAGCAGCCTGGCAGCAAAGGCAGCACGATTCCAACGGTGCAGAACTACAGGCACCAGAAGGAAACAGGAGAGAGGGAAAACACTGGGCAAACATTGAGATCAGGAGAGGTTTTTTTATTTCTCAACATCCTCTCTGGGACAACCCCAGGTCCACACACAAAGAGATGAATTTAGACCCTTACCACACACCATACACGAAGAGGACCTTCGAGATATGCCATGTACTATATGACTCCAGCACTGATAAGAGTGTGCAAAGACCCTAGTTTCGTAGGTGCACTGCCCAGCAGTGGCTGGACCCAGTAACCCTGGGGTCCGATGTTCTGTCTGACTCCAGCACCGACAAGCGCCTGCAATGACAGGGTTCCTCTGTGCAGTGTCAGGCCTTGGCCATGCACAGAGCATACATTGATCCTGGGTATGCAACTGCACCAGCCGGAGCATGTAATGACCCTGGGTTTCATGGATGTTCTGTCCGGATCCAGCACTGACCACAATGTGTACTGACCCTGCGTCCTATATGTTCTGTCCCACTCCAGCATCAAACACAGCATTCAATGACACTGGGACAGACATGTACTGCCTCAAGCGTGGGAAGACCTTTGCTTCATGTGTGATGTGCACCATCCAGCTCCAGCACTGACCAGAGGGTGCAATGACCCTGGGGTCACCTGTGCAGTGTCTGGCCTCAGCAGTGCACAGAGCACGCAATGATCCTGGGTATGTAACTGTACTGTCTGGAGCACACAATCACCCCGCGTACGTGATGTGTGCTATCTTAACTCCAACACCGACCTGCACGGGCAATGACCCTGGGTTCCTGTGTGTCCTGTCCCACTGCAGCACGGGAATACGGCCACCTTCAGGACAGAAACTTTCTGCCCAGCTCCCAGATGACCCCCAGGGCCTCCCACATAGCACCTGCTGAGTGTGGAAGAGTACTGGGGGGAATACACAATCCACGTGTTCACTTTCCTTGGGCACTTCTAAAGCCCTTATCCAGATCTGAGTTAGGGTCGTCACTCAAAGGCCCTGAGAACCTGATGGAATCAAACTAACTTTCCCTGCAACTCAGGAATTAGAGCTGTTGGAGTGCTCGCCAGCCAATCACTGTCTACCTGATACACCCCTGCCATCTGGGCTGACACTGGTTTCTCATCCTTTGGTCTTGGAAGGTCCCATCCTGGGAAGGGTGGTATTTGGTAAAGTGTAGACAGTATTGGTCTCACAACAGTGTGCAAATCCATGCGGCTTTCTGACGTCAGGCATTCCTCACACTGCAATCAGATGGATCATAGAAGTGGGTATCCGGGACTATTCCCAAAACGGGATCCTTCAGGCTGATGAGCCATGGCTCTGGCTTAGAGGCTGGCTAATCTGGACCCCTGGGTTGGTCATTGTGTGGCTCCCAGCACAGGACTTCCATTTGACTCAACAGTAGGTAAGATCCCAGGGCAACTTTAGTCAGAGGCAAATACTCCTGAGAACTGTTTAAAACTCTGCAACACAGGGACTCTGAACTTGGTCCTTATAAGGCGGGGTCTCTCATGGAGGGCAGGGTCATGCTTCGTGCTGGGGACTGTCCTGTGCATGGCAGGATGTGTAGCAGCATCCCTGGCATCCACCCAGTAGATTCCAACCGCATGGCCTCCCCCTAGATGTGACAACCAAAAATGCCTCCAGACATTGCTGAATGACCCCAGGGAGACAAAAATCACCCCTTGGCTGAAAACTGCTATCCTGAGGGATGCCAGCTTTGAAAGCATCAGGTCAAAAGTTTGCTGGGTTCCAATTTCACAAGGCCCAGGGGAGGTAAATCCCATGGTTCCAACTGCAGCATGGTGTCTTACTTTTCAAACTGTAATCCAAAGGAGCAGCACGGGAGGTGCCTCCGCTCACCTAGTCTCACTGTTGACCTGTTTTCTGGGAACTCCTATACAAGGGCTGCTTGAACAAGGCTCAGAAAGGCTGGTCTGCACTAAATGGCTGAGCTTGAGCAGCTGGAGGCAGGCCCCCTCCCAGCCCACAACCCCGCAGGGCTCACCCAAACTTGGCAGGTCTGCGAATAGTCCCTGTGAAGCCAACTCATGGGAAATTCTCCTTAGCAGCTAGTTAATTCACCTCCTCACTGTGTCAACTCACCAGAAGCTCAGTAAGCAAACTTCAAGAAAAATGTGGAAGCAAAATAAACACTTCCTCCCCCCCCCCACGCCCTCCCAAGGAAAACGGAACGGCAGGTCTCTCCTTCCATTTCTCAGCCAAGACACGCACCTCTTACCTTCAAGCTACGGACAACTGGAAATCGCCACCCAAGAAGACAGCCCTGGTCACACCAAGGGAGCGAGGTGGGATGGGGGGAGGGCCTCACGGCCTTAGCTCTGAGGAGTCCCTGTACCCCTACGGGGCCACTTCTGAAGCATCAGGCTACCCTCTTCCCAGTCCGACTCGTGGCGGCTAAGGGGTCAAGATTCTAGGTCCCGCCCAGCCCGGAGGCTGTGTGGCCTTGGACAGGTCGCTGCGTCTCTCTGAACCAGACCCCGCGAACCCCACCCCGAGAAGGCGGCCAGCCTCCTCCGTCGCCCGGGGCTACTCACGGGGCCTGGGGCTGCGCAGCGCGCACGCCGTCCCGCGGCGACAGCAGCAGCAGCAGGAGTCGGAGCAGCGGCCGGAGCAGGGCGACCCACATTTTCCGGCTCCGCGGGGCTGCCGCGCCCGGGCAGGGGGCCGGGCCGGGGTCAGGCCAGGTCCGGGGTCCAAGCGCGGCCGTCCCCGCTGCGCCGCCGGGGGCCCTTTGTTCGCAGCCCCCGCGCTGTGCGCCCGGCGCCATGCGCCCAACTCCGCGCCCGGCTAGGCTGGGGCAGCCGGGGACCAGCCCCCTCCCCGGACCCGCCTTGTCCCCGGGCCCGCCCCCACCCGGACC
>NW_006788006.1:2093377-2099616 GCF_000442215.2 Lipotes vexillifer
GCCCGGCCCCTCCCCGCCCCACGCGGGGGCCGCTCCGGCCTCCGCGCCGCTTTCACCCCGCACCTTGTCGGCACCCCCCACCTGCCCCAGCCTGGACCCGGCGACCTGTGCAGTGCACGCAAAGGAGGAGCTGAGCCCTTTGGGGAAACGGAGGCTGGTCAAGGGATGAGACTTCCAGACCTGCAGCTTCCCCCAGGCGCCTGACTGCCGCTCCTCGCTTCTTCCCTCTCCCCCCCTCCTCCGTCCACAAATCCCCTAGGCCAGGCCCCTCCCTCTCTGGGCCTCACTTTCCCTCTCTGAGAGCAGGGTGCCCCCTCCTGCCCCTCCCAGTGTGCCCAACTCAGTGATGGCCTCACTGTTGAAGGTCCCTCTGGAAGGGGGCACCTCCTTTTGATGTCATGTCCAAGTCCTGTCCCTCCTCTAGCTACCCCCGAACTGTCCCAGGTGGTCCGTCTAGTGAGGACCCCTGCAGCGACGAGGGCCTTACTTTTAAAACTCTAGAGCTGACCACATGGCCCTCCTGCCCCAAATCCTCCCGGCTCTCTGTTTATCCAGGCTAAGTCCGAACACCGGGTTGCCCTGAGGCTGCCCTGGTGGCTCCCACCTCATCCTAGTTCCTAGACGCCCTGTGCCGATCCCCACTGCCAGCCTTTGCTCAAACTCTGCCCTCCTCCTTTGCCTGGCCAACTCCTGCTTCTTCCAGAAACCTCCCTTGCGCCCTCCCTGCCCTACGGTCATCGTGGGTCCTCCAGGCAGCCTCTCCCGCCAGCCCTCTCCAAGGGCTTTTGGCCAAGCCCTGGCCACCCAGTGAGCACCAAGCCCTGGGCAAGCAGTGGGGATTTCAGGACAGACAGGATCTGCTGTCATAGATGGTGGGGTGGGGGTGGGGGGTGGGGCGCTGTGCAGGGGCCGGAGTGGACTGGGGAGCAGCTGCAGTGCTGAGAGACCAGGAGGAGTTGCCAGCCTCCAGTCCCAGCCACACTGGCACCAAGCAGGGTGGTCTAGCGTAATCCTCATAATTCACGTCTGCCCAGCCCCTGCGCCTCCCCTTGCTCCTCCGTAAACCAGGCTCCACTCTCCAGTCTCGCGGGGCCAGCCTCCTGCCCCTCTGTTTTCTCCCTCATCCGCTGAACTCTGGCTACACAGGCCTCCAGGGTTCCGTGGATCCCGACTCACTACCACCACCACCTCCTCCAGCCGAGGTGCCAGCTGGCCCCTCTGCCTGGGATACTCCCCCTCCTGGCATCCCAAGGCTGGCCCCCCTCTACCTTCAGGACTAGCTCCACCCTCCCTCCTTGCCTGACTACCTGTAAGACAAAGCCTCAGATTTCAGGTCCCCCAAAGCCTGAGTTCCCTGCTCTTGCCAGGTCTGCCCCCACTCAGCAGGAGAGGCTGAACCCCACCTGGCTAGTTCCCCTGTCGGTCAAACCAGCTGCACGCCACCCAGTCCTAAGCTAACAGATTTCATTTTCTTGGTTTTTTGTTTTTGGGTTTTGGCCGAGCCCCACGGCTCGCAAGATCTCAGTTCCCCAACCAGTCCTAACCACTGGACCGCCAGGGAATTCCCTCACTTTCTTGTTATTCAAGTAAGCCCATCACGTCCTCCCGAGGGAAGCAGGGGCACCCCACCCTCTTGTTACTACGAAGCCTGCCTCCCACAGCCTCTGGCTGTCCACCCCGCTCCTAAGTGTAACCCTCATGTGGTCCTGCATGGCCAGCTGTGTCTTCCCCCCACCACGCCTGGGGTTGTGAATATATGTAACTAACAGACCACTCTACCCCACCCGTTCAGTGTTGGGTATTGTGTGTTTGGCTATCTTGTACTATTTAGCATGAGGGATCCTTCCTTCCCTAATGGGGTGAATAAGAGGCAAATAGAAGACCACTGTGCTCTCAACACCCAATTTAACTCGCTCCATGGTGCCCAGTATGGCGGAGGCCATGATCTTATTATCCCAGTGAACCTACTTCCTGTCTGTCTCCCCTGGGGCAGGAGCGCCATTTGCTACTGGATGCCGGGCCCCTGCTTCGAAGTGGACATCAGTACATGTGACATCCTCCCTGGTCCCCTGAGCTGCGGTGGGGAACTGGGGAAGAGTCCCACATTTGATACATTTCCAGCACTTGTGTGAGTCCCCGGTTAACAGAGCCATTATTAGAAATTGTTACACCAACTTTCAATTTAGTATATGATATTAAAAATAAAAAGAACAAGTATGCAAAAGTTATCAGTTCCTCATTATTTCACTACATCATACTCTTCTCTGTGCTCTTGAGAGTATCCCTGACCTTTGTATCTGATGGTGAAAAGACTCTGTAATGATACACATCTCTTCCCATGTAGTGACTTCCTGCTGGCAGTTTGAAACTGGCCATGGGGGGAGTACAGTCAATTCTGCTCTAACACTAGTTTTGAAAACAAAAATTTGTTCCAACATGATGGATACATAAGGGAAGGATTTGAGCGTAATTTGATGGAATGCGGTATTGCTTATGCAGGATTTGGTCTGCAAGAAACACGGAGTGAATGCAGGAAATAGCACCCCACTGACCAGAGCCATATGGGAATATACAACCCGTGCCACACACACACACACACACACACACACACACACACACCCTCAACGTCTACACTCCCTGAGTTGTTAGGAGCCGCCCTGCCCTCCCCTGTCTGGGACGACAACGTTGCATCTCATTTCAGCAAGCCTCCTCCTGGTACCTCTCAGAGACACGAAGGCTACACCTTCCCACACCACATCCACACATGAACCTCAGGTCTTTTCCAAGGTCAGGTCCCACATGTGCTATAGTATTCGTGTCATTCTTAGGGTTTAACGTGTGTATAATGGTGCTATCAGTTTTTAATAAATGCCTATCTTTTTAAAATGTGTTACTGACACAGTTTTTTTTAAATTTATTTATTTTATACATTTATTTTTGGCTACATTGGGTCTTCATCGCTGGGTGTGGGCTTTCTCTGGTTGTGGCGTTGCGGTGCGTGGGCTTCTCATTGCAGTGGCTTCTCTTGTTGCAGAGCACGGGCTCTAGGTGCACGGGCTTCAGTAGTTGTGGCTCACAGGCTTAGCTGCTCCGCGGCATGTGAGATTTTCCCAGACCAGGGCTCGAACCCGTGTCCCCTGCACTGGCAGGCAGATTCTTAACCACTGCGCCACCAGGGAAGCCCTTGGCACAGTTTTTGAGTGTGGTGTCCTGACTCCTTTTTTCCATGAGCCCTGTGGTTGGTGTGAAGCACACAATCATTTTCAAGAATATGTCAGGGAAGAACTGGCTGCTTATACCCCCCAGGAAGAGATTTGCTAAATATCTCCTCGCTCACCAGTGATGAATGGCATAGCAGCCTGGGTGGGAGAACGAGGAAGACCGTCCAATTGTGAGAAGCATTTGGTTCTTCCAGGGAGCCAGCCTGGTCCTGGGCCCGCTGAGCACCCGGCAGTCAGGATGTGGCAGGGGATGACAGATGAGCAGCCCCACCACCGGCAGGAGGTGGGAGCTGAGCACAGCATGGCCAGGACCCCAAAGCCAGAGGGGGAACAAGGCATGCCATGTGCAGGAGTGGCTGTGGTGAGTGATGTTTGCTGCTCAGGAGGATACAGCCAGTTCGTCACTTGGGGAGTGGCCAGTGATATTAATGAAGCTGAAACTGCATGTGACCTCTGACCCTGCTGCAAGGACATGAATGCGTCCAAGGTGACCCAGCCAAGAGCTTTCATAGCTGCGTCATTCAAGGGTGGTGAATAGCCAGAAGCAGACTGTGTGTCCATCCATGGGACAAGGCACAAACAGATAAAGGAAGTATGTGCCATGTGTGATTCCCACAAATCAGGGAAGGTGGGGTACGGGGGTTGGGGAAAGAAGAGGAGCCAGAGAGAGGGATGCAGGAAGGCGATTTCAACAAGACCCAAGCACTTTCACCTCCTGCTGCCTGGGGAGCAGGAACCTGGAGGGGAGGGAAGGATCTTCCTGCACCTGTGTGATCTCTTTCACCCCGTGTCCTTTATGCCTGCAGCATGTGAAGAGCAGAGGCTTTTCCACACAACCAGTGTGATCCCCCTTCCCAGGCTGGACTTTGAGAAAGGCTCCTCCAAAGAAGATATATAAATGGCCCACAAGTACGTGAAAAGATGTTCAACATTACTAATCAGTAGGGAAATGTAAACCAAATCCACAATGAGCTCCAACTTCACACCTATTACAATGATAGTATTTTTTTAAAAAACAGACAATAACAAGTGTTGGTGAGGATGTGGAGAAATTGAAACCCTTGTGTATTTCTCACGGGAATGTAAAATGATGCAGCCATGTGGGAAAAAGACTGGCAGTTCCTCTAAAAGTTAAACAGAATTACCATATACTCCATCAGTTTCCACTCTGGGATATATACCCAAAGACAGAGAGATTGTAAATAAGCAATGGGGCTAAATAGCAATGTTTTCACCCAAGATAAGGCATGAATTAGGTGTAGGTTTATCAGAGTTAGCAAAGAAAAATACAATTAAATCTGACTCAGATAAACAACAACAACAAAATTTTTTAGCATAAGCATAGCCCATGCAATATCTGGGACATGCTTACACTAATAAATTTTATTTGTTCCTTATGTGGGATTCACATTTGACAGGGTGTCTTATGCTCTATGTGACATTTCTAACTGGGTGAGGACAGAGAGATAATCATCATTATTATCTTTTAAATAATATCAAAAAAGAAGGGAATGATTCCTCCAAAAGTTAAACATAGAGTTTGCATATGACCCAGCAATTCCACCCCTAGGTGTAGACCTGAAGACTTGAAAATAGGTGTTCGAACAAATTGTACACACACGTCATAGCAGCACTCTTCACAGTAGCCAAAAGGTGGAAATGACCCAAATGCCCATCAATAGATGAATGGATAAACAAAATGTGGTTCATCCATCCAATGGAATATTATTCAGCCATAGAAAGGAATGAAGCACTGACATGGCTACAATGTGACGAACCTTGAAACCATTATCCATTATGCTCAGTGAAAGAAGCCAGACCCAAAAGACCACATAGTGCATGATTCAGTTTGTATGAAATATGCAAAACAGACAGCAGATTGGTGGTTGCCAGGAACAGATTGAGGTGGATGAAGAGTGGAGAGTGACTGCTAATGGGTATGGGGTTTCTTTATAGGGTGATGAAAATATTCTGGAACTAGATAGAGGTGATGGTTGGTTGGCTGTGAACAAAGATTAATGGTAAAACGACACAAGGGCTATTTTGGGGGTGACAGAAATATTCTAAAACTAGATTGCCATGATGTTGTAAAATCTTGTAAATTTATGAGGAATCATTGATTTGTAGACTGAAAACAGGTAAATTTGATGGCATGTCAATGATATCTCAATAGAGCAAAAAATGGCATATAGAAATACATGCAAATATAGTTGTTTGCATATATATTTCTGAACAAGCAAACAATGTGCTTTGGGAATGCCCACACTGACAGGTCTTTGCTTCCTTTTGCTCCCTCCCTCTCTAGCATCTCACGGAAGCCCCAAACAGCTGAATTCCACTTGCAGTTGAATTAATAAAGATCAGTAATGAGGTGGATTTCACACACCTCACCTGGAGGTGCCCAGCCCAGGGCTCAGCAGAGGTCAAGGGAAAAGCTAATGACGTGAGCTCTGCCACGCAGATTCCCTAAAGCCAACTCCACGTGATGCTGCTTCTGTGCATGGTGTGTCCTGCTCTTTTGCATCATGAAAATGTCCAAGGAATTTCGCAGCCGGGTAGAGGGTAGACGCACTTGGGCAGAGGGTTTTCCAGTTGTTATTTGTGGTTGCAGTCCACGGCAGAGTGAATGCTGTTTGCAGATGCAACAACCATTTCTGGGGTCTGTTAGTGTCCTGTGGCTGCTATAATGTAGGACCACAGACTGAGTGCCTTAAAACAGCAGAATTTCTTCCCTCATGGTTCTGGGAGCCTGAAATCCAAAATCAAGGCTTGGCCGGGTTGGTTCCTTCTGCAGACTGTGAGGGCAAATCTGTTCCATGCCTCTCTCCCAGCTTTCGGTGGCCTCTGGAAGTCTTTGGCTTACCTTGGCTAATTGATACATTGCTCCCATGGTTACTGACTAGGGTCCTTGGACTCTTATCAATAGAAACTGATAAGAGGCCAGATGAGAAATTCAGGCAAGGGCTTCCCTGGTGGCGCAGTGGTTGAGAGTCCACCTGCCGATGCAGGGGACACGGG
>NW_006788006.1:2099717-2109983 GCF_000442215.2 Lipotes vexillifer
CTGGTGGCGCAGTGGTTGGGAGTCCGCCTGCAAATGCAGGGGACACGGGTTTCGTGCCGTGGTCCGTGAGATCCCACATGCCGCGGTGCGGCTGAGCCCGTGAGCCATGGCCACTGAACCTGCGCGTCCGGAGCCTGTGCTCAGCAGCGGGAGAGGCCACAGCAGTGAGAGGCTCGCGTACCGCAAAATAAAAAAAAAAAGAGAGAAATTCAGGCAAGGCTTTAGAGGGAGCGAGAACAAGAAACAGGTGCCTTTGCTCACTCCCTGAGCTGGGCGTTAAGGGGCTTCCTTACATGGGGTGAGGGGGGGCGGGCAGATCAGTGGGTTGGGCAGGAGGTGTAGTTTAGGTAGTCTGCCCACTCCCTTGGTGGTACTCTGTGCAGGGATCATGGGCAGTACCCTGCTTTTGCTCCTGGCACATCAGAACTGGCAGTTGGTCTGTGGCCTTTTGGTATCTTACTGTTTATAATTGCCTCTACTGCACATGCATGCAGTTATTTTTTAGTCCCTTATAGTTTCTTTGTATTCTTTTGCTCCAGGAGAACTTTGTCCAGGCACAAGCACGCAGTAAAGTGTCCCGGGTCCCAGTCCATCTCACAATCTCTGCCTCCAGCATCACGTGGCTTTCTCTCCTCGTGTGTGTGTCTGTGTGTGTGTGTGTGTGTGTGTGTGTGTGTGTGTCCCAATTTCCCTCTTCTTATAAGGACACCGGACCTATTGGATTGAGGGCCCGCCTTAATCCAATATGACCTCCTTTTATTTTTTTTTAATTTTTTTAATGTTATTATTATTTTTTAATTAAATTTATTTATTTTGGGGTGTGTTGGGTCTTTGTTGCTGCACCCGGGCTTTCTCTAGTTGTGGTGAGCAGGGGCCACTCTTGATTGTGGTGCATGAGCTTCTCCTTGCGGTGGCTTTTGTTGTGGAGCATAAGCTCCAGGAGCGTGGGCTTCAGTAGTTGTGGCTTGTGGGCTCTAGAGCGCAGGCTCAGGAGCTGTGGCACACAGGCTTAGTTGCTCTGCGTCATGTGAGATCTTTCCGGACCAGGCCTTGAACCCGTGTCCCCTGCATTGGCAGGCGGATTCTTAACCACTGCGCCACCAGGGAAGTCCCTGATCTCACTGTAATAGCTGATTACATTTGCAAAGACCCAAACCCATTTGGACTTGTGATCCAAATAGGATCATATTCTGAGATTCTGGGTGGACATGAATTTTAGGGGGATCCTATTCATGCTAGCACAGGGACCTTTCGGCAAATAATCTTAAGTGATTTCTTAGGCCCTTCCCAGGAAGGGAGTAATAACTGTATAAGTTAAAGTTTGTGCATAAGTCCAATTTGTCACTTTCTTGGCCTAAGTTAGGTTTGCCCCACTGTGTCATTCTGATAGACTCGGAGTACAGACCACAGCAAGTGAAGGGCTAGGTGTGGGTGGGGGCTTGGAGCCAGGCTTAGGGGTCCCAACCCAGCTTCACATCTGGGGCAGTGCCAAGCAATCTGGACTTCATTTTCCTTGTCCATCACATAGGGATAGTCATAACCCCACCCTCTTACATGCCACTAGGACTAAACAAGGCGACGGGTGCGTGCAGAGAGTTCGACTCTGGGCCTGGCCCAGGAGCGGCACCCAGGAAACCAGAGCTGGTTCTGGGCTCCTTTCCCATGCCTCCATTTCCTGGGTCTCCTTCCAAAATCCAGAATCTGGAGAATGTGGGCCTCTTGTGCTGCCAGCAACATCTCATACTGGGCTCCCACAACTGATAGCTAATATTGTGGGTCAGTCATGAGCTGCAACCCAAGAGGGCGCTGGGATTCAATGAGGATTCCTGCAGAGAACGGGGTTCCACTGAACCTTGTGGCCTGAGAAGGCTTCCCCCCTCCCCATCTCGGTTCCCTGGGCCGCCCTGTGCTCCCCTGGAAGGTTCTAGAGTCCATCCGAACTGGGGATGGATTTTGTCTGTTCTGTGTATGCCCGTGGCACCCTGGCAAGTGTATCTAGGACCATTTCTCTGTCCTCTCACTGCCTGCTTCCAAAGGTCCTAAGGTCCTCACATTATCGCATTATGTATCTTAAGCATTTTAACCCCCTTGACCCAGCATGCTCTATAAGTTCCCCCATTTCACAAACAAGCAGCGTGGGGCTCAGTGAGGGGAAGCATAGAGGAGCAAGGTGGCAAAAGCAGAGCAGGACAGAGGCTCAAGTGGGCCTTGCCTTAACAAGGATGTGATGAAGCCCCCGCAACCAGGACCAAGGCCAAGATCAAGGTCAGCTCCTGCCCCTCCAACCTCCCTCCCACCCACACACCAGGCCTGGTCCCACCTCCTGGCCTGTGCCCAGGCTGTGTCCACTGCCTGATGGGCCCTTCCCCCAGCATTATTCCAAGGTTTTTCTGCCCTGGAACTGCTGACATTTGGGACCAGATCATTCTTTGCCATGGGGGGCTGTCTGTGCTTTATGAGATGCTGAGCAGACCCAGTAGATGCCAGTAAAACCACCCCCGGTTGAGAACCACTGGTTTAGAGGATCCCAAGCTTCTCACTTTGCAAACCAATTCTTTGGTTTTTGCACACAATACCCACCCCCTAAGAAAGCCATGTTTGAAAGATGCCATCACACTATGGGTTCTTTCAAGTAATGATTCACAGCCCATTTTTATCAGCTGTCAGCCACCAGGAGAGTCAACAGGATAGACTATCAACTAATAAACTGAGACAAGTGATGGGAATATAGAAATGCCCTTTGTCAACCACCAGGAAGGTAGCTGGTTCAGGCAGGATCATAATAGACACTAAAGCTGATGATAGAAGGGGTGGAAAGAACAGGTGATTGGTGTAGACACAAAGGATCTGCTCGCAAAATACCTACCAGTGACAAAAGGAAAAACAGAGCCTCGTGGTGGAGACCCTTGCTGTCAAGGCGTGAAATTAGGGGACACAATACCACCCTCACTTCTTTTTTTTTTTCATATTTATTTATTTGGTTGTGTCCAGTCTTAGTTGTGGCATGTGGGCTCTTTAGTTGCAGCAGGTGAGCTCCTTAGTTGCAGCTTGCCAGCTCCTTAGCTGTGGCATGTGAACTCTTAGTTGCAGCATGCATGTGGGATCTAGTTCCTGGACCAGGGATCAAACCCAGGCCCCCTGCATTGGGAGTGTGGAGTCTTAAGCACTGTGCCACCAGGAAAGTCTCAAGACCACCCTCACTTCTGACACCAACTGCAAGTTTAGGAGTCCTAAGACCACCCTCAGGTTCAATAATTTTCTAGAAGGATTCACAGAACCCTCTGAAAATTGTTATACTCACAGTTACAGTTTATGACAGTGAAAGGATATAAATTAAAAACAGCCAAGAGAAAAGTCTAGGAGAAATCCAGACATGGGTTTCCAGAAGTGCCCCCCTCCCCACACAGTGCAGTCAGGAAAGAGTTATTTTTCTGGCAATGATGTGTGACAACCCACATGGTGTACTGCCAACCAGGGAGGCTCATCCAAGACTCAGTGTCCAGAGTTTTTATTGAGGGGTCCAAGGTCAACTCTCCATGTGGCTGACCTTTAGTCTCCAGACCATCTGGAGGTCAAGCTGAGACCATATGGCCTGAGGCCCCCAACATAAATTAGACTATTTGGTGTGGCCCAAGGTTCCAGGTAAACAAAGACACTCTTCTTAGGCAGGACATCCCAGAAGTTTAGAAGGTACCTCCAAAGAGTCAACGGCAAAGGCCAGACTCTCTTTGAATCAGGTTCAATTCTTTACTACACACAAGATAACACCCAGTGGAGGGACCAGGTGGCAGGGGGGCCTCCTGATGTGGTGTCCTGAGAAGAGTACATCACTGATTCTGTGGTTCTGCCGGGAATGTAGGGCCTGACCCTGGGCATAAGGATATACTGATAGCTCCAGATTGAGGGTCATCTACAGAATGAAAAATCTGTATTCTTTTTTCCAAACAGCTTTATTGAGATATAATTCACACACCAAACGATTTGACCATTTAAAGGGTCCAATTCAAGGGTGTTTTTAGTATATACACATGTATGTGCGACCATCACCACAATCAATTACAGAACATTTTCGATTGGCTCAACATTGTAAATCAGCTATACTTCAATTTTAAAAAAAGAAAAGTAGGGGGCTGCCCTGGTGGTCCAGTGGTTAAGAATCCACCTTCCAATGCAGGAGACACGGGTTCAATCCCTGGTCAGGGAACTAAGATCCCACGTGCTGCAGGGCAACCAAGCTGGCATGCTCTAGAGCCCATGCATCACAACTAGAGAGAAGCGCACGTGCCACAACAAAGATCCCACCTGCCACAACTAAGACCCAACACAGCCAAATAAAAAATTAAATAAAAATTTTTTTAAAAGTATTGCAGAACATTTTCATCACTTCAAAAAGCAACTTCAGGGGGCTTCCCTGGTGGCGCAGTGGTTGAGAATCTGCCTGCTAATGCAGGGGACACGGGTTTGAGCCCTGGTCTGGGAGGATCCCACATGCCGCGGAGCAACTAGGCCAGTGAGCCACAACTACTGAGCCGGCGCATCTGGAGCCTGTGCTCCACAACAAGAGAGGCCGCGATAGTGAGAGGCCCGCGCACTGTGATGAAGAGTGGCCCCCACTTGCCACAACTAGAGAAAGCCCTCGCAAAGAAATGAAGACCCAACACAGCAAAAATAAATAAATAAATTAATAAACTCCTACCCACAACATCTTAAAAAATAAAAAAATAAAAATAAATTTAAAAAAAAAGCAACTTCATACTCTTTAGCTATCATACCAGCCCTCCATCCTCCCACCAGGCCTAAGCAACCACTCATCTGCCTTCTATCTCTATTAAATCTCTATTTAAAACCATCAGAGCCGTGAAGGCCAGGGAAAGATTGAGAAATGTTCTAGGCTAAAGGGGCAGCTGGAATCCAAATGGAGGCTGGAGACTGCCCAGTGGTGCCGCCCTAGTGGTGGTGTTGGATTCATGCAGTGGCAAGCAGGTTTTGTAGGAGAGTGTCCTTGTTTGGGGGATAGCGTCAGGGTGATAGGGCAGCATATCTGCCAATTGCTCTGGGATGATTCAGAAAGAAAAATCGCTATGATGAGTGGAGATGTAGAGAACAAGGAGCAGGGGGCAAACATGATAAAATTCCACCTTCGGGGAATCCAAGTGAAAGGGGGTTCTTTGGATGGTTCTTGCCATGATTCTGCAAGTCTGAAATTATTTCAGAAGAAATTATGAAAATGATTTAAATTTTTATTTAATTATTTTAAGTTATTGAAATTTTTAAAAATCATTTAAATTTTTATTTTTCTTTATTAAAAGTATTTTTAATTTAATAACATTTATCAAATATATTAATATTACTTTTTCTCTCTTTCATTTTTCACATATATTTGCAATCATTGCAATGTAATCACTACTGTATTGCATTTATTATTTTTTTAAATTAATAGATTTTTTTTTGAGCAGCTTTGAGTTTACAGAAAAGTAAACTGTAAAGTACAGAGTTCCCCTTGCAACAGTTTCCCCTATTATTAACATTGTGCACTGGGATGGTGTATTTGTTACAATCGATGAATGAATATTGATACATTACAATTAACTTAAGGCCACAGTTTACATTAGGCTATTGTACATTCCATGGCTTTTTAACAAACGCAAGACGTCATATATCCACAATTACATGACCCTACAGAATAGCATATTCTTTTAAAATTATTTTAAAAGAGAGAGAGAGGGGAGAAAGGGAAGAAGATAAAGAAGAAAGAAAGTCAAAGTCACTCTCCTGGTCTCTCTCCCTCTCGCCTGTGCTGGAGCCATCACCCTCTCCCGCCCACAGTCAAAGATCAGCTCGACAGCAGTGGACGTGCAGAAAGAGGTGGTCGGACCTGGTCCACTGCCCATCAGTCGTGTTACATTCCAGAATCCAACCTGAGCCAGGAGCCCCTGCCCCACCCCCTCCTGAGCCATCAGTCCCCAGAGACCCCTCAGCCCCAGGACCCCACTTGGCAGATTCACTGTCCTTCTGTTTTATTTTAGATAGGACACTAAAAGCACACACAACAAAGGAAAAATAGATTAACTGGACTCTATTGAAATGTAAAACATTTGTGCATCAAAAGACTATCAAGAAAGTGAAAAGACAGTGCACAAAATGGGACAAAATATTTGCAGACCATATAGCCGATAAGGGTTTAATATCCAGAATATATGAAGAACTCTTATAACTCAACAACAACAAAAAAAGGACAAGCAACCTAATTTAAAAATGGGCAAAGGACTTGAACGGACATTTCGCCGAAGATGATACACAAATGGCCAATAAGCACGTGAGAAGTTGCTCAAAATCTCTAGTCATCAGGGAAATGAAAACCAGAACCACAAGGAGATACCACCTCCCACCATTCAGGATAACTACCATCAAAGCAACAGAAACTAACAAGTGTCCATGAGGATGTGGGGAAATTGGAACCCTCGTGCACTGCTGGTAGGAATTTAAAATCGTGTGGTAGCTATGGAAAACAGTCTGGCAATTCCTCAATAAGATAAATATGGAATTAGCATATGATCCAGCAATTCTACTCATAGGTATATACCTGAGAGATCTGAAAACAGGGACTCAAACAGGTACACACACATCCACAGCACTAGTCACAACTGCCAAAAGGTGGAAACAGCCCAAATGTCCATCAGCGGATGAAAGGGTAAACAAAATGTGGTCCATTCATACAATGGAGTATTACTCAGCCATAAAAAGGACTGACACATGCTACTATATGGGTGAAATCTAAAAACATCATGCTGAAAGAAAGAAGCCAGACACAAATGGACAGATAGTGTATGATTCCATTTATGTGAAATATGCAGAACAGACAAATCTACAGAGACAGAAAGCAGATTAGTGGTTTGGCCAGTGCGGGGTGGGGCATGCTTCAGCAGGGGATGGGGAGTGAGTGCTCATGGGGATGTGGGGTCTCTTTTAGGGGTGATGGAAATGTTCTAAAATGGACTGTGGTGGTAGTTGCCCAGCTCTGGGGATATATTAAAAACCATTAAATTGGACCCTTTCAAATGGGTGAATTATATGGGATGTGAATTGTATCTCACTAAAGCTGTGATTCAAGAGAAAGAAGCCCCACGCACGGCTCTTTGGCGGGAGCACGGCTGGCAGGGAGGGTCTGGCACTGCTGGCCACAGCCAGGCCCTACGTGCCTCTTGGGCAGCAACCTGAAACCCGAGACGGAGCTGGTTAATTTGCTTTGGAAATTTGGATCTAGAAGTCCATCCTGGCTCCGGGTCCCTGTGCTGAGAACAGCTTCCCTGCCTCAGGCCTCTGCCCCTGTCCCTGGGATGCCAAGGTTTTTCTCCGTGGTGCTGTTGCAGGAGTGACGCCTTCTGCTTGGCTCAGGGGGAAAATATGCTGAGATTCAGCATCATATGAACCTGGATAGGCCACAGGGGATGGTTCTGGTCTGTGCCAAGCAGGAGAGCTGGCTCTAGGCCAGCACGGCTCCGCAGACACAGGGGACCACTCAGAAGTGGAAACCCCAGGGCAGGAGCTGGGATTTCCTCTCTACCTCTGGTCATGCATGGGGCAGGGGGTGTGGGACCTCTACTCACAGAGCCTGGTCACCTTTTCCTACATGCACTGCAGGGCAGCCGGGGGGGCGGTGAGGGGAGGGGGGCAGGTGGGCGCACATTGACCTCTGCAATGGGGACAGATGTGGGGAGGTCATATTGGAAATTTGAGTACTGGCTGCTTTCAGGATTCAAGGGAAGTAACTGCTAATGGGGATGGGGTTTCTTTGGGGGGTGAAAAAATGTTCTAGAACTAGACAGAGGTGAGAGTTGCACAACATCTTGAATATACTAAATGCCACTGAGTTGTTCCCTTTAAAATGGTTACTATTCTGGTATGTGAATCTCACCTCCATAAAAGAAAAAGAAAAGAGAAGAAAAGTAAAGGAAAAAATGCCAGGGTCTCAGAGGGACCTGATAAAAGAAATTTTCACCTATGAAATATAGGGAAGTCATTCTGGCTTATACAAGAGTTAACTTGAATTTTATGCTAACTAAAATAGCCTGTTTGTGGCCTATCATACATACATTGTACATCTGCTTTAATTATTTAAGAAAAGGGGACATTGACCAGAAGTAAAGAGTGCCCACGTTAGAAATAAAGATTAAGGGCTTCCCTGGTGGCGCAGTGGTTGAGAGTCCGCCTGCCGATGCAGGGGACACGGGTTGGTGCCCCCGTCCGGGAAGATCCCACATGCCGCGGGGCGGCTGGGCCCGTGAGCCATGGCCGCTGAGCCTGCGCGTCCGGAGCCTGTGCTCCGCGACGGGAGAGGCCACAACAGTGAGAGGCCCGCGTACTGCAAAAAAAAAAAAAAGAATACTGCACATTGAGGCCTATTGTGTTTTTGTGCACTCATCGTGCATTCCCTGCCTTTCTTCCTCCTCGCTGAAGTGCTAAAGTGTATTTATACTAGAAAGTTACTAGTAGACTTAATATGAGAACTATGTGTTTGAAAAAGCAAGACTTTCTAGATAAGAAATCTCCAAATATTTTCTATTTTATGTTTTTATGACCTTCTTTATAAAGAGTGTTTCATGTGCAACACCTGCAGACAGAAATAAATCTACGTTTCCCTCAAACCCAATCGAATTTATCAGATACAAAATATAGACATGAAGCAAAGTATGATAGCAGCAGTGATTCTTGGGGGCAGCATGTGCAAAATCCAATCTTTTGCTATCTATTTACATCACAGTGGTCAGAACAGAAATGTGCCGAAACTCCCTTTCCCATTCCACTTGAACTGGATTGAAACAAACATCTCCTGTGACATTAAGTTGTCATCAGCTTGTGGGATCCCCAGTTCACTCAACCTTTTCTTCATCTGGCCTTTTTGTGTGGAGGCAGCAACTGGTTCAATTACAATTTCGCAATTGCTTTCAACTTGCTCAGAAAGGTCACTCTCACATAAAGCTCCATTTTACCATTTGCACATTGAATCAGCTCTTCTAGATCCACTCTTTCAGCTACATCTGTCTCTCCACTTGTCTGAACTTTAAGTGCTTTATTTTCTTCAGTTTCATCTTGGGCATTTTCTTGCAGGTCAGAGAAAACTGTAGGTTTCACCAAGACAACACCATAACCTTCGTTATTATGTATGACATTATTCACCATGGATATTTTGGGAATGTCATAGTGTTCATTTAAGAAGTCCTTGATGAGGATCCCTTCTTTACAGTGATGGATCCGATTGTCACTCAGGGTGCACTTAGTCCCGGGATATAGTTCTATACCTGCACCCTTAGCACTGTATAAATCTGAGTTCTTCATTAAAAATTCTGCTGACGTTCATACTGTGACTCCTGTAGTTTCACACTGCAGTACACAGTTCTCCAATGCGGTCTTGCCACGGTGAATAATTAAGATTCCTTCCACGGCATCATGCTGAACAAATTTTATGCTTGAGATTTTAATATCCACACCCGTACAATCCACAAAAGTGCCTCCTTTGCCTCCCTTTTCTATCACGATATCATCTGGTAGACCATACCCTTCCAACTCAATGGAGTCGGCAATGGAGAATGTACCATGTACCACGTAATGGCCAGGACCACGTAATGGCCAGTGTCGCCCTCATAGCAGGCATTTATAGCAGACAATGGATCACTATGGAACTGAATTTCTATTTCTTCCGTACAAGGCTCTGGACAAAGCTTATCCCTGAGCAGGGACTACAGCAGACCAGTCGTCGTGGTGGAGACCACGTGGGTGACCTTCTGGCCATTTGGACGGATGCCCTTTGCTTGTATATTAGAATTCTTCTGATAACCAAAGACATCTCAACAAAGGATTCTCTATGAGTTTTAGCTTTCGTTTCAACTGTTCGATATCTGAATAGAATTTTAACCCTTCCAGCATGGAGATGTTTTCCTGCTCAGAATCAGAGTCACAATTTGACAAACAGCTTCTCAGATTTAAAAATTTCCTGTAACTCTCCTCACACTGAGTCAACAGATTTTGATAGTCAACAATAAGTTCTGAAGGAACTTGGTCTTCAAGAATGTCATAATGCGGGCTTCCCTGGTGGCGCGGTGGTTGGGAGTCCGCCTGCCGATGCAGGGGACACAGGTTCGTGCCCCGGTCTGGGAGGATCCCACGTGCCGCGGAGCGGCTGGGCCCGTGAGCCATGGCCGCTGAGCCTGCGTGTCCGGAGCCTGTGCCCCGCAACGGGAGAGGCCACAACGGTGAGAGGCCCGCGTA
>NW_006788006.1:2109999-2116340 GCF_000442215.2 Lipotes vexillifer
GGGAGAGGCCACAACAGTGAGAGGCCCGCGTACTGCAAAAAAAAAAAAAAGAATACTGCACATTGAGGCCTATTGTGTTTTTGTGCACTCATCGTGCATTCCCTGCCTTTCTTCCTCCTCGCTGAAGTGCTAAAGTGTATTTATACTAGAAAGTTACTAGTAGACTTAATATGAGAACTATGTGTTTGAAAAAGCAAGACTTTCTAGATAAGAAATCTCCAAATATTTTCTATTTTATGTTTTTATGACCTTCTTTATAAAGAGTGTTTCATGTGCAACACCTGCAGACAGAAATAAATCTACGTTTCCCTCAAACCCAATCGAATTTATCAGATACAAAATATAGACATGAAGCAAAGTATGATAGCAGCAGTGATTCTTGGGGGCAGCATGTGCAAAATCCAATCTTTTGCTATCTATTTACATCACAGTGGTCAGAACAGAAATGTGCCGAAACTCCCTTTCCCATTCCACTTGAACTGGATTGAAACAAACATCTCCTGTGACATTAAGTTGTCATCAGCTTGTGGGATCCCCAGTTCACTCAACCTTTTCTTCATCTGGCCTTTTTGTGTGGAGGCAGCAACTGGTTCAATTACAATTTCGCAATTGCTTTCAACTTGCTCAGAAAGGTCACTCTCACATAAAGCTCCATTTTACCATTTGCACATTGAATCAGCTCTTCTAGATCCACTCTTTCAGCTACATCTGTCTCTCCACTTGTCTGAACTTTAAGTGCTTTATTTTCTTCAGTTTCATCTTGGGCATTTTCTTGCAGGTCAGAGAAAACTGTAGGTTTCACCAAGACAACACCATAACCTTCGTTATTATGTATGACATTATTCACCATGGATATTTTGGGAATGTCATAGTGTTCATTTAAGAAGTCCTTGATGAGGATCCCTTCTTTACAGTGATGGATCCGATTGTCACTCAGGGTGCACTTAGTCCCGGGATATAGTTCTATACCTGCACCCTTAGCACTGTATAAATCTGAGTTCTTCATTAAAAATTCTGCTGACGTTCATACTGTGACTCCTGTAGTTTCACACTGCAGTACACAGTTCTCCAATGCGGTCTTGCCACGGTGAATAATTAAGATTCCTTCCACGGCATCATGCTGAACAAATTTTATGCTTGAGATTTTAATATCCACACCCGTACAATCCACAAAAGTGCCTCCTTTGCCTCCCTTTTCTATCACGATATCATCTGGTAGACCATACCCTTCCAACTCAATGGAGTCGGCAATGGAGAATGTACCATGTACCACGTAATGGCCAGGACCACGTAATGGCCAGTGTCGCCCTCATAGCAGGCATTTATAGCAGACAATGGATCACTATGGAACTGAATTTCTATTTCTTCCGTACAAGGCTCTGGACAAAGCTTATCCCTGAGCAGGGACTACAGCAGACCAGTCGTCGTGGTGGAGACCACGTGGGTGACCTTCTGGCCATTTGGACGGATGCCCTTTGCTTGTATATTAGAATTCTTCTGATAACCAAAGACATCTCAACAAAGGATTCTCTATGAGTTTTAGCTTTCGTTTCAACTGTTCGATATCTGAATAGAATTTTAACCCTTCCAGCATGGAGATGTTTTCCTGCTCAGAATCAGAGTCACAATTTGACAAACAGCTTCTCAGATTTAAAAATTTCCTGTAACTCTCCTCACACTGAGTCAACAGATTTTGATAGTCAACAATAAGTTCTGAAGGAACTTGGTCTTCAAGAATGTCATAATGCGGGCTTCCCTGGTGGCGCGGTGGTTGGGAGTCCGCCTGCCGATGCAGGGGACACAGGTTCGTGCCCCGGTCTGGGAGGATCCCACGTGCCGCGGAGCGGCTGGGCCCGTGAGCCATGGCCGCTGAGCCTGCGTGTCCGGAGCCTGTGCCCCGCAACGGGAGAGGCCACAACGGTGAGAGGCCCGCGTACTACTAAATTCCTCCCCCCAACATCTAAAAAAAAAAAAAAAAAAAGAATGTCATAATGCAATCTCAGACGAGGTTCAACACACCTAACAAAGTAATCATACTCATTCTCTTCTTCAGCCAAACTCCTCCAAATGTTCTGATAGAAAAACCTGATATGCTCAATCGCAAGTACTGTCTGATCAAATACTCCAGAATCATCAAACACCACCCACAGCTCCTGCAACCAGTGTTCCTTCAGATCAAGGAGCTCTTTCATACACTCCAAAGTAAAAGTGCTCACTTGAGATTCACAGAGGTACGGGCCCAGGTCAGCAAGCCTCCCCACTGCCTTCAAGGCTGCAAAGTCCACATCTGTGACTGCAGCCAGCACCTCGAACACATTAGTGTGCCAGACTACACGCCATCCAGATGATTCAAGGACCTTCTCTAAGAACCCAGCTGTGAATTCTTTTACCTCAGAGGCCTTGCAGTCAGCTAAAATGTAATCTTGATAAGCGCTGAATCACTCACAGAACAAAAGTTGACTTTCTGGCACAAAACTTGGTAAACTAGTATCTGGTTTATCATGATTGCTACAATCACTGCATGAATCTTCATCTTCGAACAAACCTTTCTCGAGGGGTCCCGGCTCCTCTTCCACAGCCCAGCCGGTGCGCTCGGGGTCTGGCGCCATAGCCTCCGACCCCAGCCCACCACCTGCCAGCAACCCATCATCCATTTCAAGTTTCCGCGGGCGGCCGCCCATCCGAGTAATGTGATGACGCAGCTGCCTCTCTAATAAATTTTTGAAGGTCACACTCTGTTTACACTTACTACAAAATACTGGCCATATTCCCCTACATTTTTTTCTTAAAAAGCGGAGATGCAGGAGAATGGGACACAGGACCAAGACTTTCAAGGAGGGGGAGACATCTGAGAACTCTGCCGAGTGGGACAAATAAGTCTGAAACGTACTCTTGGATTCTGCCCTGCCTGGGTCTGGGAGAAGCCAGCAGTCCCCAGATGCCCCTCTGAGCACAGCGTTGTCACATAGTGCCCTGTCGACAGGAAGGAGTTCATGCCTGCTCCAAGGAGCATGGGGAAGTGGGGAGGGTTGAGTCTGGCTGCTGTGGACCATCTTGGAATGGGGGTACCCAGAGATCAAGCCAGGCTCCTCTCTTGGCCCCATGGGGCCCATCCCATCTCCTCGGGGCTGGGAGTGCACACAAGCCCAGTGAGGGCAGTGATGGGCAGGCGGTCCCTGGGCCAGCCATGTCCAGCCCGTCAGTTCTCAGGTCAGATACGGGCCCCGGGGCAGTGTCAGCGTGACCCTGAAAGCCTGCAGGTGCCTTGCCTGCTCTTCTACGCGCATGCACCAGCCTTGCTATTCCACACTTGACGGCAGAAACGTCTGATAGGATGTCCCCAGAATCACTTCCCTGAAACCCCAGTTTGCTGGGTTTTCTCCTTCAGGGCAAAAGACACACCCTCCGTGATCATCAGACCCCAGACCGCTGGTCAGCTTGTCTCCCTTGGGACCCCCAAACAGCCACGTTGTCGCTGGGACAGACCCCAGGCATCCCCTGCAGGCCACCCTTGGGGGAACACTCAGTGATGCACTCTCTGTACCCCTGCGGCTCCTTCTCAGCTTTCAGGTCCTGTGGGGTGCTTCATCATTGTGAAGCCCTTCCTGGGGTGCTCCCTCAGCTGGGTGGCTGTGCCTCAGAGTGAGTCCCCATAACATGTGCTGTCTGCACCCGCCCACCTGACCTGGGGGCTGTCTGCACCCACCCACCTGACCTGAGGTCTGTCTACACCCATCTACATCACCCAGGGCCATAAACCTTCAGGCAGAGTGCCACGCGGGGCACTGCATCTGTCCTGGGACGAGTTGAGAGTGCCAACTGAGGCCCTTCTTACCAGCAACAGAGCCCTCAGCATGGCTCAGAGTCAGACACCTCCAGGCACCGGTGTCTCGGGGGTCGGCACCTTTGTCTGTCCCTTGGGCTTCAACCTGGCCTCGATCATTCATTCTTGGAGTCTCCCGACAGGTGAGAGAGCAGGAACCTGCCTCAGATGGCACGCCAGTTCTGAGATCTGATGGAGGAGACAACCGAGGGCCAGACAATTCAGTCCCACATGGGCACCCTGGCTGGTTCTGCCTTCTGAGCAAACAGGCTGGAAAGAAAAGTGCCACAGTGAACGCTCTGGCTCTGCCAGTCAGGCTGTTTCTGTCCTGGGGAAGATGCCAGCTCAGTGCCAGGAATGTTCTGGACACGCCCTGGTCCAGGAGAGAACCAAAGAGTCACTAGGCCACCAGCAGCTCCAAGCACCCTCTGCTCTGTGGGTGGACTCACCTGACTCTGCAGGAGACTGGGTCAATAGTGGGCAGGGCCTGAGATGGCCACTGGGCCAACAGTACCGCTGACCCACTTGCAGGGGGACAGGGACAGACCCCCCACCGCCCATGAGGTCGGTAGGTGTAGACAGCTCCCAGGTGATGTGGGCAAGTGTAGACAGCCCCCCAGGTGAGGTGGACAGGGGCAGATAATCCCCCAGGTGTGGTGGGCAGGTGTAGACAGCCCCCCAGGTGAGGTGGACAGGGGCAGATAATCCCCCAGGTGTGGTGGGCAGGTGTAGATAGCTCCCAGGTGAGGTGGACAGGGGCAGATAATCCCCCAGGTGTAGTGGGCAGGTGTAGACAGCCCCCCAGATGAGGTGGACAGGGGCAGATAATCCCCCAGGTGTGGTGGGCAGGTGTGGATAGCTCCCAGGTGTGGTGGGCAGGTGTGGATAGCTCCCAGGTGTGGTGGGCAGGTGTAGATAGCTCCCAGGTGAGGTGGACAGGGGCAGATAATCCCCCAGGTGAGGTGGACAGGGGCAGATAACCCCCCAGGTGTGGTGGGCAGGTGTAGACAGCCACCCAGGTGAGGTGGACAGGGGCAGATAATCCCCCAGGTGAGGTGGACAGGGGCAGATAATCCCCCAGGTGTGGTGGGCAGGTGTAGACAGCCCCCCAGGTGAGGTGGACAGGGGCAGATAATCCCCCAGGTGTGGTGGGCAGGTGTAGACAGCCCCCCAGGTGAGGTGGACAGGGGCAGATAATCCCCCAGGTGTGGTGGGCAGGTGTAGACAGCCCCCCAGGTGAGGTGGACAGGGGCAGATAATCCCCCAGGTGTGGTGGGCAGGTGTAGACAGCCCCCCAGGTGAGGTGGACAGGGGCAGATAATCCCCCAGGTGTGGTGGGCAGGTGTAGACAGCCCCCCAGGTGAGGTGGACAGGGGCAGATAATCCCCCAGGTGTGGTGGGCAGGTGTAGATAGCTCCCAGGTGTGGTGGGCAGGTGTGGATAGCTCCCAGGTGAGGTGACTACTTCTTCCCCTTCTACCTCTCCCTCATCGAGTACTATGGAAACCACCCACAAGGCCAGTGAACCACATGCTCAAAGATGGACCAGGCTGGCCCTGCCCTCAGCAACTCACAATATTTAGGAAGATCAATTTAACAGGTGAGTTCCAGAACCTCTGACAGCAGGGCTCACATCCCAGGGTATCAGTGGGTACCGAAACCCGGGATATAAAGTCAGCCTCAAGCCCATGGTCCGTAGAGGACAACTCTTCCCACAGCGCACGTGGGTGGCCTCCCAGGTGTGGCACAGGGACCAGGCAGCCCAGGAGCAAGACAGACCAGCTCCCAAGGCAGCTGCTTTGCAGGAGGAGACAGTTCACAGCTCCTTCATGCAAACCTTCCGAGGCTCCCTCATCATCCTGGCTCCCCACGCCCATGCCCGCCCCGCCCCCGGCACTCGGCCTCCTGCTGCCCTGTGAGCCAGAAGGGCTCATGCCTACCTTCCCCAGCTCATCCCTCCTCACCTGCCACATCTCCTATGGGCTTCATCTCTGGGGACAGGCCTCACCCCTCTCCTACCTCTATATGGAGATATAATTCACTTCCTAGAAAGTTCACCCAACTGGATAGCTACATGTAAAGAATAAAATGAGAACATTATCTAACACCACACACAAAAATAAACTCAAAATGGATTAAAGACCTAAATGTAAGACCTGATACTATAAAACTCCTAGAGGAAAACATAGGCAGAACACTCTTTGAAATAAATCACAGCAGTCTCTGGATCTTTCTCCTAGAGTAATGGAAATAAAAATAAAAATAAGCAAATGGGACCTAATTAAACTTAAAAGATTTGCACGGCAAAGGAAACTATAAACAAGATCGAAAAAAGAAAAAAAGACAAAAAGACAACCTACAGAATGCGAGAAAATATTTGCAAATGATGCAACCAACAAGGAATTAATCTCCAAAACATACAAACAGCTCATACAGCTCAATATCAAAAAACAAACAACCCAATCAAAAAATGAGCAGAGGGCTTCCCTGGTGGTGCAGTGGTTGAGAGTCTGAGAGTC
>NW_006788006.1:2116470-2117101 GCF_000442215.2 Lipotes vexillifer
AAAAAAAAAATGAGAGAAAGGGCTTTCCTGGTGGCACAGTGGTTAAGAATCCGCCTGCCAATGCAGGGGACACGGGTTCGAGCCCTGGTCCGGGAAGATCCCACATGCCGTGGATCAACTAAGCCTGTGCGCCACAGCTACTGAGCCTGCGCTCTAGAGCCCGCGAGGCACAACTACTGCGCCCACGTGCCACAACTACTGAAGCCTGTGCACCTAGAGCCCATGCTCCACAACAAGAGAAGCCACTGCAATGAGAAGCCCACGCACCGCAACGAAGAATAGCCCCCACTCACCACAACTAGAGAAAGCCCACATGCAGCAACGAAGACCCAACGCAGCCAAAAATAAAATAAATAAGTAAATGAAAATAAATTTTTTAAAAACTGGGCAGCAAATCTAAATAGACTTTTCTCCAAAGAAGACATACAGATGGCCAGTAGGCACATGAAAATATGTGCTAATTATTAAAGAAATGAAAATCAAAACTACAATGAGGTATCACCTCACATAGGTCAGAGTGGCCATCATCAAAAAGTCTACAAATAGGGCTTCCCTGGTGGCGCAGTGGTTGAGAGTCCGCCTGCCGATGCAGGGGACACGGGTTCGTGCCCCGGTCCGGGAAGATCCCACA
>NW_006788006.1:2117138-2129764 GCF_000442215.2 Lipotes vexillifer
TGCGCGTCCGGAGCCTGTGCTCCGCAAATGGGAGAGGCCACAACAGTGAGAGGCCCGCATAACGCAACCCAAAAAAAAAAAAAAAAAAGTCTACAAATAATATATGCTGGAGAGGGTGTGGAGAAAAAGGAGCCCCCCTACACTGTTGGTGGGAATGTAAATTGGTGCAGCCACTATGGAGAACAGTATGGTGATTCCTTAAAAAAACAAAAATAGAGCTACCGTATGATCATGCAATCCCACTCCTGGCAGATATCCAAGGAAAACCATAATTCGAAAAGATACATGCACCCCAATGTTCACTACAGCACTATTTACAGGAGCCAAGACATGGAAGCAACTTAAATGTCCATAGACAGATGAATGGATAAAGAAGATGTGGTATATTTATACAGTGGAATATTACTCAGTCATGAAAAAGAATGAGATAATACCATTTGCAGCAACATGGATGGATCTAGAGATTATCATACTAAGTGAAATAAGCAAGACAGAGAAAGACAAATATATGATATCGTTTATATGTGGAATCTAAAACAAAATGATACAAATGAACTCATATACAAAACAGAAACAGATCCACAGACGTAGAAAACAAACTTACGGGTACCAAAGGGGAAAGCGGAGGAGGGATAAATTAGGAGTTTGGGATTAACATATGCACACTACTGTATATAAAATAACCAACAAGGACCTACTGTATAGCACAGAGAACTATACTCAGTATTTTGTAATAACCTGTAAGGAAAAAGAATCTGAAAAAAAGAAAAAAAATAGATATATATATGTATGTATAACTGAATCACTTTGCTGTACACCTGAAACTAACACAACCTTGTAAATCAACTCAACTTTAATAAAAACAAATAAATAAAATTTTAAAAAATAAGAAAGTTAATCCATTTAAACTGTACAATTCAACAGTTTTTAGTATTTTACAGAGTTGTACAACCATCACCATAACCTATTCTAGGACATTTCCATCACCCCAAAAGAAGACCCCCGTCCCCATTAGCAGTCACTCTCTAATCCCCCTGCAGCCCCTGGCAACCACTAATCTGCTGTCTCTATACATTTGCCTGCTTTGAAGATTTCACGTAAACCGAATCATACAACGTGTGGACTTTGGGGCCTGGCTTCTCTCACTCAGCATGATGTTTTCCAGGTTCCTTCCTGAGGCACCCTTCACAGCTTATCAAAGTTGGTGGAGAAAACCAACCATGGCTCTGCTGAGGACTGGAAAGGGCCCCACAAAGTCCCTGATGTGAAAAAGACCATCAACAACAATAATAGCATCAATAATAATAATAGTTGGCCTTTATGATTGTGGTTCATCATACACCACGTACTGGGTATGAATCACGTCATTTTTCTTTTTGCTTTTTTCTCATAACCACCTCGAGTAAGGCTGACTGTTCTCTGCAGTCCTCACATGAGGAGGCTGCATCTGGGAGACGGTGGCTGTCCCAGAATCTCACCGCCCTCCTCTCTCCCTCGCCCACATTCCCCAGCCAGGTGCTTCCCTCCTGCACCCTGCTCTGGGCACTCAGTCTGGAAGGCTGTTCCCAGCAGCCTTTGCGTGGCCCATTCCTTCCTTGGGGGGTGGAGCCCTGCAGCCCCCTGCACCTACAAGTGTTCCCCGGGATGGCAGCTTGGAGACTAGGCACGAGGCAGAGAACTTGGCCCCAACTTAAATGTTCTCATTAAAAAAAAAAAAAAAAAAAGATCAACAAGGAGCTGTTTTTCAGTCAGATGTATTGTACAAATCCGTGAGCATCTTAAAAAATTTTTTTAGAATCCTCTGCTGGTATTAGTGCATGGACTAAACTCTGCATTGCGTATCGTAGTTTGCCATCTGCTGATCATTTACTATACCAGAATAGTGTTGGGTTGGCCAAAAAGTCCGTTCGGGTTTTGACGTTATGGGAAACCCCGAACGAACTTTTTGGCCAACCCAATAGAACTGAGTTCCCAACTTAAATCCACACAACTTCCATTAAGATCCAAGTCTCGAAGAGAAAAATCTCTTATTTACCGTTAATCCACAAATGATTTGTTTCACAGTATTGAGATTAATTTGCTGTTAGGAAAGTTTTGTCGGTAAAAAAGTAAATGCTGTTAGAATTGAAGGAGGAAAAGAGCTTGACCCCTGTATGTGAGTTGAAAGGTATCCCCTGGCAAAAAATTATATCCTTAGTCCTACTTCTTGCCCTGGAACTTGTGAATGTGATCTTATTTGGAAATAGGGTCTTTGGGTCTCCAGCTGTCAAAGGAGACACAGGGAGACAGGAGATGCAAAGACATTGCATGGGACGGGGGTTAAAAAGGGTTACAGGAAAGAGCTCACAAAAAGTGGGATGCGCCCCAAATCACTTTTCCCCTGTGTGACTAGATTACAGGTAGTGATTAGATCACAGGCGGTTAGAAAGTATAGCTCATAAATGTTTGTCTGTTCGAGGGTCATCATGTAATTTCACAAGTCATTTTGCATAAAATATCTTCAGAATTCTTCAAGACACGTCTTATTCTGCTTCATAATTGCAGAATAATTGCAAATTGCTTTGACTCAGCCATTGCCTGGGCCCGCCTTGCAACTCCGCAGATCTGCCCCGCTTCCCGTTTGTCCCTGACACCAAATCTGTGGATGTTGATCCCAACGGCCTCGTGTTCCCGGGCCTCTCAAGACAGCTCAGGGAGGCTGATGCAGACACCGCCGTGTGACTGCACAAATCGCTGGCCCGTGGCCAGGTCAGCTCTGGACCCGAAGGCCAGGAGCTTCTAGCTCTCCACAGGGCAAGTGTGGTGCCAGCAGGAAAATCTTTGTTTGGTTTGTAAGTTGAGCCAGCCCACTGTGGAAGTGATGGAAGGGATAATAAAGATGGAAACCCTTGTGGTCATGGTGTGGTCAAGGCTCTGAACTTGGCTTTGATGGGCAACGTCGCGGGCATGGCCCTAGAGGGCTCTGCAGAGAGCTGACGGACATGACCCTCGACCCTTTCGCTTTCTGAAATCATCAGACATCTGCTGAGTGAGCTGTTTGGGAACTGGTCCCAGGCCAAGGTCGTGGAGGGAGTGGAGTGTGGGATGCGGGGCAGATAATCTCAAGGGCCCTTTTCATCAGGAACACACATGAGTCATTTTTAATCAATCAAAGAAAAGAGACCAAATGCAGTTAATGAAGGCTCGCATACCATGCTGTGATGAAACTTCCAGAAGTTGGATGGGCAACTTTGTAAAACCTTGGAGACAGCTTAAATGTCCATCAGAAGGGAGAATGGCTAAGTAAATAAGGTTACCTCCCCACAATGAGATATCAGGGAGTTGATAAAAAGAGCAAAGGAGAGCTACGTATGCTGACACAGAAAGGTATATGACATATTGTTCAATGAAAAAACAATCTGCAGGGTTTCCCTGGTGGCGCAGCAGTTGAGAGTCCGCCTGCCGATGCAGGGAACGCGGGTTCGTGCCCCGGTCCGGGAGGATCCCACATGCCGCGGAGCAGCTGGGCCCGTGAGCCATGGCCGCTGAGCCTGCGCGTCCGGAGCCTGAGCTCCGCAACGGGAGAGGCTGCAAATATCTTCTCTGTCTACCACCACAATATTAAAAAAAAAAAAAAAAAAAAACAATCTGCAAAACAGTCTGTACTCCTACAGCTGCTGTAACCAATCACCACCAGCCTGGTGGCTTAAAACAACATACACTTATTCTCCTACAGTTCTGGAGGCCAGCAGCCTGAAACCAGTGTCATCAGGGTAAGTCAAGGTGACGGCAGGGCTAGTTCCTTCTGGAAGCTCAAGGGGAGAATCTTTTTTTAAAATATTTATTTGGCTGAGCCAGGTCTTAGTGGCGGCACGTGGGATCTTCGTTGCTGTGTGTGGGGTCTTCGTTGCGGCATGCAGGATTTTTTTTTTTTTTTTTTTTTTTTTTGTAGTTGAGGTCTTCAGTTGCGGCATGTGGGATCTAGTTCCCTGACCAGGGATCGAACACTGGCCCCCAGCATTGGGAGCGCGGAGTCAGCCACTGGACCCCCAGCGAAGTCCCTCAAGGGGAGAATCTTTGCCCTTGACTTTCCAGGCATCTTAGGCTGCCTGAGTTCCTTGTCGAGTGACCCTTTCCTGGATGGCACCCACCTCTTGCTTCTGTTGCCACATGTCCTATTTCTGTGTGAGACTGGTTTCTGCTCTGCTTCCCTCTCATAAAGACACTTGCTTGTGACTACATTTAGGACACGCCTGCAAATGCAGAATAGTCTCACTATCGTCTCAAGATCTTTAACATAATCACATCTGCAAAGTCCTTTTTGTCATGACCATGATATTTACAGGTTTTGAGGATAAGGACACAAATATCTTTGGGAGGGGGGAGGACATTATTCAGCCTACCACGTTCATCCTTGAGGGTGGCTGAAATTGTGCCTAGTTCTACTGACGTATCACAATTTTTATGTGCCATAACATAGTGTTATCAGTCAGGGATCAAGGTGGGAAACAGAAGCCACTTGAGATCTTTTAACAGAAAGGGGTTTAATACAGGAAATTCACAACAACTCAACTCTGCCACTGGAGAATGAAAGCAGCCACAGACGATAAGTAAATGAATGAGCATGGCCTTGTGCCAATAAAACTTTATTTATAAAAACAGGCTGCAGGCTGGATTTGGCCTGGGGGCCATAGTTTGCCAACTCTGGGTGATACCACACCAAACAATGCAAACAAATGGCATAGCCCTCACTTTTCTGCTCCAATTCCCCTGTAGGCTCCTGGTCTGGCCAGAGCACTCTTGCCCCAGGGCCTTTGCACAGGCTGTTCCCTCTGCCTGTAATATACTTCACCTGGATACTCCCATGGCAAAACTCCTCACCACCTCGTCAGTAAGAGGTACAATTGCTGTTCTGACACCTTGATCTCCTCACCCTCCTAGCCTTCTCAGTTGTTGTTGTTTTATGTTTTTGTTTTTTTACTTTTTCATAATATAGTTAGTTCTCTGTATCTGAGGATGTGGAGCCCACCAATACAGAGGGCTTACTATACTACACAATTCTATATAAGGAACTTGAGCATCTGCAGATATTGGTATCTGCAGGGGGGTCCTGGAACCAATACCCCGTGGATACTGAGGGACAACTATGCAGGAATACCTCATTTCATTGTGCTTCAAGGATACTGTGTTTTTCACACATCGAAGGTTTGCAGCAACTCTGCATCAAGCAAGTCTATCGGCGCCATTTTTCCAACAGTATCGCTCACTTCGTATCTCTGTCACATTTTGGTAATTCTCGAAATATTTCAAACTTTTTCTTTCCTTTTTTAAAATATTTTTTGGCTGTGTTGGGTCTTTGTTGCTGCACGTGGGCTCTCTCTAGTTGTGGCAAGCACGGGCTACTCTTCATTATGGTGCGTGGGCTTCTCATTGCGGTGGCTTCTCTTGCTGCGGAGCATGGGCTCTAGGCGCACAGGCTTCAGTAGTTGCAGCACATGGGCTCAGTAGCTGTGGCACACAGGCTTAGCTGCTCCACAGCACGTGGGGGTCTTCCCGGACCAGGGAACGAACCTCTGTCCCTTGCGTTGGCAGGCGGATTCTTAACCACTGCGCCACCAGGGAAGTCCATCAAACTTTTTCATCGTTATTATATTTGTTATGAGGATCTGTGATCAGTGATCTTTGACTTTACTACTATGACTCCCTGAAGGCTCAGATTATGGTGGGTATTTTTTAGCAATAAAATATTTTTAAATTAAGGTATGTACATTGTTTTTCAGGCATCATGCTATAATACTTTTAATAGACTACAGTATAGTGTAAACATAATTTTATATGCACTGGAAGACCAAAAAATTTGTGTGACTGGCTTTATTGCGATATTTGCTTTATTGCAGTGGTCTGGAACCAAACCATAATATCTCCAAGGTATGCCTGTGCTTATTCCTTTCTGATATACTATATAACTTATTTATTGTGTTTATCGTGTCTTGGCTTTCTCCCCTCACTAGAAGGTAAACCCCACCAGAGCAGGGATCTTTGGATCAATTTTCTACATATGAATACCTTTTGGTTGAATGAGTGACAGTTCTGCATGCACGCGCACACACGTGTGTGTGTGTGTGTGTGTGTGTGTGTGTGTGCATGCATGAGTGTTCATAAAGATACATACACATATCAGGAAAGGTCCACGCCAAACTACTGGAGAGAAACTAGGGAGAGATTCTCTCTTTTTATCTCACATACTTTATAAGAGCCTGGAACCAATAGAAAACGTATAAAGGGAAAACACTTAATTTGGGCATACCTTTTAGTGAGGAAAAAAACCCAGGATTTCTGAGTGAAAATGGACAAAATAGCCAGTGTCTCTTCGTAATCTGTTTCTGGTGTTAGAGTTCACATTGTGATGAAGCCATGTGTTAAAATGCCCTGATGAAACAAATGGGCAGATCTCAGCGTGTGAAGTGGGAGGAACAGACATATCTGGAGTCCCCTGGGGCAGGCCCCGGGCTGGGGGTGCCATCGAGAGTCAGTGTTGCACCCCAGATGGGAGGGGGCTGCACAGGGAGACCTGAAAGTTCAGCTACTTTGGGTGCGCTTTTACCAGCTGGATGAATGTCCTGAGGCTGCCATAGCAAAGTACCTCAAACTGGTTGGCATTAAACAACAGGAATTTCTTCTCTTTTAGTTCTGGAGGCCTGAAGTCTGAAATCGAGGTGTTGGCAGAGTCATGCTCCCTCTGAAGGCCCTAGGGGAGGGAGTTCTTGTTTCTTCCAGCTTCTGGGGGCTCTAGGTATCCTTGGCTTGTGGCCGCATCACTCCAATCTCTGCCTCCGTCTTCACACGGCTTCCTCCCTCCATATCTTCACACTGTCTTCCCCCTATGCTTCTCTCTGTGTCCAAATTTCCCCTTCTTATAAGGACACCAGTCGTGTTAGATTAGGGCTCACCCTAATGACGTCATCTTAACTTGCTTAAGTCTACAAGACCCTATTTCCAAATAAGGCCACATTGTGAAGCACTGGGAGTTAGGATTCCAACATGTCTTTTTTAGGGGACATGATTCAACTGGTAACAGAGGCCGTGTCCTCTTCACAGGGCACCAAGAGATGATAGGTGTCTGCCTGTCTGTCTGTCGGGGACAGCTGAGGGCTATGTGTGCCAGGCCTGCCAGGTGGACTCTCATCCTGCAGCCCCGGATCCTGGAGAAATGCTCACCTCTCTTCTCTATCTCCCAGTAGCCTCAGGCCAGCTGAGCCAACCCGCTGGAGTCAGGAGACAGAACAGGCTTCCACTGTGAATAAACTGTCACCCGGAGTATCATGCCCATCACATGCTTATCAGAAGGGCATTCGTGATGGCTATAGGGCAATTACTGGAGGGAGAAAACAGCATTCTCAAAGAGTCTTATTTTGCTAAAATGTTAAAAGTGAGAGGAGGGAATTCTCTGGCGATCCAGTGGTCAGGACTCAGAGCTTTCACTGTGGTGGCCCGGGTTCAATCCCTGGTTGGGGAACTGAGATCCTGCAAGTCCCATGGCGTGGCCAAACCAAAAAAAAAAAAAAAAAGTGAGAGGAAAATGAATCTCTCCCATGGTATGAACCAGAATATTCTGACTCAGCACAGGGAGAAGGAAAGAGAACCACAAAAAGAGGAAGGATGAACGCCCGCCTGAGCCCCCTGTGATAGGGATTAGCAGGACGCCAGGATTCGCCAAGCACAAGCCATATCCCACCTGGGTCCACAGCAAGGGTGTCCTGGCCTGAGTTCTGCGTCCACAGCAGCGGTGCTCACTGTGTCAGCAAACGCTCCTAATTGCTTAGGGTCAGGGGTTCACTGAGCTAATCCTCAGGATATCAGAGGTCTCTGCAACCGCTGAGGGGGGCTTCCGGAACTCCCTGGAACCCAATCAGTTCCAATTAGCCAAAAAGGCAGGAATGTGGGCTGTAGATGGAGCCGGGATGAAAGGGCTTCTCAGCAGGAGAGGAAGTCTGGTCCAGGGGCTGCCTCATGGAAACAGGCGTGGGCTCCAGCCACATCCAGAGGAGGAAGGGAAGGAACCCGGGTCTCGTGGTCAGTGGGGTCTCCCTGTTCGGCTGGGCTGCCAGGCCATGGGATCAAGCAACACTACCCTTTATAGTTAATTTGATCATTTAAAAGCCACGTTTCAGTAAGCTTGACAGAGAAGGACAAATATTGCATGACTCCACTTATATGAGGTCCCTGGAATAGGCAAATCCTTAGAGATGAAAAGTAGAATTGAGACTACCAGGACCTGGGGGCTTGGGGGTGCGAGGGGGAAGGGGAATTTAGTGTTAATGAGCAAAGAGTTTATGACGGGGCTGACGAAAAGCTTCTGGGTATAGATAGTGGTGATGGTTACACAACATGGTGAATGCATTTTATTCCTAATTGTGCACTTACAAATGGTAAAAATGACAAATATTATGCTACGTGTAGAGTCAATCACACTGCATTCATTCAAGGCAAAGAAAACAAAAAGCAAACCTTCTTGTGCATAGAAGCCTGCTTCCTCGGAAGTGGCCGTCACCGTCCCTGTTTGCAGGGGACGGATGTGCGGTCCAGGGAGATAGCTCCGTCTATCCCACGGTCACCTGGCGCACCGTGGGGCGGGATTCAAGTGCAGCCTCTGGCTCCACAGTCTCTCACCCCCCACCCATGTTCACTGTCATTCCTCGAGGTCAAGTGGAGTCTGCAATTCGCCTGCGTGAGCCCATCCCAGCCCCTGGCTATGGCAGGTCCTTGGAAAGGAGTGTCTGAACTTGAGTTCAGTGAGATGTCAGTGAGATGGTCCAGATCCAGATTGTTCTGCCTTTTTCTGATAACGGCCCAACCAGCTCTCACCAGTTAATTCAAGGCTTTCTCACTCATCCGGGTGGATGAGCTTCTGCCTTGAATCGAGGCAGCCTAGGGAGGCGCTTGAACGCTGCTTCTTGTCCAGACTCACTAAATAATCTTAGGCCAGAGGACCACGCCCCAATCTGTGCAGTGAGAGGGTCAGCCCAGGAGACAGAGGTGGTCCCTGGCACCAAAGCCGAGGCATCCTCTTTTTCCTACGGAAGCCCCTTCATGTATCTGATTGAACCCTGTATTAGTTTCCTAGGGCTACTGCAACAAACAGCCACAGACTTGGTGGCTTAAAACCACAGAAATTTATTCTCTTGCAGCTCTGAAGGCCAGAAGTCTGAAATGAAGGTGCCAGCAATTTATGGTTACCAAAAAGGAAGGTGGGTGGGGAGGGATAAATTAGGAGTTTGGGACTAGCAGATACAAACTACTATATATAAAATAGATAAACAACAAGGTCCTACTGTGTAGCATAAGAAACTATATTCAATATCTTGTAATAATCGATAATGGAAAAGAATATGAAAAAGAATATACATATATTCTTTATATATTTATATATATATATATATATATATATATATATATATACACATATGACTGAATCACTTTCCTGTACACCAAAAACTAACACAACATTGTAAATTAACTATAAAATTTTTTTCAAATTAATAAAAGAAAAAAAGGTGTCAGCAGGGCCATGCACCCTCCTAAGGCTCCAGGGAGGAGACTTCTTGCTTCTTCCAGCTTCTGGGAGCTCCCAGCTTTCCTTAGCTTATGGCTGCATCACTTCAATCTGTGTCTTCACACAGCTTTCTTTTTTCTCTGTCTCAAATCTCCCTCTGCCTTTCTCTTATAAGGACACTTGTCACCAGATTTAGGGCCCACCCAGATAAACCAGATGATCTCATCTCAAGATCCTTCACTTCATTACATCTACAAAGATCCTTTTCCAAATGAATTCACAGTCACAGGTTCCAGGGGTCAGGATTCAGATGTAACTTCTGGGGGGACCAACATTCTCCCTACTACGGCCCCCACGCGCATTCTCCGTGAAGACCAGGTGTCTGCCTGAGCCTCACCAAACCTTTGGGCAAATCACCTTCTTCTTACCTCCCGCCCAGGTAGTGCCCAAAACAGACCCAACCTTCTCCTGATGCAGAATTTTCGTTGAAGACCAACAGCCCCAGTATTGAAATCTCCATCACGTGACTCTCCCGGCGGTCCAGTGGTTAAGACTCCGTGCTTTCACTGCAGGCAGCGTGGGTTCGATCCCTGGTTGGGGAACTAAGATCCAGGCTGCCCCACGGCGCAGCCAAAGAAAAACCTCCACCACAGTTCACCACCACTCGAGTGCTCCATGTGACATAGTCAGACAGGCTACACAAGGCCAGGCAACCATCCAGGGTGCAGAGCTGAGAGGTTCCAGGAGAGAGTTGGGGCTCATACCCCACCCTGACGATGCGGGTGCAGCACCAAAACGTGAAACAAAGCCATAAAGAGTGATGACATTCAAGGACACTTGATACAAAAAGATGCCCATGCTATTGCAGATGGCAGGTTACCAGTGTACATTTCCACTTCATTTCTGTCTGAAATTCGAGTGGAATTATATGCTTCAGAATGTGAGTTGTGCTTATCTCTCACTGGTGACAATTCTGGATGATTTGCGACTCTCCTCTTGATGATCTCAATTTTCTGCAATGAACCCGTCAAAAGAATTCCTCTAAGATATAAGAAATACTGAAACACGAATACAATCTGTGAACGTCGAGGCTTTATCTTCTTAAAGTGTGAAAAGACATGAGCAATTTCACCCGAATTGATGATGGGTGATGGCCTGGGCAGGACGGAACTGGCCAGAGGGCTGATAAAGGTGGATGCTGGCAAGCCAGGGACTTGCTGCCCCCTAGAGTCCATCTGGAGAACCTCAGCACCAGGACCAGAAGGGAAGATGGAAGGGCATTGAAGTCAGGCAGAAAGGCTGTGTAAGACCCCTCTGCACAGTGTTCTGATTCCTGCAAGCCCCCCTTCCTCATCTCCTCCTTGAAGACCTGGCCTGGAAGTGGCCCCTCAGGGGTGCTTTGCTCCCCCACCCACACCCACGAGCAGGGGCGCTGTCCATTTTGGGCCCCCAGTTTACTTCTCAGCTGAGCTGAGTTCTGTCCCCTCGACAGAACTGCCACCCAGCTGAGGACGTTGCAGAGAGTGGGTGCCCTATCTCACCTCCCAGCCTGGGTGCCTGGCCAGAGTGGGCACCTCAAAGATAATTGGAGGCACAAGTGACCTCAGGACTGCATCTCTGTGGCCTCTTCCTTCTGGTCTCATCTCCTCTGTCTAGTTCAGTCCATTCTGTGTGGACTAGAGGTTCCAACATGTGGTCCAGCAGTTCCACTTCGGGGTACTTATCCGAAGGAAACAAAATCACTAACTCAACAAGATATCTGCACCCCCATGTTCACTGCAGTATTATTTACAGTAGCCAAGATGGAAGCAACCTAATTGCCCATGGATAAAGAAAATGTGAGATATGTATATAAGTAGTGGAATATTATTCAGCCATAAAAAGAAGGAAATGTTGCCATTTGTGACAATATGGGTGGAACTTGAGGGCAGAATGCTAAATGAAATAAGTCAGATAGAGAAAGACAAGTACTGTATGATCTCATTTAGAGGTGGAATCTTTTAAAACATGGATGAAGGATCTGAATAGATATTTGCTATGGACTGAATATTTGTGTCCCCCCTAAATTCATAGTCTGAAATTTAAATCCCCAGTGTGATGGTATTAGGAGGTTGGGACTTTGGGAATGATTATGTCATGAGGGTGGAGTCCCCACGAATAGGATTAGTGCCCTTATAAGAAGAGATACGAAAGAGGAAATGATCTCTCTCTCTCTCTCTTTCTTTTCTGCCATGTGAGGATACAGCTAGAAGATGGCCATCTATAAATCAGAAAGAGGGCTGTCCCCAAGAACCCAACCATGATCTCAGACTCCATCAGCCTCCAGAACTGTGAGAAATAAGTTCATTGTTTAAGCCACTCAGTTTATGGTAAATTTGTTATAGCAGCACAAACTAAGACAACATTTCTCCAAAGAAGATATACAAGTGGTCAATGTGCACTTGAAAATGTGCTCAATATCACCAATCATTAAGGAAATACAAATCAAACCCAAAATGAGATACCACCTGGAATGCACTAGAATGGTTACAATCAAAAGTCAGATAATAACAAATTTTGATGAGGATGAATTAAAAATTGGAAATCTCTTAATTGCTGGTAAAACGCAAATTGTGTAGCAACTTTGGAAAACAGTTTGGCAATTCCTGAAAAAGTTCACCATAGAGTTCCCATATGACCTAGCAATTCCACATTTGAGTATATATACCCAAATGAAATGGAAACATATGTCCACACAAAATTTATTCTTGAATAGTCACTTCAACTTTACTGTAACAGTCAAAAAGTGGAAACAACCCAAATACCATCAACAGACAAATGGAAAAGCAAAATGTGGTACATACATACAATTGAATATTATACAGCTATAAAAAGGAATGAAGTTCTGATTCACACTGCAATGTGGATGAACCTCAAAGCATCATGGTGAGTGAAAGAAGCCAGATACAAAAGATCACATAGTATATGAGTCCATTCTTATGAAATGTCCATAATAGGCAAAGCCACACCTACTGAAGGTAGACTAGTGCTTGCTTAGGCCTGGGGTTGTGTGTGTGGAAGGGTAGGGGAAGGGGCTGAATGGTAGAGGATGGGG
>NW_006788006.1:2129931-2141044 GCF_000442215.2 Lipotes vexillifer
GGGAAAGGGGCTGAATGATAGAGTATGGTGATTCTTTCTGAGGTGATGAAAATACTTTAAAATTGATTACGGTAATGGTTGCACGAGTCTGTGGATATACTAAAAATCCTTTAATTATACACTTTAAATGAGTGAATTATGTGGTTTGTGGATTATATCAATAAGTATGTAAAAAAAAAAAACCTTGCATGTAGAGGTCAAAAAGTAATAATAGACCCACTATTATATTCTCACCCCCAAGCTAAAGGGTTGCTGCTCCCTGCTTGTAACTTCCTTTTTTTTTGGCTGCATTGGGTCTTTGTTACTGCGTGTGTGCTTTCTCTAGTTGTGGCAGGTGGGGGTTACTCTTCGTTGCGGTGCATGGGTTTCTTACTGCGGTGGCTTCTCTTGTTGCAGAGCGCGGGCTCCAGTGCGCGGCCTTCAGTAGTTGCAGCACACAGGCTCAGTCCTGTAACTTCCTTTTTGAAAGTAACCATAAATTGGTGTGTGGCAATTGTCTTGTTTTCTGACAGTTCTACCACCTGTATGTGGAGCCCCCATGATATATTTTAGTTTTGAAAAAGCTGAGTGTCACCCAGACTAGACCTAACTCCACTCTCTTCCAGCTGCCCACGTTGCTATTGACAATTCAGACGTCATGACTTTCTGTTTCTTCTTCTCTGCAAGTTTGAAAATCTTTCCTTTAATCCCTAGTGTTCCGAAACATACGCTGACTTGTTCAGTGTGAAAGGCAGCTTCTAACATGGCCTTTGGGAGATGATTAGGTCATGAGGGTGGAGCCCTCGTGAATGGGATTACTGCCCTCATAAAAGAGGCCCCAGAAAACTCCCTTGCCCCTTTCACCATGTGAGGACACAGCAAGAAGACGCTGCCTATGAACCAGGAAGCAGCCCTCACCAGACAATGAATCTGCTGGTGCCTTGAGCTTGGATTTCCAGAACTGCAAGATATATAGTTCCTGTTGTTTGTAAGTTGCCCAGTCTATGGTGTTCAGTTATAGCAGCCCAAACGGACTAAGATAATCTGTTTTCAATTCTTTGGGGTATATAACTAGGAGGGGAATTGCAAATGTATTTAATGGCAGAAGGAGAGTGTGAAACAGCTCTGATTTTCAGGTAGTGATGAGCATGGTGGCAAATTCTGTTTCAGGTATATGAAGTTAAAAATCCCTCGCTCCTTATTGGAAGGGTCAGAAGAAGGAGCTGGCAGAGTTTTGGTGTGATGGCAGATCTGGGGGGTATTGCGGGTTAGGGAGGATGTGGGGAAGTGGGGAGAGCTTATAACTCTCCCACAGAGATGGTCACTTCCTTCCCTGTGTGCCCCCAGAGAAGAGCTGTGTCACCATGGTGGCACTGCTTTTTTTGCATTATTTCTTTGTTTTGGGATTGTTTCCCCCGCAGTGCTCTGACTGCAGGATTTTCAGAGAGGATTTGAGTACTGCCTTGAGTTGTGTCTTCTTATCTCCCATCTGCTATGATAGCCTCCCCAACCCCTCCTTCTAGAAGCAGTCACCAAATTGATATGAAACCACAGTTTTTCTGATTGTAGACCTGACATGTGATCATTACCAAAAAAAAGGAAAACGTAAACCAGGAGGGCAGAAGCTCACTCATGATCTGTCACTCAGACCATCACTGTCAGCATATTTGGTGTTCAATTCAAGTCAGTGTGCTCATTCTATATAAGAAGTCTTGGAAGGTCCCTCGCCAGCGCAGCACTTCGTCCAACTCCTTGCGTGCCTGCCTCTCCGGCAATAGTGGACAGCTCTTCTTTCGCATGGGAGGAATCCACAAAAAGCAAAACTCTTTCTTGGCCCACAAACCCTCATTCAAGAATGGTGACAACTTTTGAGTCCCACAGGAAAAAGCTAACTATGTTCTTTTACAACTTAGATTTCCTACTTTACTGTTTCAATCGGGGTCAGCAAACCTTTACTAGGTCAGATGGAAAGTACTTTAGGCTTTGCAGGCCAGATGGTCTCTGTCACAAAGACTCAACTCTGCCATTATAGAGTGAAAGCAGCCACAGACCACATGTACACAAATGGGTGTGGCTATGTTTCAATAAAACTTTATGTGCAGGCACGGGAGGAAGTGCAGATTTGGCTTGAAGTCTGTAGTTTGCCAACCCTTGTCGAGATTTTTGCCAGACTTTGTGTTAATTCTCAGCCCAGTCATGGTCGAGAAGCAGTCACACAGAGCTGTATTCTCGTCTTTTCTTCTGCAATGAATGAATGAGGTCAATGGATGAAGATGGTGTGGCTGATGGGGTGGGGGTGGGGGCAGGCACATCATAGGGGTTACCACACAGAGCAATTCCAAACTTTGGGGTCACTGCGCAATGTCCAGACACGTTTTTGGTTGGGGGAATGCTACTGGCATCTGGTGAATGAAGGTCAGGGATGATGCTCAACATCCCTCAACGTGCAGGATGGGGACTTCCCTGGTGGGGCAGGGGTTAAGACTCCACACTCCCAATGCAGGGGGCCCAGGTCCGATCCCTGGTTAGGGAACTAGATCCCACATGCATGCTGCAACTGAGAGTTCGCATGCGGCAACTAAGGAGCCCACGTGCCACAACTAAGACCTGGCGCAACCAAATAAACAAAAAAATAAAAATAAAATAAAATGTTCAGGATGGCTTCCGCTGCAAAAAACATGATCTGGCTCCAAACATCAACAGTGCTAAGGTTGAGACACCATAACTTGAACGTAAGCATGGCAATTTAGAAAGCCTGTTTGCTTGAATTCCAGGTATGAATTTCTTGCGGAAATGTGATACATGCAGATGAGAAAATACTTGACCAAAGGAACACAAAATGCAACAAGAATCACAAGCAAGCACCCCTCTAACCTCAGGGTCCCCAGTACCCCCACCCTGGACACAGCTTCTCTCAACACATTTTTGTTTATCTTCCCAGATTTTTAGAAATTTTAACACAAATTGTTCCACACCCTACACATTATTTTGACCAGTTTTCATTTAAAAAATCATGGCAATCTTTCCATGTGATTCATCTTCACAATGAATAGTTTTTTTCTTAAATAGTTTTAAGTTTAGTTCCTAACATGACAGAGTATATTTTACATACCATCTGTTCATTCTGCAGCCCTCTGGAGCCCTTGCTTAATTGAAGCATGTGGTATACCACTGCCCATTTTAGACGGTGGGTGGCATAATTTCACAATTGTTAATAGAGGCCAAAAGATGAAGGGAACTACAGGGAAGATGAATAGTCTAAAAGCTGCTGGAGAAAGAAGAAAAAAGAGCAGAGGGAAAAACAAGCATATGGCAGATTATCAGACACTTATACCCTGAATATAGGGCAACAGGAGGGTTTGGCCTAAGTGCTAGAAGTTTGGACTGTCATTGGTGGAGATGAGGAAGGCTGCAGAGGGAGGGTTGTGTATGTGTGCATGTGCGTGCTTATCATATTAAAGTGTACCATTCAGTGGTGTATTTTTTCCTGGGCCTGTCATAACAACTTAACACAAACTTGGAGGCTTAAAACTATGGAAATTTATTCTAACCATTCTGGTGCCCAGAAAACTAAAATCAAGGTGTGGGCAGGGATGGTTCCTTCTGGAGGCTCTAAAGGGAGAATCCTTCCCATGCCTCTCTCCTAGCTTCTGGTGGCTGCTGGCAATCCTTGGCCTCCCTCAGCTTGTAGCTACATGGCTCCAATCTCTGCCTCTGTCATCACATGGCCTTCTTTTCTCTGTCTCTTATGTCTGTTTCCCCTGATCTTTTCTTATAAGGTCACCTGTTATTGAACTTAGGGCCCACTGCCAATCCAAGATGATCTCACCTTGAGATCCTTGTGTTAATTACATCTGCAAAAATCCTTATTCCAAATTCAATCTCATTCTGAGGTTCCAGATGGATGTATATTCTGGGGGCCACAATTTGACCCACTACAAGTGGTTTTTAATATATTCAGAGTTGTGCAACCAATACCTCTATCGAGTTCCAGAATATTTCATCACGCTACAGGAAACCCCACACCAATTAGCAGTCACTCCCATTCCTCTCTTCCCCCAGCCACTGGCAACCACTGATCTGCTTTCTGTCTCCGTGGATTTGCCTATTCTGGACATTTCACATAAATGAAATCATAAAACACTTGGCCTTTTATGTCTGGCTTCTTCATTCAGCATGTTTCCCAGGTTTATCCATGTTGTAGCATGAATCAGAGTTTCACTCTTTTTTATGACTGTGTAATATTCCATTGCATAGATGCACTACATTCTGTTCTTCCATTCACACACTGATGGACATTTGGGTTGTTTCCACCTTTTGGCAATTGTGAATAGTGCTGCTATAAGCATTGGTACTCAAGTATCTATTTGAGTCTCTGGGTTCAATTTTTTTAAGGTCCATACCTAGGAGTGAAATGGCTGAATCACATGGTAATTCTACATTTAACTTTTTGAGGAACCATCACATTTCCACAGAGGCAGGACCACTGCCCATGCTTCTGACACCTATTGCAAACTGGAGGGTTCCCAAAACCATCTCAGGTGGTTTTGAGATGGTTGATTAATAATTAACCAATAGTTAATTATTGGTTAGTTAATAATTATTGGTTAATCAATAGTTAGCTATTGGTTAATAATTAACTGATAGTTAATTATTGGTTAGTTAATCAATAGTTAATCAATAATTCACTAGAAGGACTCACAGAACTCATTTGAAGCTGTTATACTCATGGTCACAGTTTATTACAGTGGTAAGATACAATTAAAACCAACCCAAGAAAGAGATGCATGGGGCAGGGTCCAGGAGGGGTCCAAACACGGGGCTTCCCGTTGCTCTCTCCCTGGAGACTCACAGACGGCAATTCCCCCTCCCAGCCACACTGTGTGACAACACACACCAGTTGTTAACTAGGGAATCTCACCCAAGCCTCAGTACACAGTTTTTGTTGGGGCATGGTCATGTACAGCTGCATGGCTGACTTTCAGACTCCAGTCTCTTCCAAAGGCAGTACTCAAGTCCCCCATGGCCCGAAGTCCTCATGCACACAGATACTCCTGTCCAGTAGAACATTCCAGGGGCCTAGAAGTCACCTCCTAAGAGCTGAGAGCAAAGGCCCAATTTCTCTTGGGCAAGGTTAGTGCTTCACCATACACATGTATTGAAGAGTTTCTTCTGCTATTGTTTTCTCTCCTGTCTTCCTGGATTGTGAATAATTACTCTGCCCCCATTGTTTACATTTTTTTATTGTGGTAAGAAATACAGAAAATTTACCGTAGTAACCATTTCTAAGCATACTTTTAACACTGGTGTTAAGTATATTCACTGGTGTTAAGTATATTCACATGGGTGTGCAACCATCAGCACCATCTTGCAAAACAGACTTTTTCAGACTTTTCATCTTGCAAAACTGAGACTCTGTCCCCATTAAACACTAACTCAGAAACCACCGTACAACCGAGGTCAGAGAATGTGGGATTTGCTAGAATGGGCCTGGCTCATGGAAACATGGGGGTTGGGAAGAGAAAGGATGAAAGTTGGGGGGGTTGAGGAACCTTGGATTCTTGGGTGAATATCACCTTAGCTGCCATCAGTTAAAGATAAAATTTACCGTTGGAATGTAGAGCTGGATCCAACTCCACTGGTGCTTAGGGAAATGCAAATAAACAAGAAAAATGGTGAAGTCTAACCTCTGGCTATTGTCATGAGCAGTAGCTCTAATGAAAGTAAAGAGAATGTTGGGTCACACCTTCCTGCCAGAGCAAGGTCAGATTTCTAAAGATCTGAGCTTTGGCCGCCAGCCCATGAAGGGAAAAGTTATGTGGGGACAAAAGAGTGCCTCTTAGGCCTCTGGTCATCGGGAAGGTAATCCACATGACATGCGGGTGGGCAAACCAAGAAACTACTGATAGTGGGATGGGGTGTAGTGTCAGAAAGTTGCTTGTAGATGGGAACCGGTAGATGTCAACGGAGGCATGCTCCATGGGAACCACGAAGACTGCCAGGGCCCGGGTGGTGTAGACAGAAGCCCAAGCGTGGGCTGGACCGATCCTCTGTGCCATAGTCCCGAGTGAAGTGTAGGTAGCAGCTATGGCAAAACCGCGTAGGCGTCCCCCAAGGATGGCCACTGGGACTTTGGACTGGATGGGGAATTTCCATTTGAGGGCCAACTCTGAACTTGCTGTGGGTTATTGAACAGAACTGCCCTGTGACTGAAGGACACGAAATCATCTTGAAAGTGAAATACAGTTTACCCTTGAACAACACGGGGTTAGGGGCTGTGCAGTCGAAAATCTGCGTAGAACTTATAGTCTGCCCTCCGTAACCGCAGTTATGAATCATGGATTCAACCAACCACGGATCGTGTCGTGCTACAGTATTTACTACTGAAAAAAATCCACGTATAAGTGGACCAGCAATTCAAACCCACAGTGTTCAAGGGTCAACTGGACTCAATGTCTGTGAGGTTCTGAGGCTCGGGACCAGCTCTTTGCAGTAAGCTGGGACAACACGCGCCTTCCACTGCCCCTTACAGAGAAATCAAGGCTCAACTGCAAACAGTTTTATTTGTTAAATTATCAAACGAGATTATCATACAAAACAATAACTATATGGCTAGGCTAAGTGTATAAAGTGCTCAAGTTTCCAGAACATCATATGTGGGTCACTGCAGGTCCACCCCCTCTCCCCACCTCAAGCAAGGGGCACAGGACGTGCTTCCTTCCCCATGGTGTGCAGGAAGGTCCCCACTCCGGTTGGGGACACAGCCTGCGTGTGGATTCACGGCTCGTCGTGGCCCGAAAGGAGCAGGCTCCTTAGCTCTCCCTGAGTTTCCCCACCAGTGGCCTCCTCAGGATTGAAATACCACTGGCTGGTGGCCTTGGGGCCCTGGGCCTTTTCCCAGGCCTCCTGGTTGATTAAGGCTGCCTCTTTACTCGCCTCGGCAGAGAGTTCCAGAACCTGGGTAAAGCTCCTGTGGAAACAAGATGATGATGAAAGCTTTTCACCCTCTGTGCCCGAGCACCTTCGCAGCTGCCATGTCGGGGGGGGGGGGCGGGCTCGTGGGAAAGCGGCGGTGAATAAGTTTTGTCTGAACAGAACTCAAACAGGGAAGCCCTGAGAGCAGGACCGGGCAGGTGTGAAAGAAAAGAGTTGTTTACTCGACAAATATTTAGGGAGTATCAACACTTGACAGGAACCATCCTAAGAGCAGGAGGCAGAGCCATGAACGGGGAACTTCCCCAGCAACCACACAAAATAAACAGCAGTGGGGAAATCAGCACAAAACGAGCGTGTTTCCCCATTCACTCCTGTGACCCCGGCCACCTAGAACACTTTGGTGTGTCTGATTTCGTCCCGGGGCACATAGTAACGAAGGAGATGCCATAGCAGGTGGTGTTTATCATGAGTACCTTTCAAACCTCTCAGGCACCTCGGGAAGTACACTTGGCATCGTAAAGGAGAAGAAAACTAGATTCTTTTTTGGAAGAGGTGGAAGAAAGCCTCATGGTTAGAAATGTCCTGGAGGAGAGAGAGAAGGGGACCGGGTGGCTTTCGGGGGCTGGACATGGGCTGAATGGACCTGGGCACTGGTTACACAAGGGTGCCCGGTAGAGAAAGCCACTGAGCTGTACCGTTACAATCTGTGGCTTTTCTGTATGTACTTATACATCAATAAGAAGTTCCTGGGAATTCCCTGGCGGTCCAGTGGTTAGAACTCTGTGCTTTCACTGCCGTGGCCTGGGTTTGATCCCTGGCTGGGGAACTAAGACCTCACGAGCCACAGAGAGCGTCAAAAAACTATCTGAGAGGGCTTCCCTGGTGGCGCAGTGGGTGAGAATCTGCCTGCCAATGCAGGGGACACAGGTTCGAGCCCTGGTGTGGGAAGATCCCACATGCCGCGGAGCAACTAGGCCCGTGAGCCACAACTACTGAGCCTGCGCGTCTGGAGCCTGTGCTCCGCAAGAGAGGCCACGATAGTGAGAGGCCCGCGCACCGTGATGAAGAGTGGCCCCCACTTGCCACAACTGGAGAAAGCCCTCGCACAGAAACGAAGACCCAACACAGCCATAAGTAAATAAATAATTAAAAAAAAAAAAAAAAACTATCTGAGAGCCCCTGAACTGCTGTGTTACCCCAAGGAAGTGATCGCCCCTTTCTATTTTGGCTGCTCAAGAATGAGCACAGGAGTTCTGGTTGGGTTGAAGGCACCTTGCCCATTCCCCTCTCCCTGCCTCGCTGGACCCTCGTACCCTCAGCCCCTGCAAACACCAGAGCTGCCAACCCTCCGGGACACAGCACACCTTCCACAGGGCAGCCGCCAACAGCCCATCTCTGCCCGACGAGGAGATGCGGGGAGAGGGGCACTATCTTTTTTTTTAAATATTTTCTGTAATACCTTTGGAGCTCCAGATCCTTCTTTTGGGTCATTTCCTTGAGTTCCCTCAGCAGGTCCAAGGCCTTCGTGTTCTCTTCTGAGCTGCTGATGCCAAGTTCTCCCAGCAGATGGCATGTGGTCGTCAATTCCCCCTGCAACTTGTCTGGAGGGGAAAAGGGGTTGTCAGCCATGGTTTCAAGGTGCCCCAAGCAATGGATGCACGAGCTGGCTGGCTGACTGTATTTTTCTCCTTTTGCTGGAATGCTCTCATGTTATGCAGGAATCGTGATGAGCTCGAAGGCAGAAAGGGTCGTGAAGGAAGATATTCATGCACTGGTACTGCCTCTGTGCCCCTTTGCCTGAGATCACGGGGCTCTGAGATGGCGGGCCATGTGTGTCTGCCATCTAGGCAGTCATCGGAACACACCTGGAATGGTGCACTGGTGTCCTCAACAGAAGCAAATCCAAAAGACAGAGAAGATCTGGTCTAGGAGTAACTTAAGAACAAACCCATGGTTCCCACTCCCATTTCCCAGCACTTCTGCCCCCAACGCCCGCCCAGCAGAGAGCCGCCTGCAACAGCGCTGGGTCCTCCCTGCTCTAACAAAACCAGCATCTCTCCGGGTCCAGCACATGTCCCAGCTGTAAATTATAACACTTGGGGAACCTTATAAGTGTTCTTACAAACACGTATCTTCTTTGCCAGGGGACTGAACTGCATCCTCCCAAAAAGACATGTTCAGGTCCTAATCTCAAGTACCTGTGAACGTGACCTAACTGGAAATGAGGTTTTTGTAGATGTAACGGAGTTAGAATGAGATCATTAGGGAGGGGCCTAATCCAATAACTGGTGTCCTTCTAAGAAAAGGGCAGTTTAGACACAGAGGCGCTCAGAAACAAGGCCATGTGAAGACAGAGGCAGCAGCACAACACTGTAAATCAACTATACTGCAATAAAATTTAAAAAAACAAAAAACAATACCAAAATAAAATAAAGCTTGGTGACTTCCCTGGTGGCCCAGTGGTTAAGAATCCTCCTTCCAATGAAGGGGACGCAGATTCGATCCCTGGATCCCACGTGCCGCAGGGCAACTAAGCCCGCATGCCACAGCTACGGAGCACACAAGCCACGACTAAAGAGTTACAACTACAGAGCCCACACACTCTGGAGCCTGCACGCCGCAATGAAGAGCCCACGCGCTGCTACAAAAAGATCCTGCGTGCCACAACTAACACCCGACGCAGCCAAAAATAAATAAATAAATATTTTTTAAAAAGCTTAAAAAAAAAAAAAAAAGACAGAGGCAGAGTTTGAAGGAATGCTCCACGAGCCAAGATTGCCAGAACACTAAAAGCCCGCAGAGAGGCATGGGATGCATTCTCCCCTAGAGCCTCCTGAAGAATCCAACCCCAATTACACCTTGATTTCAGACTTCTAGTCCCCTAAACTGGGAGGGAATAAATTTCTGTTGTTTTAGGCCACCTGGTTTGTGGTATTTTGTTACAGAAGCCCTAGGAAACTCAAACAGTCCCCAATCCCAACTCCTGGCAACTATCTAGGGCATTTATCAGAGATGGAGACCAAGAGATATAGACGTGCGGTTGGTTGCCATAATTATAAAATTAGAAACCCGGACACAGATGATGGTTCAACATGGCTCATTTTTCAAGGTCCCGTTTCATACATATACTATTTCACGTTGGAAAAGGCTTGATTTCACATCAGTGAAATCAAGCTAAACACGTCCAGGTGGCTCATGAGAACTTTGCTTAGAAATAACCAAACTCTACGTCATATGATCCAGCAATCCCAATCCTGGGCATATATCTGGACAAAACTATAATTCAAAAAGATACATGCACCCCTATCTTCAGAGCAGCACTATTTACAATAGCCAAGACACGGAAGCAACCTAAATGTCCATTGACAAAGGAATGGATAAAGAAGATGTGGTATGTATATACAATGGAATACTACTCAGCCATAAGAAAGAATGAAATAATGCCATTTGCAGCAACACAGATGGACCTAGAGATTATCACAGAAAGTGCGGTAAGCCGGACAAAGACAAGTATCATATGACATCACTTATATGTGGAATCTAAAATATGACATAAATGAACTTATCTACGAAACAGCAACAGACTCACAGACACAGAGAACAGACCTGTGGTTGCCAAGGGGCAGCGGGGGGGGCGGGGATGGAGTGGGAGGTTGGGGTTAGCAGATGCAAACTAGTATCTATAGGATGGATAAACAACAAGGACCCACTACATAGCACAGGGAACCATATTCAATATCTTGTGATAAACCATAATGGAAAAGAATACAAAAAAAAGAGAATGTCTATATGTGTATAACTAAGTCACTTTGCAATACAGCAGAAACTACCACAACGTTGTATTGATAAATCAACTACACTTCAGAGAAAGGAAGGGCGGAAGGGAGGGTGGGGTACGGGAGACAGGGAGGGAGGGAGGCGGGGGGAGGGAGGGAGGGAGGGAGGACCAAACTGTAGGGCAGCTGAAAACTTGTTTGGGGAAGATACTTGCTCTAAAGAGAATTTTAGGGTAGAGGACAGCACTCTTCACACTTGCCACCTTCTTCAAGTCAGGTGTTAGGTGGGAACGCTATACAGCAAAGGGACACTCTCAGCTCTGCTTAGAAGGCAGGACAGGGTTGGGGTCGGCGGCCCTGTTGTTCCCCAGCCACCAAAGCACCTTTGTAGAGACTGCAGGCTCCCCAGGACGCCTTTCAGC